>NC_088363.1:76554974-76612474 GCF_034508935.2 Berghia stephanieae
TCTTCTTCTTCTTCTTCTTCTCTTCTTCCTTCTTCTCTTCTTCTTCTTCTCTTCTTCTTCTTCTTCCTTCTCTTCTTCTTCTTCTTCTTCTCTTCTTCTTCTTCTTCTTCTTCTTTCTTCTTCTCTTCTCTCTTCCCTTCTTTCTTCTTCTTCTTTTCTTCTTCTTCTCTTCTCTTCTCTCTTCTCTTCTTCTTCTCTTCTCTTCTTTTTCTCTTCTTCTTTCTTTTCTTCTCTTCTTCCTCTCTTCTTCTTCTTCTTCTCTTTCTTCTTCTTCTTCTTCTTCTCTTCTCTTCTTTCTTCTCTTTCTTCTTCTTCCTTTCTTCTTCTCTTCTTCTTCCTTCTTCTTCTCTCTTCTCTCTCTCTCTCTTCTCTTCCTCCTTCTCTCCTCTCCTCCCTCCTCCTCTCCTCCTTCCCTCTCTCTCTTCTTTCTCTTCTCTTCTTCTTCTTCTTCTTCTTCTTCTTCTTCTTCTTCTTCTTCTTCTTCTTCTTCTTCTTTGTGATCAAGACTTGAAAAAAAAATCACACTTTGTATCAATAACACGCGTGCCCATCATTGGAATTCAACACGTGAAGGATATGGGTCTTCAACGAATTTTTGTATTTTTTATTGTTTCCTGGTCAATATCGTTCCATTCTTTGATGCTATTAATTTATTGATTTTTCTTCATTTCAGAGCGTGGGTTGTTCATAATCACTCAAACATATTCTACGTTGATTCTCATGAGCTAACAAATGAGAAAAACAGTAAGTCGTTGGAAGATTTTTTTTTTTAATTTAGAACTCCTCCATTCATTTCCAAAATAATAAGGGGGGGGGGGGGGGAGTGTGATGTCAAAAAAAAAAAAAACTTGGTTCCAATTTCATTGGAAGTATAAAACCACTCTTCCGGAAGAATTTGGATGCATACCTTGTGTAATTTATCATCTGGTTTCAGAGTGATGGCATCTTACTTTCTAAATCTAAATATATGCTGGTCGTCAGTAAAGATCATCCACCTCTGTCTTTTACGTTCCACATTCTTAAGAATCTGCCTGTATACCCTGCTACTAAACTAGTTATGCCACCCTATGATTCAATATGAAACCTATTCATATTAGTTATTAGTCTTCCAAATTACTGGTGACATACGCACTTCCAATGAGTTTGGAAGGGGAAGGGTAGAAGGTGTGACATCACGACTTTTCTGTCCAATGGAGTCAAAATATTAGATTTTGACTGCAGCTTTTAAAACTCATTTCATTTTCGCATGGTTAACACTTACACCAGCATTGTTTATTCCATTTCTGAACCAGTTAAATCCGTACTCTGGAAAGAAATGTATTTAATAATTTGGCCAAAAAAATCGTCCTTCAAATTATCAATCGATTTGAATGACCCTCATATTTGCAAACACTCTCAAACCTGAGACTTTGCGAATCCAAGGTTTGAGAATGTTTGCCAATAGGAGGGTCATTCAAATCGATCGATATTTGAAGGACGAGTTTTCTGGCCAAATTTTTAAATACGGTTTGTTTGGGAGGTTTTTTTTTCAGACTATGGCAGTTAACTGGTTGAAGTAGACAAACATATTTTGGGAAGATGGGAACGTAACTATGTAATACCCAGCGCAAAAATTCAATGTGCGTATTGTATCGTTGCAATTTTTTTTATCCCATTCACCTCTTGCATTTTATGTTTCTTATCTCAATAATTTAATAGTTAAATAGCATCAATCGATAAGTTTAACGCATGTCTCGTAACAAAAAAAAAACCCCGGACTTAATCGAGACAGATTGTTGAAGTCCATTTGTCATAAACAGATTTTAATGGTTTTACCCGACCTGAAGATATTGTCAGGTCTGATCACCCAGATTGTTATGGTCTCATTGTTGTAATGGAAATGCTCATAAACCAACGCAAAATACGTAGTGTGCATTGCAACACTGTTAAAACGGGCCCATTATTGCGTCTTAATATTAGACCTGAGGTTCACTTCGGTTTTAACAGACGTGCACACATTTACCAATTGTTTCCTCATAATGTGATTCGTTTCATGATTAATGGTTAATATTGCATTTATCTTAAACGATTTTATCAGTTCAATTATTTATTTACCAATAATAAATAGATTTATTTTGTACATAGATATAGTTTGTAGCTACATATCAAATAAGTCATTTTACTTTTATTGCGTTTACACGTACATCCAATTTGAATATAAATATAACCTTAATATGATGACATAATATTTGAATGTGAGATTATTATGATTTAAAACATTAACGTGATACTAGCTATATCAACACTGCCAACACTTTGAAATATTTTACAATTATAAGATCGTTTACTTTCGTATTTTACAGGTGATGAAGCCCTGGATCTGATCGCGATGTATCAAGCTCTTTTGCATGACACTCAAGCCAACATGGCACAGTTTGAGAACGCATTCACACAGAGGGGAAACATGGGATACCAGATGGACCTAGACGATCCTTTCTCTCCCTTCAACCACCCACCCACCCTTGAGGACTTACTACCAATGAATAGTGACAATGTCATTGGAGGTGGCGGATTTGGTTCTCCGGTTGTTGATAACGGCGCAATTAATTCTGGAATTTTAGATTTTCGTCAGAATAGTATAGGTGGTGAAGGCAAGCGGGTGGGAGATGGCGGTGCAATGAGCAGCTCTGGGAAACTGAGGTCTGATATTGGTGCTTCAAATGGTGGTAGTGAGGAAGATTCCCAGCTAATAAGTATAGGGGAATGGATGAAGTCTAGAGGAGCGGTGGATAGAAATGGTGCAACACAAGGTGGCAATAGAGTATCGAAAGATGATCACATTCTTGTAAATAATCTACTGCTGGTTGGTATTGGTGGAAATCAACAAAATCTGATCAACACAAACGATAAAACGGATAATTTGAATAGCAATGACGACGGTGCTGGAAAAACAAAAATGAGTGCCAATGTGAATAATAATACATTGCCCGAATTAATTGTAGATAGTCAACCCGAAGTTATGGGTGCTAATGGTGGCAGTGATATTATTACTTCAAAAGCTGTGGGTACAAACGCATCAACGCAAAACGTGATCGACAATGCGCATGGTAATTTAGTTGATTCAGGAGTCAATAGCGGGATTAAAGACAAATTACAAAAATCAACGAAAACGATGGGCAATGAAAACAAAAATGGTGATAACTTAATTGCACCACCAGATGAAGATGCTATTAAAATCAGGAAACCAATTGTAGAAAAGGCTGTAGTTGAGCCTGACACAACAAATCCTGGGGTTGTTGATAAGAAGGAAATGGAATTATTGAAAAGCAATTCAGATGGTTCGATGTCTAAGATGGCTTTTGACGATATTGAATCAAAGCCTCGATACCTTCAAAAAAGATCTCTAGCAGACGAAAATCGATTTCAGATTCAAGCAATGGAATCCTCAACAAACTCTCGAGATGTACTTGATATTTTCGGTTCTTCATCATCTTCATCTTCATCATCATCGTCACGATCATCGAATCAACCACCTGCTTGGGCTATGCCGCCACAGATGTCCCAACCTGCCAATCCCAATCAAATGCGACCTCCAAACAGCGCTGCAGGCAACGCACGAAATCCAATGATGAATTCACGGGGAGTTCCAGGCGCTCCAAACAGTCCATTTATGCAACAGGGAAGTAGGAATGCACCAGGAATGCCACCACGGGGAATTAATGGAATGCCAATGAATCCATCAGCAATGCAGCAACAGAGGCCTCCTTTTGGACAACCATCACAGCAAATGCCCTTTTCAAACCAGGGCAGGCAAATGCAGCAGCCGGGTAGTTCATCGATGCGGTTTCCCATGCCAAACCAAAATGGTCAACCAAATCCAATGATGATGGGTTCTTCTCAGCCTTTTCCTATGGGCCCACAAGCTGGTCAAGGGCCCTTTGGATCAAATGGTCCCATGCGAATGCAATTAGGAGATGACGATGGTGATAGTAATCCTTTTGGAGCTGCACCTATGAATCCTTTTCAGAGAATGAACCCTAGTGTTGGCGGCCAGTTCCCTCAACAGCCACCGGGATTTGGAGGAAATCCACAAATGCCAGGAATGATGGGCCCTTCAATGGGCGGATCTATGGGGCCAATGATGGGCAACCAAAATCCCATGATGAGCCAGATGATGAACGGCATGGGAGGCCAGTCTGGATTTCCTGGTTCTCAAATGGGAATGATGCCAGGCGCAGGTGGAGGTATGAACTCACCATATGCCCAGGCGTCCATGGGAATGAATGGTCCGCCTGGATTTTCCTCAAATCCGTTCAGTTCAATGGCAATGTCTTCTATGATGGGTAGAGGTGGAATGAACGGTCAGAATTCTTCTCCTTTTGGATTTGCAAATGCAGCTTCTATGATGGGTGGGGGGATGGGAAATTTTAGGTCCTCATCGGGGCCTTCAGGTATGATGAATCCGTTTATGAACTCTCCCATGGGGATGCAGGGATCGAGTAGGGGTGGTTTCCCTGGCATGATGCCTCCATCCATGCAAGGGATGGGTGGAATGTCAAGGCTGGCTTCAATGTACGGTCCGTCTGGAATGTCTTCGATGGCAAGAATGTCCAGTTTGATGTCAAGGCGCGGAATGGGCGGTTTTGGGGCGCTGTCAGGGATGGGCGGAATGTTTCAAAGGAGTGGAGGCATGCCTGGAATGATGCCAGGAATGATGCCTGGGATGATGTCAGGGTTCATGGGTTCGCGGGGATCAAGGTCAGGTTAGAAATTGGTGATTTAAAAAAAAGATTATAGAGAGGAAGCGGTGGTGAAAGGGTAAGCAAACAGATGTACCAGTATCTGCCATACAAAATACAGTGTATTTAGGAGACTAAAATTAGGTAATTATTAATACGAAAAGAAGCTGAAAAACGTAGGCCTATATAAAATTGTATTTTTATTCCTGATGACATTTTCCAATAAATTGATTGAAATGATTCAATGATTAAGATTCTTTGAGAATTTATATTTATATTAGGGAGTTACTTCGTTATTGGTTGTGTGTTTGTTTTTTAAATTACCAACATTATTCTCCGTTGTGCAGAAACTTAGTGCATTTTGCTAAATAAAACAGTACTTAGAATGCCTAGTTCGAGAAGAGCCTTCTCCGAGAATTGCGATAGTAATTTTTTGGTACATCTCAATGTAAAATTACACAGTTACTAAGAAACGATTTTTTTTTTGGTTCAAACCACTAAAACAATGTTCTAGATTATAAATGCTCTCATAAATAGACCCACTTAATGCTCGTGAGACGTAAATACGAATCTTGTGAACGAGTGCAACGAGACATTCAAGAGTAAAGGATCTACGTCAATTTCTGCAAGTGGATTATTTTTTCCCTTCATAAACGTAACAATAAAACAAGATAGTCTACTCGAGATTTTAAAAAGAAATGGGGATGCCCGAACCATTTTCGCAAATTAACTGCCGCCGCCTGAAAAAAGATCGCGATGTCCCAGGTTTGAGAGTTTTTTGTCAAGATGAGGGTCATTTAAATCGATCGATGTTTGAAGGACGAGTTTTCTGGCCAAA
This sequence comes from Berghia stephanieae, assembly GCF_034508935.2. NCBI lineage: Eukaryota > Metazoa > Mollusca > Gastropoda > Nudibranchia > Aeolidiidae > Berghia > Berghia stephanieae. Next base: position 76,560,531 of record NC_088363.1, read on the forward strand.
TTTTTAAACACATGTTTTTCCAGAGTACGGTAGTTAACTGGTTAATAATAATAAATACTGAGTTTGCGCGACAGGGCGCCAACGGGTCCCGTTAGAGATAGACGACGATTGGGATTGTTTGGAAGCTTTAACCCTTTGCCCACTAGTCATTATGACATCCGAAATGCTATCGCCTTCTACATCTACGCCAGAATAGAAATAGAGGGTGGAGCCTACCATGATATAACATTTTATGGATCCCTAATTTCATCATATCAGTTCTGTCCACTGACAGGTGGGTGGATATCGCTTTCAAGAACTTATGTCCTTATATGAAATCCTGAGTTTTTGACCAATCAACGGATTGCTCTTTTGATAGCTCGCCTGTCAACATGAGTCAGCTCAGCCCTTGATTTATGTAAAGGCATCACAGGCGGTATATGTTGTGTAACTTCAAAGACCACGGTTGACCGAAAGCAATGAATGGAAGCCCTACTGTGGCGTGGAGAACGAGGTCTTGTATGTATAGTTACGTCATATCTCAACGCTCGTGAATTCTTAGTACGGCTGGACTCACAATCAAAACTCGAAATCTGTGTTTTAAACTCTTGAATCAATCGAATTACATCAGTGCGTTCGTCTCATTGAGAAATGAAAAACGATATATAAATCAAGAACATCGACCGGAAAATAAGGAAATTATCATAAAATTATAAAATTTGAGAAAGCTATTTTCAAAATCAAATATATTACAAAAAAGGTTATTTCTCGACCGATTTTTATGAGACAAAGACACTTTTTCTCCACTTTTCAAGCTGATTCCAACAATGAGGTTTTCAAATTTATCGCGATAAGATTATTTGTCATTATTTTTTTTAATACCCAATTGACTGCTCAGGAAATGAATACGTAATCCTTGGCGGCTAGCGAGTAGGTGTTAAACTTTTTCTTACCCTTTCCCACGCAGACGCACACACACACACACACACACACACACAGACTGAACACACAATGTATGTCTTTCACTTCTGGCCAAAGTTGCCTTATTACAACTTAGACTCGAATGATAACAGCGAGTAGGGTGTCAGATTAAACTTCAGTTTTAAAGGTCTAATTCAATTCACACCGTAATAAATCATAATAATGATCATTCTTGATATATTAGAGCATTAAAATATTTAATTCACATTACTATAAATATATTTTAAATATATGTATTTTGTAATTATTTTAGCGACGATACGAACCCCTTTTAATCGTCGAGCCGAACGATAGGATGCTAGACGACGATAAGTCTGTGTGTGTGTGTGTGTGTGTGTGTGTGTGCGTGTGTGTGTGTGTGTGTGCGTCTATTTGGGAAAGGGTAAGCAAAATTTAACACCTACTCGCTAGCCGCCAAGGATTACGTATTCATTTCCTGAGCAGTCAATTGGGTATTAAAAAAAAATAATGACAAATAATCTTATCGCGATAAATTTGAAAACCTCATTGTTGGAATCAGCTTGGAAAATGGAGAAAAATTGTCTTTGTCTCATAAAAATCGGTCTAGAAATAACCTTTTTTGTAATAGATTTGATTTTGAAAACAGCTTTCTCAAATTTTATAATTTTATGATAATTTCCTTGTTTCCCGGTCGATGTTCTTGATTTATATATCGTTTTCATTTCTCAATGAGACGAACGCACTGATGTAACTCGATTGATTCAAGAGTTTAAAACACATATTTCATGTTTTGATTGTGAGTCCAGCCGTACTAAGAATTCACGAGCGTTGAGATATGACGTAACTATACATACAAGACCTCGTTCTCCACGCCACAGTAGGGCTTCCATTCATCGCTTTCCGTCAACCGTGGTCTTTGAAGTTACACAACATATACCCCCTGTGATGCCTGTACATAAATCAAGGGTTGAGCTGACTCATTTTGACAAGCGAGCTATCAAAAGAGCAATCGTTGATTGGTCAAAAACTCAGAATTTCATATAAGGACACAAGTTCTGGAAAGCGATATCTACCCACCTGTCAGTGGACAGAACTGATATGACGAAATTAGGGCTCCATAAAATGTTATATCATGGTAGGCTCCACCCTCTATTTCTGTTCTGGCGTAGATGTCGAAGGCGATAGCATTTCGGATGTCATAATGACTAGTGGGCAAAGGGTTAAAGCTTCCAAACAATCCCAATCGTCGTCTATCTCTAATCGGCCCCGTTAGAGCCCCGATGCGCAATCTGTCTAATATTACTCTCAAACATCTTTGTCAGTGCCTGTGATTCTACGCTTTATATCGTTTCAATGCACCAGTAGAACTTGGTAGAACTCAGCATTGACATAAGTCGATACAAAACGAACACTGTATAAGTAAAGATATCAAATACTGAAGAATGGAGTCACTAGCCTTGTGATGAAAATCCACTGTTTAATTCGGCAACGTTGTAGGGAATAGGAGGAACGGAATTTACGTCAATCAGCTCTTTGTTATTATATTTAGTTAGCATATTAGCGATAAGTTCTCAGTAAATTATGACACTCAAGACTATAAACGTGCAAGGTTACACACAGTTTTGAGATTGTGTAACTATGTTTAATTTGGCTGGTGGATGTTGTGAGTATTTTACCTAATCACAAAACATCAATACATTTTTCAGATTTGTATACGGAATTGTAATATACATTATTTTGTTTTCCATTATTGCATTTCAGTTTTCTCACATTTCTTCTATTATTATGATGCTACTAGCTACTATTTTCCAACCTATGATAAACAGTCAACAGAGCTATTGCTAAGAGTATTTTTTTAAAATTAAAAAAAAAAAAAAAAAGAAAAGAAAAAAATAACACAAAATGATTTTTTTATCGTTGTCAACATTATATTATCAATACTACTTTTGCTATTATAACTACTGCTGCTGCTGGTGGTGGTTGTGGTGTCGTTGTTGCTACCGCTATAAGTACTACCAATATTGTTTGGAGGGGGGTGTTTGTTTGTTTGTTTGTTTTTGGGGGGGGGGGTTGTTTTTTGTTCAGACATGATAGCAAATTTTAAAAAGTTAATACTTGGTTGTCGTTTCTCAGTATTAGTACTTCTACGACAGAGAACGATAAAAACTTACGATCAGCAGCTTGTACTAATGGGCAAACGACAGGTCCTTAGTTGCAGGTCTGATATGTGGTCTAGTGGTATGACACTCGCTTTCGGATCGGAAGTTCCTGGGTTCGAGCCTCGCTCGGTGCATAGTTATGTCCGGTGTAAAATGAGCACCTGGCCGTTAACATCGTTGTCGCTGTCGGAAAAAAAATTTAAGATCGCCTAACAGGTGTCGTGTTTCGTTGCGTTCTATATGTTACTTGTTGCTGTTGGTCAGGGACCCCTTGTAAAGCGCTTTATAAAATCTCGTAATTAAAGATTTGGCTAGGAAACTCGTCCTTCAAATATTGATCGATTGAAATGACCCTCATCTTGGCTAATACTCTCAAACCTGGGACCTCGCCTATGAGGAGGAGGAGGAGGAGGAGGAGGTGATGGTGGTGGCGCGGACTAGGAGTGGGAGAAGAAGAAAAGAAGAAGATGATGAAACAAACAAAAATGTGAGCTTTCGTATAGGGCAATATCATAGCGACTTACTAAGGGTTCCTAACCTGCAACAACACTTATCTACGCGGAGGACGAGACATTACCCCTGTAACTGTAATGGTGATGTTAAAATTGTTTTTTTCGGTAGAGACAGCGCTGTTATTGGCCAGGTACTCATTTTACACTTGAGTACAGTGATAGTAAGTATGTGAGTAAAGATCATTTTCAACTTTGCGCTGCCTGAAGCGAAACTTGAATCAGGTACCTACCAATCCAATAGTTTGACTTAGTCCTCTTCGCTACTTGTGGAACATATCTACTTTGGCCATCTTTCTTTTTTTTTTTTTTAAACCTCAGGAATGAGAACATCTAATCTTCACTTTGCCAGTTTAGTTTTATATTCTTCTTATACATAGATTACACTAAACCTCGTCATAGGCCATCTTTTTGGTAGCCTCCCCGGTGAGGCCTGTCATTTTCATTTCTTCTGACAGTGAGCGCCTCCATGTCTGTTTTGAGGGTTCCACTCAAGGGATTGGCGGGTGACATTGCTCCCTGGTCTTCTTAGTGTATGACCGACCGACCCATCCCCATTTCCTCCTCCTGCTTTGCGGTCCAATATCACAAAGGAGGAGGAGGAGGAGGGGGGCGTGGAGGATAAGAAGGAGGTGGAGGGGGAGAAGGAGGAGGAGGTGGAGGAGGTTTGTTTGTTTTTAAGGGTTTTACGGCACTTGCGATACATTAAGTTCATTTCAGCGCCAGTAAAAAGGAAGAAAATGGGATATTAAAAAATTCTAGATTACAATTAAAGAAATGTAAGACAAAGGGGAATAGTACAAATAGGGAACGGATTTAGATTCCAAGAGCATACCACCAATTTGCTTAGTTTGAGACCACATAAAAGTCTCATCCAGACAAAAGGACAAGATCCGATTAAGATTACGTGGAGCACGTTCCATTTGAAATGCTTACATTATACATTCAAACCTACAAATATAACAATACGTAACAAAGAGATGATTTACAAGGGAAAAAATATCATCTCCAAAATCTAACACTATGCATTTGACTGTTTCCCTCTCAGCCAAGGACTCTGGCCAGAACCAGGACAATACCAAGTAATCCCTTTCCAAGACAAAGACAGAAAACAACTGGGGAAACAGATATAGGGGATAGAAAATACAGCGTGACCTCCTGCCCACTATGGGAGGCCAAAGACCCCACCCAGGGAGAAGGAAGAGGAAAAGGAGTAGGAGGAGGAGGAGGAAGAACTGAAGAAGAAGAAGAAGAAGAAGAAGAAGAAGAAGAAGAAGAAGAAGAAGAAGAAGAAGAAGAAGAAGAAGGAGAAGAAGAAGAATCTCAAAAAATATTATTTCCCCATGTAAAAGATTGACAAAATTAAATTAAGACCGTACGTATAATATCATAAAGAACAGTCACTCAGACTTTCAACATTGAAGATATGGGGGATAACAATAGAAGACACAGTAAGTGACTCCCTGACTACTATGGGAAACCGCGAGTGAAATTTCAACAAAATTACCAAAATTATCAATTTAAAAACAAACAAAAAATACACATTGATATGAATTAATCAATGTATAACAATTCATTTTTTAATAGTTTTTCAATAAAAATATTATTTTTGATAAGTTGTGTTTAAACACTTTTCTTCACATTAAAAATAAATTCCGGATACATTTTCCCATTTTTCTCAGTATGAATTTCTCATAATTTTCCCCCTTCATAAATACATAAAACTCCGTGATGGCCCAACCTATTTCTGTAAAATTTCACAAGCTAGTAAATATATTGAAAAATACAGGCGTTGGTTGTTTTTTTTTTTTTGTGGGGGGGGGGGGGGGGGGTCTTCTTTTTGGGGATATATGGTATCCATTAAAAGCTTGTATAGATAGTTCGAAGATGACGTCATTCAGGTCTTTGTTATTGTTTTTTGCCATCCGCGTTTATGAGTAATGCTCACTGAACTGTATTAACCCGACTATAAACGTCCATGGATACACACAGTTTTGTGTGTTGGTCTGTTATACTTCCGGATGGCAATGTTATGAGCTTCTTAGCCAAGCCCAAGCGCATACTATCTATAATTATAGGAAAACATAACACTAAATATCATCTTAACTCAAACAAACAAAAACAAAAAAGTAAAATTAATCTTTCTTAATACAAATAAATTTTAAAAAAACAAAATTTAAAAAAAATATATATATATATAGTTTTTTTTTAATTAATAAATTTAAAAAAAAATTTTTTTAAATAATAATAATAATAATAAAAGTGCCTATTCAACTGTATGAAAAAAATAAACTACAAGAAGATCATTTAGAAGTATATAAAGCATTTGACCGCAATGTAAATTGAAGATAAAAATACAATAAAATATTTAGAGAAAACATTTGTTCATTTGACCTTTGACTATGAGTCTATGACATGAAATATAGTTTGAGATTGTTATCCCTACCAAAACCATCAGATCCTTGTTCATATAGTTTCATATATATATACATTGAATAAAAAAATGTTATCATTTCTTAAATTGTCTAGGTCATAAATTTAAAAAAAAAAACAACAACAAACAAAAAAAACTTGAGATTTTATATAGCACAATATCCACTAAACGTGCTCAAAGCGCTTTAAAAGGGGTCCAGAGTAAACAGCAATACTTAACATGTAGGAAGAGACATGACACCTGTTAGGCGATATTGCAATATTTTATCAGACAGATAAAATGCTGTCAATTGCCAGGTACTTATTTTACACCTGTGTACAGTGAGAATGTGAGTAAAGATCCTTTTCCAAGGACTCAAATATGCGCTGCTCAGGACTTGAACCCAGGACCTCCAATCTGAAGGTGAGTGTCATACAACTAGACCACATAGCCGCACAAAAAAATGAATGGTAATGATAATTATGTATACAATGAAGTAAAATAATTTGCATGTCTACCTTTTTTTTTTTCGGAGTCTTCAAAATGAAGTCAAAAACAAAAACACAAGCAAATAAAAAATGGTAAAAATCAAGAGTATCAAAAATTCAGATATGACCAGCATGCACAATTCACTTCTGACTGATTCTTTCACCAAAATAAACCACAACAGAAACGCAAAAATCAATTCAAAATAAATGTATAATAACAGTTGAATCTCATTTACCAAATTAAAAAATCTAAAATGTGAATAATATTTCATAATAATAGATATTATGTTGCTGAGTAAAGCTCAAACCAAAACCGTAATTGCAGGGTAAACTATGTCATAAAAAATTTAACATTATTAATGTGTTCATGAACAATATTTTAAGCACAATTTCACGAGTATTTGACAACTGCAAGAGCAAAATATTGATCCCATTGCAAACCAAGTGACAAGTCACAATATCAAAAGTAAAAATTTAGATGGTGAGTTGATGTTAGGAAAAAATATAAATACAAGAAAAAAATCACATACAGCATGAGCTAAATGGATGAGAATGATGGAATATTTAATCCTATTGATGTTAAGGCATACAGTAACTTCAGACATTTACTTTCATCTATATTAATACGGTTATTTGCCAGAACTCCTTTTCACAAACTTCCCTTGCTTCTTCCAAATCATCAAAGTAGAAACCAAAGAAACCAAAGAGATTCTCTAATGGAGACTGGCAGACATTCAACACATGAAGACTGAGATAAACACTTTTGCTCACTCATTTCTAACCAACTATGACAAAAACACAAGCGTTGAAATATCATGGAGTTGTATAGGAATAGGAATATCATCCATAATAAGGGATAACATCCCAATTGTATCACACAATGTAGACTGCTAAGTTTTTGGGGGGGGGTTTTTAAGTGATGGTTAAAGTTGCATACTTACGGATGTATAATTTTGAACACACTGGAGACTATTATTATTATTATAATTTATGGACAGATTGTTTCTTCATAATAAATAACGGTACCCCATTCATGAAAAAAATAAATGTAATCAGAGCAGCCCAGTAGTAACTGACTATATTACTGCATCAGAGCTGCAAATTCAAATTTCAATTTACAGATGTAGGTTTGGGGGGGGGGGGGGGGGGGGTATTTTGTGCTCTTTTTTTTCTTTTTCTTTATTTGGGGGGGGGGGGGCGGGGGGAATTGAGTTTATTTATGTATATATACACTTACCCAAGAGAGTAGTACCAGTTAGAATTAGTGCCGCGCTGAAGATCGGTCTGGACCGCGGTCCGACGGTCTTTTAGCTGTGAACCGAAGACCGGTCCCAGAGGGGAAGACCGGCGACGGTCCTCACTTCTTATCACCTTTCAACTAGTGCGGGGCGGTCCTTGCAAGGACCACGGTCCTACGGTCTCGCGCCATAGCCTACTACTTCCCCAGCGATTCGTTGCTTCGGTTGCCTATCTTCCACCAATCACCACCCATCCCACTTAATTAATCGCACCCACCCCCCTTTGCCATACACTAAACGACACAGACGACCATACAGGCAGACGACCACCAACCTCCACTCCGCAAACCGCCCTTTCGTGTGTGAGATGGGGGGAACAGGAGGCGCACGCCTTGGACGATTCCATTATACGGGGTAAATTTCAAAATTTACTACACCATAATGATCGCAATGACAATGATCTATGGTGAAGGCATGACCCCTCTTCTCTAATGGGTTATTGTTTGAAATGTATGTGACTACAAAAGATGTGTGTGTTTGTGTGTGGGTGTGTGTGTCGAACCTAGCAAGTAGCAAATCCGATTTTTTGTTTTCTTTTGTCCATCTCTTGTCACCACTCCTTTCTATCGCAGTGTTGTCATTTAAAATAATACAATAATATTAAAATTTCGTTTGGTGTTTTTACTAATCAAATAATATGAGTTTCATTAGTTTCTTCCTTCCAAAAAACCCAGTTATAACGTCTGAATTTTAAAAAAGTCCAATAGAATATTTGGGGACCCCGATAGCTCAGTTGATAGAGCACTCTCTTTATACGCAAAGGGCCAGAGATCGATCCCGGGTGCAGTCGATTTTTTTCTGAATCCCTGTCTACTCAGCAATGAATGGGTAGCTGAGTTTGTTAGATCTGGCGAAAAGTCACCATCGACCCCTCTTATCACCTCATCCACCCCCTCTTATTATAACTTCACGTCTCTCTCTTACTCTTCAATGCTCGCTGCCCTCTAATGTTGTGTGTGTGTGGGGGGGAGGGGGGGGGGGGAGGGGGGGGGTAGGAGTTGCGTGTGTGTATCAACGCCACGAACAACTCGATCAACGCCTTGGGCGATGCCATTATCTCCGTTAATGGGGATAAATTTCAAATTTTATTAAATTATCGAAGTAACAATGAAGTACGGTGAGCAAATAAAGAAGGCATCACCCCTCTTCTCTAATTAGGTTACAATTTGAAATGAGTGTGACTACTCCGTGTGTTTTACTCCTGTAGGCCACGGTTTTCATCGTGTAGCGGTCTTTAACGGTTCAAGAATGAACGATCCCACGCTCTCAAAGGTCAAACCGGTTCGAATTTCCAACAGTCTCTCAGGAATGTTCAATGTCGAAAAGGACCGGTCCTACTAGGACCGGTCCTTGCGGTCTTCATTTCCCAAGGACCGTAGGACCGTGGTCCTTAAGCTTGCCAAGGACCGCCCCGCACTAGTTAGAATGTGGTAAGTGTTATTGCTTTAAGTTTTTAAGGGTTTTATAGTGCTTGCAACACAATTAGGTCATATCAGCGCCAGTAAAAAGAAGAAAATGGAAAAGTCAAAATATTCTAGATTTACAATCAGAGCACCCGATGGGGAATCGGTTCAAATAGGGAATAGATGTAGATACCAAGAGCATACCATCAATGTACTTGGTTTGAGAGCATCTACAAGTCTCATCCAGACACAGGAGCAGGTCCCCACTAAGAAGAATACACTCAAATATTTACAAATCATATATAATATGTAAACAATACATAATAAAATGCATAACAGAGAGATGATATACAAGACAAAAAATATCATCTCCAAAAACTCTAACTATACATTCGACTGTTTCTCTCCCAGCTAGGGCATCCTGCCTGGGCCAGGACAAAACCAAGCAATCTGATCCCAAGACAAAGACAGAAAGCATCTTGGAAAACAGATATAGGGGGATAGAAGACACAGTAAGTGCCTCCCTGCCCACTATGGGAGGTCAGGAACCCCACCCAGTGTCTTTGCTTAACTACCTTCATAATAATAATAATAATAATAATAATAACAATAATAATAATATATAATAATAATAATAATAATAATAATAATAATAATAATAATAATAATAATAATAATAATAACAAAAATAATAATAATAATAATAATAATAATAATAATAATAATAATAATATAATAATAATAATAATAATAATAATAATAATAATTGAGCTTTTATATAGCGCAATATCCACTAAACATGCTCAAAGCACTGTACAAGGGGTCCCTGGACAACAGCAACTCTTAACATACAGGACGGGACATGATGCCTGTTAGGCAATATTACAATTTTTTCAGACAGAGACAACGCTGTTTACGGCCAGGTACTCATTTCACACCTGAGTACAGTGAGAGAATGTGAGTAAAGAGCCTTTTCCAAGGACTCAACTATGCCCTGAGCGAGGCTCGAACCCAGGACCTTCCGATCCGAAAGTGAGTGCCATACCACTAGACCACATAGCCGCACAATAATAATAATAATAATAATAATAATAATAATAATAATAATAATAATAATAATAACAATAACAATTATATTGCTGAAATATTATATAGCACTGTAACTCTGAGACTTTATGTGCTTAAATCATAAATTACATACATGGGCTTAAACACCCACACCACAAACAAGACACCTATCTTGCTTCTCATACCTCCTACTAAAATCAAACAGATAGGTTTTAAGTGAACACTTAAAAATAGACAAGATTCATTTTCATGAATGCTCTGTGGTAAGGCATTCCATGCAGAAGGCCCAAACTGAGAAAAGGATCTCATTCCAGCTTTTGAGCGTAATTGAGGGACAACTAGTTTGATGGAATCAATGGCCGAACAAAAGGGATGGGGTTTTGAATATCTATCAATCAGTTCCGAAAGGAAGGGAGGGGCAGCATCTTCAAGGCCAATATAAACATATATGCAAGCTTTGAATTTAATCCTTTTCTCTTTCTCCCGAAGGATCTCCTTGCTTAATACAGTAAATATCTTTAATGACTATTAAGTGGAATGAATAAGTTATCAACACAACAAATTTAATCACACTTGCAATTAATGCAATATAAAAAGTCAGCATAATAGTAAAATCCGATTTTACAAGAGAGCTGAAAAATTGATCATCATCACTGACAGTATATGTGGGTCACACTAGTCGCTTGTTTTGCTTTGTTTTTGGTGTTTTTTTCCCTGATAAATAGTAATCATTATTGCCTTTGTATTTTCGGTTATTAAAAAATTCTACCATGGTAGTTGATGAGTTCTATGTATGAATGTAGGCATGGTGATAATAAATAAATATACAGGGTCACACTTTAGAAAACACAGTGTTTGGTTTTAAGGTATCATTCTGATGACAAATATTTGAATATCTCAATTTGACCCAATATTAATTATGCTCGGATCTCTCATTGTAAGGCAGACAAATTAAGATCAGGATTTTGAACTGGCAATATTTGGTCTTAACTTGTGATCAGGAGATGAAATATTTCGGAGTCCCCATATGATAACGGTGATCGTCAAAGTTCCCTTCACCTTGAAAAAATCTTCCAAATCTGAGAGGGGAAACAATATAAATAGAATGATCAATTTAATAAAGTCTGTCCAATTAGTAAGAGATTACATTTCCAATTCTAATATCTTCTTCATTCACACTTTATTACAATGGAAATTTAAGACTGCTATTTTTAATCTTCTGACAAGAAATGAAGTGGGTAGGAAAGCGCCAGAAGACAATAGAGAATTAAAATTTTGCAGCGGCAATGTGGGTTCGAACCTGCAACCTTACTGGTACAACAACTCCGCCTGGCTGGGGAGCGCGTGACTCTACCGTATGAGCTATCCACGATCATGAGAAATCATTTGACCACCATGCCCCCCGATTGTGGAACTCCATCAGTATTGAAACTGAAAATCCACTTATTTTTGAAAAGGAAGTGGTTATTCAGTATCTGATACTGAATAGTGCTTTGCCACTATTCAGTATCCACAAGGAACTCTTTTTTATAGAGAGAGTGAAAAGTGCGACAATCTCGGTTGAACTGCTGACCTACTTCCAGATTGAACACGTGCAGTAACTGACAGCCCGATTCAAAGTTGTAAAAATATTTTGATCGTAATTTTTTAATTTCTGCTATGGTGCAATTAACATAGTTCAAAATATCAAAGTAAGAGTGGCATTCAAATACATTTTTAAATATCTAAATAGACATGATTAAATGTCACTAAATGTTCAGTGACACCATGGCTTGGTGGATATAAGCTGTTTGACTCTGAACTTAAGGTTCGAGAGTTCAAATCCCGGCAGGGATAACTTTTTTTTTTTTCCCCAATATTTAAAAAATTCCTTCTGTCTATTGATATTTTTTAAACTTTTGTTTTAATAATTTTATTTGCTTGTAATATGCTTTAATGTTGATATTATACTATTGTTCTTTTATTATTATTATTTTATTATTATTATTATTATTTATTATTTCTATTTACTTACTATTATTATTATTATTATTATTTATTATTATTATTATTATTATTATTATTTTATTATTATTATTATTATTTATTATTGTTGTTGTTGTAATCGTCATCATCATCATTATTATGATTATTATTTTTTTTTAATCAAGTAGTTCGAGTAATTTAATCAGTTATCGATTTATTACGAATATCTTTTATGTGTTATAATCTCGTTGTTGTTTTTCATTGATGTGCTCTTCTATTGTTTATTATTTTTTTAAATCTTGCTTTTTTTTGTTTGTCTCATTTGTTGTTGTTGTTGTTTGTTTGTTTGTTTGTTTGGTCATCTAAGACAAACCGATTCATTATAAATATGTGGCCAGACTTTCTGCCATTATTAATTGAACGATGTACTTCCGTGAATTAATTGCCGTATTATATTAAAATTTACGTGATAATAATAATAATAATAATAATAATAATAATAATATAATAATAATAATAATAATAATATATAATAATAATAATAATAATAATAATAATAATAATAATAATAATAATAATAATAATATAATAATAATATAATAAATAATGATAAAAATAATGATAATAATAATAATAATAATAATAATAATAATAATAATAATAATAATAATAATAATAATAATAATAATTAATAATAATAATAATAATAAACAATAATAATAATAATAATAATTTAAATAGATATACTGAATATTAGACTACAATTGACATCTATTTTATGAATACAGGTGGTATTTTTAGGGGTGTTTCTTTTTTTAAGAAACCTGCCAAAACACGCCAAACCCCGACAAAGTTATGGGAAATAGGTAGCAGTGGGGAGTGAACCTGGGACTCAGGGAAGTGTACACCATTGGGGAGTGAACCTGGGACTGGGTTTCGTAAAAAAAAAGCAATTACTTTTTTATGAAACCCGACAATATCCACAAAGTTATGGAAAGAAAGTAGGCAACAGTGGGGGAGTGAACCCGAGACTCAGGGAAGTGTAGACTATTGGGGAGTAAACCTAAGTCTATGGTTTTTCGGTGGGTTTTGTAAAAAAGTAATTGCTTCATTCTCGTCTGGTACCCAACTCCCATAGTCCGGCTTCATTTCCCACTAGTATCTATCTTCCATAGTCCCAGGTTCATTTCCACTGATATCCTCTTCTCACAGTCCCAGGTTCACTCCCAACTGGTGTGCACTTCCCTGAATCCCGGTTCATTGCCCAATGGTGCCCCCTTCCCATAACTTTTGACAATTTCAGTAGGTTTCGAAATAAAAGTACATTCTGAGCTCACTGTCCACTGGTATCAGCCTCTCGCAGTCCCAGGTTCAATCCTCATCGGTGTCCAAATCCCAGATTCAATCCCCACTGCTGCCTACTTCCCATAACCTTGTCGGGTTGTGGCGGGTTTCGTAAAAAGTAATTCCCCCTCCCCCTTGGTATTGCTTTTTTACAAAATCCAGAGTCCCAGGTTCACTCCCCACAAGTGTACTTCCCTGAATCTCAAGATCACCCCCACTGTTGCCTACTTCAATAACTTTGTCGGATATTGCCAGGTTTCGTTGGATTTCGTAAAAAAGTAATTGCTTTTATATGAAACTCGCTGAAAACCACCAAAATCCATAGTCTCAGGTTCACTCCCCACTGTTGCCTACTTCCCACAACTTTGTCTGATATTGCCGGGTTTCGTAAAAAAGTAATTGCTTTTATATGAAACTACCTGAAACCCGTCGAAAACCATAGTCTCAGGTTCACTCCCCACTGGTGTACACTTCCCTGAGTCTCAGGTTCACTCCCCACTGTTGCCTACTTCCCAAAACTTTGTCGGATATTGCCGGGTTTCTAAAAAAAGTAATTGCTTTTATGTGAAACTCGCTGAAACCCGTCGAAAACCATAGTCTCAGGTTCACTCCCCACTGGTGTACACTTCCCTTAGTCTCAGGTTCACTCCCCATTATTTGCCTACTTTCCATAACTTTGCCCCATTTTGTTGGGATTTGGTGCATTTTGTAAACAAAAAGTAATTGCTTTTTTTTTCAAAACCCGCCGAAACCCAGTCCCAGGTTCACTCCCCACTAGTGTACACTTCCCCGAATCTCAGGTTCACTCCCCAGCACTGTTGCCTACTACCCATAACTTTCTCGGATATTGCCAGGTTTCGTCGGGTTTCGTAAAAAATGAATTGCTTTTATATGAAACTAGCTGAAGCCCGCCGAAAACCATAGTCTCAGGTTCACTCCCCACTGGTGTACACTTCATTGAGTCCCAGGTTCACTCCCCACATTTTGCCTACTTTCCACAACTTTGCCGCATATTGTCGGGTTTCGTTAAAATGTAATCCCCCCCCCCCCCCCATATTGTTATTGCTTTTTTACAAAACCCAGAGTCCCAGGTTCACTCCCCACTGGTGTACACTTCCCATAGGCTAGCACTATTCAGTATCTGACACTGAATAGTGGTTTTGCACTATAATATGGTGTTTTTTTTTTCCGAAACCTGACAAAGTTATGGGAAGAGCTGTGGGAGTGAATATGGGACTCATATTACACTTTCCCGATAGAGACAATGCTGTTAACGGCCATGTAATTATTTTACACATGAGTACGGTGAGAGTATCTATGGGTTACAAGTGTAACTAAATGACAAATTGCCATATTTATGGACAATAAAGATCTATTATTATTATTATTATTATTATTATTATTATTATTCCCTGAATCTCAGGTTCATTCTCTCCTCCCCCCCCCCCCCTTACACACACACACACACACGCGCGCGCGCACTACTGCCTACCTCTCATAACTTTGTCGGATATTGCCAGGTGTCGTCGTGTTTCGTAAAAAAAAAGTAATTGCTTTTTATTTGGAAACCCGCCGAAACCCAGTCCCAGGTTCACTCCCCACTGGTGTACCCTTCTCTGAGTCCCATATTCACTCCCACAGCTGCCCTCTTCCCATAACTTTGTCAGGTTTCAGAAAAAAAACCCACCGTATTATAGTGCAAAACCACTATTCAGTGTCAGATACTGAATAGTACAAAACCACTATTCAGTATCTGATACTGAATAGTGCAAAACCACTATTCAGTATCAGATACTGAATAGTGCAAAACCACTATTCAGTATCAGATACTGAATAGTGCTAGCCTTTTGAAAACGGTTACAAACTGAGTTTTTCTGTAAGGCATATAATTTGGACTCTTAGTGTGTATTTTATTATATATTATTTTATCATCTTATTTATATGGTTTTTAACGTGTCAGTTCTATATTTGTGCCAGTGAGCAATTTTAATTGGAACTAGGCGCTACATAAATTCATTATATTATTATTATATTATTATTATTATTATTATTTATTTATTAATTATTATTATTATTATTATTATTATTATTATTATTATCATTATTACTATTATTTATTGTTATTATCATTATTATAATTTCAGGTCAATTCTCTACCATTTCTAAAATTTATCTTCCTCTTAAATTTGTTTTTTTATTATGTGTGCAAGAGAGAGAGAGAGAGAGAGAGAGAGAGAGAGAGAGAGAGAGAGAGAGAGAGAGAGAGAGAGAGAGAGAGAGAGAGAGAGAGAGAGTGTGTGTGTGTGTGTGTGTATTGGACTCGTGAAATGATTTGTTTTTGTTTCTTTTTTCATCTTTTGGGGATTCACATAGATGGACTCATAGTTCAATTGTCTTGTACATTTTTTACTGATAACTCACTTTCTACTGAATACATGGGCTGGATCAACTTTGGCATGTTTGGAATTGATAGTTGAGATCTTGTTATCCTTAAAGTTGCTTTTGGGATCATCTGGAATTTTAAACTTGGCTAATTGGACCTCTGTGTCACTGAGGCCTCCATGAGAAAGACGGGCGTAGCCAAGTCTATAAAAATGATGACATTTTTAATACAAGATTAGCAAATTAACTCTCATGATGACTAGCTATTCAGCTCTCTCATGATCATATAAAAGGGCAATCATACAAACATATTTAATTTCTATTCGTGTTGAACATGAAAAACAAAGGAGAAAAAAAAAAGAACAGGTGGGAGACATCTAAAAAAAAAAACACATTTCATCTCACCAAAATGAATTGTGGAACAGTTGTGAAATACTAAAGCATGAAAATCTGTCAGCCTCAATGGGTTATGTTTGTCCTGACGTTCTTTTGTCAAGAGAACAGAGAGAACCATACTAAATAATACGTTTAATTCATTGCATAAGGGTGTGATAAAGCTAGAAATATTTTAAGAATGTTTCTCAAAACGTTTCAGATCTTATTAAAATGAAGTAAGGAATTAAACTTCATTCATGCCATTCAAAAATACATCACAACGGCCCTCACTAGCAAGAAAGCAGGGACCATAAATTATTCATCTGTTTTAGATCTTTTCCCTTTAAGTGAGTTACTCAATCAGTTTATTTTTAAAAAATAGAAGAGACATAAACTGTCACCAAACAACTCAATAAAGCACAAAGCACAAGATAACTTTTTAATTCACAGATGCGGGGAAAGGAATACATTCATATTTTAAAAATATATTAGCTTTACATTTCTATAGCATCTTACCCATTATCTTAACAAGCTCAAAACGCTTAACAGTAATGTAAAATCAGTCTCTCAAACATACAATATAAAACTAAACAATATAATTATACCTTACAATTACATATTAAAAATGAAATGTTTTAAGATGTTTTTAAATGATTTCTGCAGAATCGGTGCCTCTGACATGAATTGGAGGGGAGTTCAAGAATATGAAGCCAAATATTCATCAATTTTATAATTTTTAGCCTAGTTTATAATGACATGTCCTTTTTTCCAATGCTCCTATTGATTAGAAAGGACAAACATTGCTTTTAAAGTCCACTTGCAGACCCACTAAATAAGAGAAAGACAAAATCCGTATTTCTTGAAGACAGATCACAAGGTAGAAGAAAAATATCTTACTAATTTTCCACTCACAGACTAGTGCAAACATTAGAATTGGGTGGAAATATCAGAATATGACCAAATCTGGTTTAAACAAACCTGTAAATTCCAACTTTATCTACAAAATTTGCAGTAATTTGAGCCTTTATAAGTCTTAATAAATAGAATCTTTAAAGCTACAAGAAAGATTAAAATTTTTCCACCAAGATCTCAACTGATGAAAGTGACACAACTACCTCTGTTCCTTGAAAAAGGAAAGAATTTATAAAATCTCATGATAAAACTTCTATGAAAATCATAGAAAAAAAAATTTCACAAGTTGTAAAGCTACACATCCTTTACATCATACCTGATGAGTTTCTTGTAAAATATATACTGGCAGAATCGGAAATCGTCCTCTGGGTCAATATCCCTAACACCACCAGCTTTCCTCATGTACCAGTAGTTTTTACTGCCAGGGAAGGTGGTCATGTAACCCAAGAAGACCGCTGGATTTGACCTATGTATAATGAGTAACAGAGAACGAATTCACCAATAACATACAAGGTACTAGTATTAAACATATTATCCTTATTTTCTTCTTCAAAAATCTGAAATTGTCATTGGAAAAAAACTTGAAAGATGCAGGGAATTATAAAATCATATCAATTTTCAAAGCAATGGTTTGGATGCAATATAACTTACAGATGATAAACCAACTCCATCAAGCACACGCTCATTTACATAAACAGACTCTCATCACCTACAAAATACCCAAATGCACTATACATGTGTCCCAACAGCTCAGTTCGTAGAGCACTCGCAGCACAAGCAAGGGGACCGGGATATAGTCAAGAGATTTATTTCTAACCCCCTGTCCACCCAGCAGTGATAGTGTAGCTGGGTCTGTTAGATCTGGCAGAAGGAAATTTCAATAGACTAGCATCCTATGGTTCTAATTTTACTGTAAACACATATACACAGTTACATGCACACACACACACACACACACACATATACACATACACATACACACAGGCATTTTGCACACTTTTTCCTTAGTACAATTGGCAGTGATTGGGTAACTGGGTCTATTAGATCTGCATATAATAATTTGGATAAACTAACATGTATTCAAAGGGTCGCAATCAAGTGTTACTGTCCACTTAATGCCACATAAACCAAAATTAACTGGTTCCATGGGTCTTATGATCCTGAATAACTAATCTTCCTGAAGTATAATAGTATAATTCAATAAGATTAATTATTCCGTCAGCATAATAACATCCGATAAACGAAAAAAAAAAAGTCCAAATCTGACCCAATGAGATTTTATCTCTCGATTCAATTAAAATCTAAATGAATAAAAAATGTGAGGATTGCTATACGGCAGCTTTCAAAAACTTGAGCATTCATAAGAGCAATATCCACTAAATGTGCTCAAAGTGATTTTCAAGGGGTCCCAAGCCAACAGCAACACTTAATGAGCCATGATGCTTGTTTTAAGACAACACTGTTAACGGCCATATACTCATTTTACATCTACATACGGCAAGATAATGTGAGTAAAGAGCATTTTCCAAGGACACAACTATGTGCCACTCAGAGTGGGATTTGAACCCAGTACCCTCCGATCCAAAGATCACATAGTTGCAGAGCCAAAAAGAAAAATACAAGGCCATTCAAAACTATAAAAAGCCTGCAAAGTTTGCCAAGATAAAAAGCCCAATTATCTTGAAATTACCGCAATTAACCCATCACATGGATTGTTTGATTCTACTCTGATAGCAATGTGACGCAGGTTTAATCAAAACCAGCTCTCATTGCTGCTAATGGTACCTTAGTCTAAATTATTAGGTCTGCAGTTGTATCAAGATAAACAAAAGCAGAAAAAACAATTCAAAAGAAATTTATTCTCAACATCAAAACATTTAGGTCAATGTAAACACTTTGATGTTATTTTTATTATCTTTGTTAATGATTGCCCTATATGAAGCAGGTGAAAAAATGTCACATTATATTGTATACCAACTGGATTGTTCCAAAAGGGGTATTATTGTATAACTTATGAAACAAGAATATATCATAATGTGCGTTTCAAGTAAAATAAGATGTTACATACATTAGGAGATTTCCAGTCATTCCAAGTATCATGTATGAGGAGGTGACTTAAAAAACCTAATAAGTCACATTTCCATCATTCAGAGAAATCTGAATTTTTTGCTATTTAATTTAGTGGCATGAAGAGGAAACTACTTAAGTCTTGTTTGCCTCATAGAATAATAACCTGAATGTTTTGAAACTTCACAATGTCTCTGGTGAATATAAGGAGTCCAATAGATTGCTTGGGAGTGTTAACTCATTTTCTATATTGGATGTAACTTGGCAGATTTTGAAAGTCATATCTTCATATACATGGGTGTGAGAATGGAATAAAATTTCACTAAATAATTAAGATTAGATCTTTACGTGTTTTTGAGCTCTGCTGCCAAGAATTCTGTCTGCATGGCACGATCAATTTCATCCCTGTCATTACCCATATGAGTCACTACAAAATCCACCACAACACCTTGAATGTCAATACTTGCTGTTATAGCAGGCGCCAACTCTCCTGTAAAATGAAAAGGTTGGTGGAAAGATGAACATTTTTCTCATAATCCTATTCCTAAAACAAAACACAATAGTTATAACTCATACGCGAGGAAGAAGATCTATAATTGAAAATGGAACAAGAATAATTCCTATTGTTTGTTTCACTATTTCCTCAACAACAATTTGCCTCCCCAACTTTATCACTGACAGCCATTTTAATTATCGACCTTAGTCTTCCTATTGTTCCAATAAAATTGGATCCTACAGAGTTAGAAATAACTACTTATATATATGAAAGAGTTTTCGACTTATAACCAAGAGAATAAATTTTTATTTTGGGTTGAGTTTTGGTTTTTGGTTTGTTTTTTCCCTTCGGCCATCTCTTCACCCAGCTTTAATTGAGTACCTAAATCTATTGAATATTGCATAAATTACTTTGCCTCCTATTTAAATGATAGGAAACAATTATCATTTTTACCGTCAAATGTGACAGACACTGGGATTAACTCCAACTCCATGGACTTTATGGCTCTGAAAGACTCATCCTGATAATTAGCTGCCTCGACCTGATGTAATGATGAGTGCTATATGAACATGTGAAAAAAATTGTAATCATTGTAATCATACAATGAATGAATGTTGTGTTGGCTAAAAAATGTTTTAGCCCAAAATATCCCTTTTCACAAATAATTTTGCAATTAACTGAAATATTTGTAGCTGTTAATTCGTTTGACCCTAATGCATCAATGATATAACCAATCGAGATATAAAAATATAATAATCACTTACCTTCAGGTGACGGTAACAAGTGGTGAGTGGACTTCACAATAGGATATTTTGACAAGATAAGACTCCTAGACAAGAAAAATCATATATATACTTTTATTTTTTAGAGTAAATGAATATCACACACACATCAAAGTTAAAATCAGGATGCTTTTTATTTTTCTCAAACTTATAATATATTATTTGAAAACAGTGAAAAACTTTATATATGTTTTGAACATCAAATGTATTCTCTTTTCCTAACACTGGTTGTTGTCATCCAAAACATTCTCCCAGAGGCTATTGAACTGCTTCAAAGTTTATGTTTCTTTGTTATCCCCTGATAAAGATATCAAAGTAATAGTGTGTACTATCTTGACTTAAAAGCAACATGTTTCCGTGATTTCGTTTTTATGAGATTTTCTTAGGGGATTTTTGTTCCTGTTATCTTTTTTCGGGATTCAAAGAAGTTAGTTTTTGTCAACAATGATTTTATAGTTCTTAAAATTCAAGTGCTGAGCATTGACATTCATTTTTTCTGCTAGATTTAGCTTTTTTTTTTTTTTTGAGTAATTCCTTTCAATTAAGTTACTGTAGTTAGTGGCGTATGTTTTTCTTTATTTTTCTAAGCTGCCCCTCTTCACACAGCTGCAAAAGTTTGCATGAACCTCTGAATCAATTTGTCTTAATTAAAAAATATTTTTTCATGAATTTTAGAACGAAAGGAAAGGATTTCACTTATTACAGATATATTAAAGTCGATAACTGGTTAAGATTGGAAATCATAGATAATTTACAGTATCAAAATTATTATTTTTTCGCTTATCTACTTTGAAGGAATTCGTAAAATGGAATGTTCGGTTAATTGAAATTTAAACAATATACACACAGTATCTGAACATGAAAGAACGAATGGCAATCCTTAACTATCAGACATCTGTATTTTATAACTATCAATACACAATACTGATGGATACAAATGAAAATGAACATTACGCGCTTCCAACATTATTTTGATTGGAAAATTTTGAGAGGATGATATAAATCTAATGTAGACCGGTCAACAGTAGAAAGTTATCAAATTATGATACAATGTTTCCACAAATATGGGTTCAACAATAACAACTACAACAACACGACCAACAACACCAAAAACATACTGGACACATCAATCATCACATTCTTATGATGAGGATGATGAAAAGGAGAAAGGGAATGACTACGGAAAGATTTCGTGGCATCACTATATCCATTGAAATGCAATTATCCTTCAGTTTACGAAGGTTAGAGCATGCCTTTTTCCAGTCTTCCCTTGTTATATCATTTATTGCCTCATCGGTGAGAGTAAATTTGGTGTTCCTCCTCTCACACTTTCCCTTTATTTGGGTCCAAATGAGCTTGATTGGATTGCATTCACAATGAAATGGGGGAAGTCAATCAACTTAGTGTCAAAACTCCTTGATTAGACAGACTGCTTTGTTTCTTTTCACTAAGGAGTATAGTTAGGTCTTTGATAAATAGTCAGAATATGTAGTGCTGTCTGATTGAAGCCACGAAATCATATCAGCTTTTATAGTTGCGAAGTTGGAGCCTTGAAGTGATCATGGGCCACAATACAGCTGGGTGCTTTGAGGAAAGCAGCAAACGGTTCTTTAGCCAGTCTTCAAACACTTCTGCATAACGCCAGAATGATAGTCTCTACCTTCCAGATGATGCAGAGAAGAAAAAATGGCATGGCATCCTTCTAAATATCCAGGATTTTCACCACCTGCAAGAATAATAATAAATTGCGCTTATATAGTGCATATTCCCATTTTGAGAGTTCTATGGGCTTTACAATGATCCTCTGTCCAGAACCCAATGGGCCTTTTTCTACCAGAATTATCAGACTCTATTCCCTTGTCGGATGTATGTTTAGGTTCACCCAATTCCACACATCTTGGATGATATCCATGTCAAAGTTGCCTAAGATCTTTTTCCTACTACGCGTTCCACACTGATGATCTGTCTGTCATATTTTGATAACTGTCTTCTCGAGGTTGATTGTGAAATTCCAATTTCATAGCCGTCCTCTTTAATGGTTTATTGATAGATACAATAAGACTTCTTTCGCAGCTTTACGAGAGTGGAACCAATAAAGATTTAGTAACGTAACGAATCGTTCAAGAGCTTATATTATGTTTTAAAAGCCTTAAAATGCTCTGTGAATAGATACAATTTTTCAAAGTTTTATAAACAGCATGCAGTGTAAATTTGACAATATTGAGTATATAATCAGTATTTCAAATGATTTAAAGCTAAAGACGTCATATCAGTCTTCGGTAATTGCGACATTTTAATTTAATGAAAATTAATAAGTTGTAAGTTTATAACAGTTAAAGCGAATTGTTTTTATTTGGAAACAAGTATGACGTGAACTCATAATCACATGTCAGCACGAGATTTTTTGGAAAAACGATGAATTCATCTCTTACTTTGTGGTGCGTAACTTGTTTACACATTTAACAGTGCAAAGTCTCTAATTTTATGACAGCGAGTTTTAGAGTAGTTTTTTATAGATTTTAAAGAAGAAAACTTTTTTGATAACCTCAACGCGGTGCAAAATCTATATTCAGTTAAGACAAATTGATTCAGAGGTTTACACAAATTTTTACAACTTTTGATCGAGGGGCAGCTGAGAAAAACCAGTATAAGACATGTCATTAATAAAAAATCTGACTATAGTAATAGTTACAGATATAACATGATAAAATATGACAATTTATAAGTTCTTATAGCTTCAAAACGGATCAAGTAAAAAAACGTTTTGCATGCCCCTTTCTTAATTTTAGTATTTTTATAGGTCCATAACAATTGTTAGAGTTTGCCACTTTATTCTGAACTGTGCCTTGTTGCATTCATTTTGAAAACTTAAGTATATTTCAAACAAATCAACTGTAAAAAGATTTGACTTATCATATCTATTCCCATATCTTTGTTAGAACCACCCACCCATATGTGTGATCCTTGGTGGACGGTCCAAAGTCTACGTACATCTGGAGTGTCTCAGCTATCCAAGTGGCCAAGTCATTATTACCCAGAAACAGTTTGGAAGCATCGCTCTCCAATAAAGTCATCACATCAACCTCTTGAATCATCAGAAACAAAATAAATAAATAAATTAATTAATTTATTAATTAATTAAAATCTTTTTTTTCTCTAAACTCAAAAGACAACTAAGCTTGATCAGTGAACAGATGAATGTAAAATCTAAATGTTCTACCCGACACTTCACAAAGGTTATCCCAATAATCATTAGACCTCTGGGAGTAAATGTGACCCTTAATAATAATAACTCATAGTAAACCAGGTGCTGAAAAAAATATGTTTAAATTAAAATTATAATATTTGCTTAAATAAAATGAATGTAGTTTCTTAAATGAAAAAAAAAAGAAAAGAAAAGAAAGAAAGAAAGAAAGGAATAAATAAATAAATTGATTAATTAATAATAATAATAATAATAATAATAATAATAATAATAATAATAATAATAATAATAATAATAATAATAATAATAATAATAATAATAATAATAATAATAATTACCAGAATCATTGATTAACTTGGCAGTTCTTTCTAGGCTAGGCCAGCCTTTATTATCATAGCCAAAATGGTACGTCCACACTCCAGCACTGAATACCTTGGAGTTTGTCTTTTATGAGAAATATAAAGAAAAACACAATATCTATTATCCATTACGAACTCAGCATAATTGATTAGGAGGGCAACTCATGCTCCTTGCTTGTTGAACCTTAATCATTTCATTTGGATAAATGGAGTGTTACTATTTTTTTTTAAGGAGTAGGAAAAAAAAAAACATCAAACAAATAATAATAAAATAAAGCAAACACATAGAAAAAAAGAGACGTCATTGTTTAAAAATTAAGAAAAAGCTTGGCGACACACATACAACATGATTAACTTAGTAGCAGAAAATAAGTGAATCACTTTGTCACAACCAGTTGCTTTATAATTTACAAATAAATCGATTTGTGTTTGCAAGTACTATATATCTGCACAAGTAGACTGTCTGCAAACTATACTTGGGCAATTTATAATCACAAGAAAAATATAAATATATAGGCATGCTTTGCTTTAAAATATCTGTTTACCTGAGCTGTGATGCCAGGGTTATATTTCTGGTACCGCCATGATATGCCTGCTAGTCCGGTCAACATCATTATAGTGATTGCTGATATAAACAAACAAAAAAAGAGAATATTTAAGTAATTTCCTCTAATAAAATTAAAACAACAAGACAATCATACTTGTTGTTTTTTTTTTTGTTTGTTTGTTGCTTTAGGTCTCTTCCAACACAATTGAGGTTAAATGAGAGACCGCTGAAACAAAAAAACAAGCAATCTAACAAAAATAGTACAAATGTAAATCAAAATCATAACCTAAAGATATCATAAGCTAAATTACAAATAACCAAGAACAAACAGGCACAAGATTTACAGGAAAAAAAATATCCCGTCAAAAATACAATCACAAACCAAAGAAGCAGGATAGGCTAGTAAAGAGAAGAAGAAACGACATCACTATCGGATCGTACACCCATGCGAACATCA
Source organism: Berghia stephanieae (assembly GCF_034508935.2). Classification (NCBI taxonomy): domain Eukaryota; kingdom Metazoa; phylum Mollusca; class Gastropoda; order Nudibranchia; family Aeolidiidae; genus Berghia; species Berghia stephanieae. Next base: position 76,585,681 of record NC_088363.1, read on the forward strand.
TAGGTATATGATTCAAGGGTGATGCTCCCATCCAACCACCCGCTCATACTTGTTGAAATATTAAAGATAAACTAATAAAATTTTAGAAATCAAGACAGCAAACATTACTGAAATTTGTATTTTTCATCTTTTCGTCCCAAAATCAATTTATTATATATAATCATGACCAACTCTCACATCAAATGAAAGCCACAGATTTCAGAAATCTCATTGCACCACATATCCCTACAGATTCAGTTGACTATGAGGTTAACCAAGATAATATTATTTAAGCTTGTCTTTTTCATTTTCTATATTAATATTCATTCATTTAGCCATGACATCCACAAAGGTTATAATATTGGCCTTCAGTACTTGTTCTTCGGGCTGTATCCTATAACAGCCACTTTTGATATTTGATCCATGGTCACTTACTTACTAACTTAGGCCGCCCCTTGGGGCGCCCAACATGAGCCACAAGTCTTCGCCATTCTGTCCTGTCCTCCATAAATATGCACAGCTCTCGGGTGTTGTCCATTCCTGTGTCATCTAGCAGACAGTCAATGTATGTTTTATTCTGCCTGCCTCTGTTTCTGGTTCTCTCCGGTGGTTCCCATAGCACAAGACTGCTTGCAATCTCCTCCTTGTGTCCCCAGCAGTGCCCCGCAAGTCTCAGTCTTCTCTGTTGTATCTTCGAAGTCACTGGGGGAGGTCACCGTAGAGCTCTTCATTTGATAATGTGTGCTCTTTCCAGCTTACGTTGAAGACCATCCACAGCATACAAGTGTAGCAGCCGTCCAGTTGCTTCTCAAAGGCTTTTGTTAGAGTCCATGTCGCTGCTCCATAGAGAAGCACTGACTCTACCGTTGCCAGGAACAGTCTCTTCTTTATTTCCCTCTGTAGGTTTGAACTCCAGATTTTCCTGAGTTTGTGACAGGCACTCCAAGAGAATGCTTTCCCGACAGAGATATCAGAGGATCTGCTTTGGGTCCAACCTCCTAGGTACTTGAAGTTGTCAACTTCCTTCAGCCATTCTCCATTCTTTTGCCTGTATGCTAATTGGCCTTTCTTGGTTGTAGGTTTGGTAAACTGTCTTCTTAGCATTACAGCACAGTCCTACTCATTCAGCCTCAGTTTCAAGTCTATTGAGGACTTCTTGTGCTTGGTCCATCTCCTCGTTCAGTAGAGCCAGATCATCTGCGAAATCTAGATCCATGACAATCATAGCTGGACTGCGCCTACTTCTTTATCTCGTGAAGCCTAGCTCGTTCTCCATGCCAACGTAGGTCTTTCTCATCACATAGTCCAGGACAATTGCAAAGAGATAGGGGGCTAATGTATCACCTTGAAGTACACCTGCTTTGATCTCAAACAGCTCAGTTTCACCATCTGCTGAGATAAACTTTGCCCGTGTGTTCTCATAAATTCATATAATAGCATATGCTTTTAAGATTTTCATCATGGTAGGGCGACATCATATCATATTTCTTGGTTATACAAGAGTTTTTCTTGACTTTTCCAGTTTATTCCATACTATTTGCATACACAATTTCCTCTGGCAAACCGATCCTTAGTTGTACTACTCTTAATTATTTTTTCTTGTCTAATTTTGCCCTTTGTTGACAAGTTTCCTGTTATTCCCTCTTCTTGTCTGGACAGATTGACACACCGCTTTTGATAAAATTTCAAGACTATTCTTCATAAATAAAAGTCACTACTACTTTACCCCTTATTCTTTTGTAACTCTGCAATGGCACTTTCGGGTTCTGAAATCCCGTTTCATATGACAAATGCCTTATATTCAGAAACTGTTTTTGTCCCTCCTTCACACCTCCTCTACCATTTTAATGTACTTGATTTTGAACTGTGACCAAGCAAAGCTTAGTCCATAATTCCATATTTAGGTAAAAGAGCTTTCAATATTATATTGCTCACTTAAAGTAAATTGATTCTCCATGCCTCTGCTGACCAACAAAATACATGGAAGAAGTACAGAAATGTTTTGGCATTGAACACAGCTTGGTATTTTACATATGAATTTCAGAAGCCAAGATAATCAAGAAGTAAATGAACAGGTCATAGACTGTAGCAAGCCTAGCATTTCAACGTCTGGTTTGAACTCTCTGGTTTTTCATTGTTTTTATAATTGATTTTCTAAAGTTATTTTCTGTCCGAATATGTACGTTGGAATATGTGTGCTCTTATCATTACTATGCAATTATGGTGATAGGCAAAAAAAGAGTGTCACTTGCTACTAATCTTCAGACTAAGATCCAGATGAAGAGCTCATTAATCTCTAACTCCTCAAAGTAAGCAATGCAGTTGCTTCTTCCTTGGATATGGAATGGGATATTATTTCATAAGAGGGTAAAATTTAGCCTTCCAACAGTAAAAAGTTATTTTTTTACATATCAAGAATTAAAATATAACGATAGAATAATGTCCCTTCACTTACCATAGTTGTAATACTTTTTTGATACAAAGTTCTTGTTATCTTCAGGCAATGACGTATACTTTTTTGTTGATCGGCCTATTGAAAAAGAGAAAATTTGTAATTAAAATAATATAAAAAATAATAAAAATAATATTACAAGAACAACAACAACAACAATAATAATAATAATAATGATGATAATAATAATAATAATAATAATAATAATAATAACAACAACAATAATAACAACAATAATAGTAGTAATAATAGTATTATCATTATTATTATTAATAATAATAATAATGATAATAATAATATAATAATAATAATAATAATAATAATAATAATAATAATAATAATAATAAATGATGATGATGATGATGATGATGATGATGATGATGATGATGATGATGATGATGATGATGATGATAATGATGATAGTAATATTAGTAATAATATTTTTTTTAATTACAATAATAATAAATGAATAATCAAACTCACAAGTAACAAAGCATATGATGATGAAAATACCAAGGCAGGCTAGGAGCCAGTCTGTGTGTTCTCTTGTGTATTCACCATAAGGCACGAAATTGAAAGCAATAGTCCACACCCAAAACAATACCTAAATTTATTTTTTTAAACATCAGAAAAAAATATATAAAGACTGGGTTTTTTTTCAGTTATCTTTCTATTAAATAATTCATTAGCTACAGTATTGATAGGATGGCATTATTTTCTCTATGATTTTTTAAACTCCGTGAAGCTAGAGTTTCTGTAGCAATAATAGGATAGTGACAATTGCTTGCTACCACTGGGCAGGACATTATTAGTTGATATAAATACTTGCTTCTATACCTCGTATACTGAACTTTTCAATCACCGCTAGGTCAACCAAGTGGTCAGAGAAAAACCTAGATCGACATCATTCCGATTGCATGTGTGATGATTACAAAACTTTTCGAACTATAACGAGCCATTGGGCTATAGGAACCCCATTTCTTTTCAATAGCATTACAATAAATAATCAGTTATATCATGTTTATTTGTTTATAAGGGTTTTCCTTTTACCTCGCTTATACCTATATCACAATTAGGTCATTTCAGCACCAGTAAAAATGAAGAAAATGTGATATCAAAAAAAATAAAAAATCAAGATATACAAGTTAAAGCATACGAGAAAATGTAAGACAAATGGGAATGTTTCAAATAGGAACAGAAGTAGATTCCAAGAGCACACTATCTATGTGCTTAGTTAGAGGTATCACCTAAAAATCTCATCCAGACGCAATGATTCTCACCTTTCGGTTTCAACAAAACATTTCCTGAGTACTTTGCTTTTCAAATAAGTTTTTTAAAAAGCAAATTAATAATCAAACATATCATTTACTATTACTACACCAACGATCAAAGAGAAAAATAAAATGAGCAGTTAGCCTGTGGCAAGTGATAGTTTTATAGAGATTTACTAATTCTACAACTTCCATGTAAAAATTCACAATATGAGACAAAAACGAAGCTGACCCTGTTGTGTCTTGAAAATACTTTTTTTTTTCCTGATAATATGTGACTCATCATCTCAAACCAGTCTTATGTGTGTGTCGAAGTGAACTGGATGAAAACAAGTGAATCTAAAGTTAAAGCCATCTTGATTTCCCTAATTAAGAATTAATATTCTTAAGCCTTAATAAAACAAATAATTTTAACACAAGGTCTAATATTTCTGGCTTTAATTTCAATTTTTAGCATTTTAATCACCCTGACATAATTCTGTTTTGAGGTGATAGGTTACATATTAGCAATCATGACATCTTCAGCAATCCATGTTTATATTTGTTTTCTAGGAGTTTACCAATGCATATGACACTTTCAGGTCATTGCAACAGTGACTCATACTCAAAGCTATGTCAAAGAGAAATAAAAACCTAAAAAAAGTGGAATTTCAGACAGTTACAGCAATTCCTGCTTATATATTTTTTTTCTAAGAGTTTATCAGTGCTTGTGACACTTACAGGTCATTACTAAAAGCTATTTCAAAGAGGAATAAAAACCTACAAAAAGAGGAATTTTAGACAAAAAAGCTGAATCAACTTACTGATTTAATATTTAGTGGTGACATAATTCGTTTGCATGTAATGCAAGAAGGCAAATTCAAAATTGTTCAATGTCACCACAGGGTTTAATTGAAAGAACAGCAGTCTGAAACGGCTGATCACTCATGAGTGCTTTCTTCTATGGAACGTGCAGCAAGCAATCGATTTGCAAATTTTTGTTGTTGTTGAGGGAAATGTTTTTTTACTCTCTTTCTCAATATTCAAATTTATTTTCTAATCTTTGTTGGCTAACGCTGAATACCAGCCTGTGGAACAGTTTTGGGTTTTATAGATTCCGCAAATGTGGAATGGAAGGAGTCTCTGTTACTGTGTCTTGATCAAGTTTGTATCAAACAGATATCAATAAAATAAAATCAATTATCATGAGAATCCGGTTGGCAGTGACTTCATTTGCCCAGTGGATACTTAAATTAGGTTTGAAGTAAAAAGAGCATGAATTACCTGAAGAACATATACAGCTGCAGCTAATGTGAGACAGCCAATAGGATGAGACTGTGTCGCTTTATCAATAACAGCAGGCCACAATGCCATAATTAGATATACAGCACACAACCCTCCTGGAACAAAGAGGAGGAGGAGGAGGATCAGGAGGAGGAGAAGGAGGAGGAGAAGGAGGAGGAGGATCAGGAGGAGGAGAAGGAGGAGGAGGAGGAGGAAGATCAGGAGGAGGAGGAGGAAGATCAGGAGGAGGAGGAGGAGGATCAGGAGGAGGAGAAGGAGGAGGAGGATCAGGAGGAGGAGGAGGAGGATCAGGAGGAGGAGGAGGAAGATCAGGAGGAGGAGGAGGATCAGGAGGAGGAGGAGGATCAGGAGGAGGAGGATCAGAAGGAGGAGGAGGAGGAACATGAGGAGGAGGAGGAGGAGGAGGAGGATCAGGAGGAGGAGGAGGAGGATCAGGAGGAGGAGGAGGATCAGGAGGAGGATCAGGAGGAGGAGGAGAAGAAGAAGAAGAAGAAGAAGAAGAAGAAGAAGAAGAAGAAGAAGAAGAAGAAGAAGAAGAAGAAGAAGAAGAAGAAGAAGAAGAAGAAGAAGAAGAAGAAGAAGAAGAAGAAGAAAGAAGAAGAAGAAGAAGAAGAAGAAGAAGAAGAAGAAGAAGAAGAAGAAGAAGAAGAAAAGAAGAAGAAGAAGAAGAAGAAGAAGAAGAAAGAAGAAGAAGAAGAAGAAGAAGAAGAAGAAGAAAAAGAAGAAGAAGAAGAAAGAAGAAGAAGAAGAAAGAAGAAGAAGAAGAAGAAGAAGAAGAAGAAGAAGAAGAAGAAGAAGAAGAAGAAGAAAAGAAGAAGAAGAAGAAGAAGAAGAAGAAGAAGAAGAAGAAGAAGAAGAAGAAGAAAGAGAGAAGAAGAAGAAGAAGAAGAAGAAGAAGAGAAGAAGAAAAGAAGAAGAAGAAAAGGAAAATAATAATCATAGTAATAATAACCTGATAATAAATAACAATGAGCTAAGGTCACATGAATGCAAACAAAATACATTTAAAGGATATTGTACAAGCGATGGAAAAATTCTAACAATTTTTGAAATATTTAAAGACACTTAAAGAGGTGTGATTTATTAGCATATAGATTATTATAATAGGAGGAGGAGGAAGATCAGGAGGAGGAGGAGGAGGAGGATCAGGAGGAGGAGGATCAGAAGGAGGAGGATCAGAAGGAGGAGGAGGAGGAACATGAGGAGGAGGAGGAGGAGGATCAGGAGGAGGAGGAGGATCAGGAGGAGGAGGAGGATCAGGAGGAGGATCAGGAGGAGGAGGAGGAGAGAAGAAGAAGAAGAAGAAGAAGAAGAAGAGAGAAGAAGAAGAAGAAGAAGAAGAAGAAGAAGAAGAAGAAGAAGAAGAAGAAGAAGAAGAAAAAAGAAGAAGAAGAAGAAGAAGAAGAAGAAGAAGAAGAAGAAGAAGAAGAAGAAGAAGAGAAGAGAGAAGGAGAGAAGAGGAGAGGAGGAGGAGGAGGAGGAGAGGAGGAGGAGGAGGAGGAGGAGGAGGAGGAGGAGGAGGAGGAGGAGGAGGAGGAGGAGGAGGAGGAGGAGGAAGAAGAAGAAGAAGAAGAAGAAGAAGAAGAAGAAGAAGAAGAAGAAGAAGAAGAAGAAGAAGAAGAAGAAGAAGAAAAGGAAAATAATAATCATAGTAATAATAACTCTGATAATAATAACAATGGAGCTAAGGTCACATGAATGCAAAACAAAATACATTTAAAGGATATTGTACAAGCGATGGAAAAATTCTAACAATTTTTGAAATATTTAAAGACACTTAAAGAGGTGTGATTTATTAGCATATAGATTATTATAATAATTATGATAATTATGATCATTATTATTATCATCATTATCCTCATCACGATCATCATTATTATTATCAACAGTATCAGCATCATCATCGTCGTCGTCATAGTCATCATCATCATCATTATCAATATTAGTTTCCACTAAGACCTTGGTTACTGAGTGTACAATGTGGAGAGGATTAGCCATCATTTATTTTCTTACCCATAAAAGCAATGTAGGGATTTTCGATGAAGAGGAGAATAAAAGTGGAACATGACAAGACTACTGTAGTAAATAAATCACAGTAGTTTGAACTTTTCACTCCAACAACAGACCCAGCGGCAGCTGTTAATAAAACAAATGCTCTGCAACAGACAATAAAAATAAGATAATAATAAAATAATTGTGAGATGATGATGATGGTGATGATGGTGATGATGATGATAATGATAATGAAGATGGTGAAGACAAGAAGGAAAAGGGAGATAAAACCAACTCTGGCATACTTGTAAGAGTGTGATGAAAAGTAAGCATGGAAAAAAAAATTAGCCAATTCATTTTCAATTTACTCAAAATAAGTAAATAACTATTCTATATGTATATACGAACCCTGATGGAAGAGGCAAGGGGCCAGTATCTGGGTAGCCCTTAACAGTCCATCGTGTCACAACAGAAACCTCTCCACATAGTAAATGGGTCAAGAAGAATAAACTGCCTAACCCCATGCCACAAGGAATCCAGTGATAAATCCACTTCTGAGGTTTGAATGCTGGTTCTAGCTCACTGTTGACTGAAATGATGTATATAACAATGAATCTAATAATTATCATATTTATGCACTATTGCACGGCACAATTTATTTTTTTTTCTCTGAGCAAAGGAACTGGATGCATGATACAATGAAATAGCATTAATACATCCAATTCAAATTTTTTTAAAAACTGAATCTTGGTATGGTGATGTCCACTAAATGTACACAAAGCGCTTTTCATGAAGTCTCAAGCATATTGCAACATCTAACTTGTAAGACTTTTTTTCCACAGAGACAAAATTGATAGCAGCTAGGTACTCAATTTACACCCGAATATGGTATGAGAATATGAGTAAAAAGCCTTCTTTAAGGTATCAACTTTACAATGCCCACAGTGAGACTCAAACCATAGGCCTACTGATCAGAAGCTAAGTGTCTTACCACAAGACAACAAAGCTGCATCAATGTATATATCAAAAGTAATTAGAAATGTCAAAGTTCTTTTAAGATCATCCGAATAGTCAGAATACCACAAGGCAGATGTTCCACAACAGTAGGACTAAATATGAAAAAACATGCTAACCAGCCAAAAGTTTATTTAAAATTTCACCTTCTGCAATAATAATAATAACAATAATAATAATAATAATAATAATAATAATAATAATAATAATAATAATAATAATAATTGAACTTCATGTCCAAAGAAATGGAAATTCATTCTGATTCACATTATGCTTATATAAAAATACAATTACAGTATAGTGGACATATACACACCCCACACTCACGTAGGCTATATACACATGCACACAAAACCACACACAAAATAAACAGTAGACTCTTGAATGTAACTCATCAATCAAGTAGAAACAGACATTACTTCATAGCAGAGAAGAAAACATGAAGAGAAAATAACCAAACAAATAATCATAAGATGACGACAGCGGTGATGATGATCATGACTACTACTGGACAATGATGATTATGATGACAATGATGCTGATGGTGATGATGATGAAGTTGACGATGACTATCATCTTCATCATTAAAAAAATAGCATATCCTATGTAGGCAAACTAGTTACACACTTATTTGAATTTTTTCGTTGCTACAAACTATTTAATACAAACTATTTAACACTTAAATTATTTATGAGTAAAACAATTTGGCCAAAACATATTGACAACAATTCTCATCTACTGAGTCAGTAAAGCTAAATGAAAAAGAAGAGATTCAACGATGATTATCAGTAAGAAATTCCAGACATCGTAAATCTCATACATCCTAGAATTAAAGAATGTTCCCTTGATCAGTATTTTAAAATCTTTAGAATAAAAATGTGACAATTCAAATGTTTCTCAAATCATGTTAACATTGTTCTTTTGTTAATTGACAGTTGTTGAAACCATGTATTTATACAGTTTGAGCCATAAGTGTTTAAAGCAAGATTATTTTGTACTACAGGGCCAGAAAATAATTGAGAAAAACTTATTATTAAGATTATAACATTATTTCCTTTCATTATTTATTTGTATATTTTAATATTGTACCTACTTCTAATGCTGTTCTTTCTAATGACTAATTATCTTATAATCAACTCATTCTACAGGTCAAACATACTGGCTTAGCATTTTGTTCAAAATTTCATCTACAGAGACCCATTCTAGATCTTCGAAAAAAGGGGAAAAATGACTGAAAAGCAGGAAATAGTGCACAACAAGTAGAATTTCATATAAATTGGCCTTCACTGATATTGCACCTTGCTCAAGTCTGGTCTTCTTGGCAGCTTTGTAGTCTGCTCCTCAAATTTCCTCTTAGTGAGAAGTTCAAATGTCTTCAATGAAGTTAATCCCAGCTTCATACTTCTAGTCTGCTCTCCCGCCTGCTTCTCCTTAAGTGACTTCTCATAGTAAGAAAGGACAGACTTCGTGTTCTGAATTAGAAAGGGATCAACTCTGTCATGGAAATGGTCAGCTTTATGGAAGTATTGAAGAGAAGACTGTCCAGATGCCTTCAATCTATATTTAATAGCCTGCATTGCACTGTACGCTGAGATATCCATGTTGAAAGATTTTCTGTGGATAATGTCCCCCCATGGCACTGAAAGAACTTTCAACTTGAGGGCCATGAAAGCATGCATGTTAGACCTGCTGGTGCCTTTTCAGGGTAACAGGATATTTAGCCTTCAGTCCCCACCAATACCCATCAATCCTGCAACTATCAAACACAGGCACAGAACTGTCCAGCTGAAGTCAACAAATTTCCATATCATAAGCATCCCTCTCAGCAGTTGTGAGCACATTGGTGACTAAATCTGGCATATGTAGGAGATTCTTCAAACAGCGAGCTTTGCCTATTTTCCTTGGATCTAAAAATAGAGAGTTGTTGAGAGGCATCTTTGCCTGAAACACTTTTGACATGCAAAATATGCAGACCTGCCACGAAGTACCAAAATAAATCAGGGCCAAATAAGAGAAAAATCAGGATCTGAGAGAAAAAAACAAGAACAAGGAAATTGTCAATAACCTTACCAATGCAATGCTGAGGAGGCAGTTGAGAGTCAATCAAACACACATGCATGCCAACATACAAAACAAACACACAAATACACTCTGCCAAAATTAATTAGATGGGACAATAGTCGGCAATACACAATAATACTACCAATTGGGGGTCTTTGACCCCACATATCGAAGGCAACATATAAAAACACCTCAGTCATTGACCGTACTTGGTTAAATAATATAATATGCTTCCTAAGGCTAAGGGGTTTTCCACTGAGGACCTAGTGGTGCTGTGCTGGCCAACGAAACGATGATAGCGGATGATTTTGCCAGCTTTCGAGAGGATATCGGAATTCCACTATGTACGGAAGAATGGGGTCTCTGATCTATTGTAATAAGAACAGTATATATCAAATTCACATCTTCTCTAAATAATTTTTTTTAAATGTAATCAATAATAAAAACGAACAACCAAATAACAAAAAGGAAAAAAGAAAATATGAACATTATTTTTAAATTGAGTAATATTTAAAACTACCCTAATCAATCATTTCAAACTTTTCCCCTGTATCATTAAAAAATATCATGACATACCATCGAAAACATCAGCCCCAATAGAGATGACAACAAATGCAATAACCATGCTGTTAGTAGAATTATTTACCCACAAGGGATTGATAGTGGTGAACCAGATACGGCTTGCCAACACTCCATGGAGGCCAATCACCAAACCTCTGAATGTTCTATATCTGTAATATAAGCATGAAGTAAAAGAATAGAATTAACAATTTAAATCAACAGGGCAAATAGGACCATTAAAATTTAGACCTCAATTGAATTCCAAGCATTCTTGTGATTCATAAAATTCTTAATCTTTGCTTTTTTTTTAAAATGAAGAAAATGTTTGCCCAAACTCTGTTTTTTGTTCCTTTTTTTTTTTTCAATTTCAATCAGTTTCTTTGTTTATCTTTCAGCTATTTCCATCGTATTGTTTTGATAATTTTCAAAGTCATGATATGTTTTTTCATTATATTCTTTTTCTCCAAAAGCAAATATTGATAAATATAAATGAAAGGTAAATGTTTCTTAAGTCCAAATCTCTGAGAGGCATTAGAAAAACAAACAAACCAAAAACATAAATAAAATGTAAGTTGCTCACATTAAAAGCATTGACGGGCTACTTATAAAGGGGATGTGAAAATGAATTAGGAAAAAATGCAGATGATAATTAATTTTCATCAATAACACCTTATCCATCGATCAGAACTCCAAAGTGTGACAGTCAAAATCAGCATTGAAACACTTGCCCCAATGGACAAGATAATGAGTCGCAGCAATGTAGAAGATGCTTGGAAGGAGGCAAGAGTTCCAATTGTCAACAAACGCAGACATACCAAAACCTGAATTAAAAAATAGCAACAGCAACACATGACTTCTACGTCTTCCTGCGAATTAACTTATAATCATTAGAACGATACACACACACACACACACTCTCTCTCTCTCTCTCTCTCCCTCCCTCCCTCTCTCTCTCTCTCTCTCTCTCTCTCTCTCTCTCTCTCTCTCTCTCTCTCTCTCTCTCTCTCTCTCTCTCTCTCTCTCTCTCCTGATGAAGATGAAAAAAAGTTAATATTAAATGGGTTGTTTTGTTTTGTTTAATTATGTAAGAGCCATTTCCCATTTTTTGTGTCCAAATATACAGTCAAGTGATCTGTTGAGAATAATGGAGTACTTATATCAATTTGATGCTTGTGCACTGACATTATCCAGTAGAGAAGAGGCAAGCCTTGCACTCTTATCTGAGCTGACACATTTTCTTCCCAACTAAGCATCTTTTAACCTCCAAGTAAATTTAAATTTGAAGGAAATATCGGTTTCCTATATCCAAATAATAACAGCCATTTTAAAAAAAACATTTCCAGTATAATATTTTTGTATTCCACAGCTCTTCGGCTTGATCATCTATCTAAAACTATCGCTTTTTAATGGTTCTGAATGACCACTATGCCATTATGATCAAATTCACCTGTATTTTCACTTCCATTTTCTTATTGTAAGAGGATATTAGATTTTGCAACTTACTTTTTTATTTTGCATGAGATTCAACAGCCCTGGAATGAGCAACAGTAATGGAGAAAGCCATGCTACAGCAAATGCTTCATATCCAGAAATTTCCAATTCATTCAGAGGATAAAACCATATCATGGGAGCAAGAGCTTGGAAAATACTCCAGAATATGAAACCTGAAATAAAAGTATAATGAAGAGAGAATGTGATACACTATGTGATAGATGAGAAAGTGAATAGATATTATATATATAAATATATGCATTTGTCAAATTCGGTGATGAAAATCCTTCCTGCAAGTTGAAGTGCTTTATTATGTCATTTTCTCCGTCATCATCACAGCCATTTAGAAATCAGAAGAGGCCAGTAGTGTCATGCTTCCAATCAATTGATCTGATGTCGCACAACATGCATGTAGTCTTCTATCCTTATGAATGGAATAAAGGACATACCACAAACATTGTTGCTTGATGGTACACCTTCTTGACATTCAAAAAAGGCGAGAGGTCGTATATCGATAAATGTCACCGGAAATAAGTCATCGTTATGGACACTGAAGTTTAATAAAAAATGAAAGCAGACTTGAAGCTCCTGTTTTTCGCCATTTTTCGTCAATTTCAAAACCACTACCACTTCCTACATCCGGATCAGCCATTTATTAAAGAATTAAACATCATCTGTTATTTGTACCAATTAAATCAGTTGAGATTTGACTTTTTTGTGAATTTTTTTTCTTACAGTAGGTACCACAAGAGACAATTTTTGAATATTTAAAATTGATTTTTCTTACTATATTCATAAAGCATTCTGATAGTCATGGAAAACACTTTTTAAATTTTAAAAATCCATACATAAATACGAAAATGAGAGCATAATACATTTTTGAAGAACTTAGAAAGGGAAATAATCTGTCCAAAACAAGCACCATACCGTTTTCAAAGAGCAATGTTGCAAAGTCTTAAGACATGGTGATAGGTTTGGGTTGTCAACTGACTTTTCCTCAGCAAGAAATATTATCCATGATCTAGTGGTGTTAAATATGTGATATATTTTTCCTCCTACCGACCACATTCTTTTCCATCGATCCCCTACCGCCCAAAGCCGAACCCCTACCGACCACCCGATCTTACCACCAACGGAACATTATTATGATGCACTACAATTTGATATACGTACATCTCAAATGAATGACCAGAAAAGCTGTACTGTAAATATCATTGTAAGTATACAGTAATTAAGAATATCATTTATTTATTTTTAAGAATAAGCTTCAAATTCTCGCTCAAGGCTCTTTACAATGTCTACCTGCCAAGGAAACATTAATTTAGTAACAATGATGAGGACAAGATATGACATGCAGATTTATTTTTTTAAACAAACATTAAATTGAAACAAATATCATCGAGCCCTTCCTCGTCACGCTGGCTGCCCGAGCATTGTTTTTTTTAAAAATGTAACCAGCGCTTGCACCAGCCGCAACTAATTCATATATAATATGTAAACAAAACAATACAGTGCATTATACCTATAACAGAGAGAAGATTTACAGGAAAAAAATATCATCTCCCAAAACTCTAACTAAACATTTGACTGTTTCCCTCCCAGCTAGGATATCCGGCTAGGGCCTGAACAAAATCAAGTAATCTCATTCCAAGACAAAGATAGAAAGCATGTTGGAAAACAGATAGAGGGGGATAGAAGTAGAAGACACAGTAAGTGAAAGTGCCTCCCTACCCACTATGATGGGAGTATGAGTATGAGTGTAGTCTGACAGTGTAGTCCTAGTATGGGCAAAAACAGAATTTCTTCTGAACTCTTCTTCTATTTCGGTTACATCCTCTGTCCACTGCCCCCTCCACGCCCCCCCCCCCACCCCCTTCCTACCGTGTTTGCGCACGCATATTGGAATTTGAGTCCGAATAGCCACGGGCCACGGGAGATTATTTAGACTCGAGTCCGAATTGCCACTTCATCTTCTTAATTATGAATGGATTTTCAAAATTTAAAGTGTTTTCCATGACTATCAGAGTGCTTTATGAAAATATGAAGAAAAATCAATTTTAAACATTTTCTAGTCTCTTGTGGTACCTATAGCATTTGAAAGTTGAGTCCGCTCAATCACAATCCAATTTGACTTTGAATTTGAATTTTTTTTCGAACCGATACTGATACGTTTTAGAGTTTTGTTTACTGACCATAAACTGCATCTTTATATATCAAACCCAGACTGTCTTTCAGACCAATCTCAGACCCCATTATTTCATGGATATAAATATAGAGGCTGACATTCCTTTATCAGTCCATGAGCTTGTTGATTGTAGCGGTCATTTTTGAGGTCCACGGTTGTAACCAACATTGTATTGGTTTCGTTTTCTGACTTTTGCCAGATCTTTTAGCCTTAATCAGCCATTAATAGTTCCCGAGGCACCGACTACCTATGTGTATTACAAATTTTTTTTCACGAATGGGGTGATAAGATCAGAAAACATTACTTGATGATAAAATATATCATGCTTTTTAGATTTGAAATAACAAGGAATATTTGCATTACTGGATGTTGGGGAAGGAAATTATGTAGCCGCAGTTTTGTGATTTATATTAACATATCTATTAAACATTGATATTCTAGCTGTCAATTCTATCTGGCTAAAAGGTTGACAGTTGACAGTCTTCTGTTGAAAATTACAAGATATGAAGTGAATAGAAAAGTGCCAGAAGACAATAGAGAATAAAAATTTTTTCGCGGCGGTGGTGGGGTTTGAACCTGCGACCTTATTGGTACGACAACTCCGCCTGGCAAATTTTTATTCTCTATTGTCTTCTGGCACTTTTCTATTCACTTCATATCTTGTTGTTACCAACATAAGTGCCTGCTCCACTCACTTTTCTGAATTAAAATTCACCCCATACACCGGAGCATACTCAATGTCTCAATCGTTTCTATGTTATATGTTTGTGTTGAGAATATTGGCTATTAAGCTTAACTGCTGGTCAAAATTATTCGCGATGGTGGTGTACGAACGAATCGGCGGTCTCAAGAAGTGGGTGAGAGAGGGATCTAGTAATGACTTTGAGTTTGAAACGAATATTTTTGTGTTCGTGGATAGCTCACACGGTAGAGCCACGCTCTCACCTCCTGCCAGGCGCGAAGTTGTCGTACCAATAAGGTCGCAGGTTCAAACCCCACCACCGCCGCGAAAAATTTTTATTCTCTATTGTCTTCTGGCACTTTTCTATTCACTTCATATCTTGTTGTTACCAACATAAGTGCCTGCTCCACTCACTTTTCTGTGTTGAAAATTAGAAACTCGTAAAAATTTAATTAATTAATTAATTAATCAATTAATTAATAATGATGATGATTGTGGTTTAATCTACGCGAAACAATCAAAATATGTCCTCTCTGTCGGCTTTTCCTATTGACAATCCATTTTTCTTATTTTGTTCAATTATCGTTTTCACATCGTTTGGTACCGAGTCCCACAAGCCATAAATTTACAAATCGTCCATTTCGGAGCCAAACTGCACGTTCCTGTCCCAACCCGTAGGCCTTATCCTTATCAATCGGCCAACTTTTTCCAATTTCATCTTCTGGCTCTGCTCTACGTGGATTCACTTCTAGGTCAGCCGAAATCTGTGCTGTCCTCAACGCCATCTTCCTCCAATCTCTGAATTTCACATTCTCTTTCTTCACCGTCACTTTCCTCCAATCTTTGAATGTCAAACGCCCATTATGGTCTGGTGATGTTCTCCACATTGTCTTCGCTTTCTCCTTCAACGACACTCCGTATATCCAACACGTGTTGTGGTATCAACATCAACATTGTGTAATCGAATTCACTGCAGTCACAGGACCCTTTTCCCACTTTGACTTTGACGTACATCTGGCATGAGGCGATTTAACCCAAACTCTCTCACTAACCTTGAATCTTCCACTCACCCTTTCACTGTCATTACTTGGAGCTTCATTCTCGACGGTCTGATGATCTTTCCACTCGTACTTATATATCGCCCAAAACGGCACAGTCTCCCCATCTATGCCATGCCAATACCAATAAACAGCCTCCACGGGTGAACTGTTTGCCCCTTCTGCCGATTAATTGTTCGAGGATGTCTCTCTACAATCCCATTGCCACTTGGTCGGTTGGCAGCCCTGAATGTTGCCTTCACTCTCCACCTTTCGAGTAACCGGCGCATGCAATCTGACCGAAATACAGTCCCATTGTCCATTAGAATTTCTTTCACAGTCCCCCCCCCCCCCCCCCTCTCTCTCTCTCTCTCTCTCTCTCTCTCTCTCTCTCTCCTCTCTCTCTCTCTCTCTCTCTCTCTCTCTCTCTCTCTCTCTCTCTCTCTCTCTCTCTCAAGAAACAGCTGACTTAATGTTGCAGTAACAAATTCCGCCGTCTCACATGTCCGTTTCTACCATATGGGAAATCTTCCCAGGCCACAACGATGGACAAGTACGGAATTTGGTGGTAATGAGTCACATCAATCGCCAACCTTTCCCAATCACCACAACCGCTGAGGTTTCCTCTCTCGTGAACGACAGGGGTAGGATCAATCGATTGGCATCATTCATATGTTCTTATTACTTTACAAACATCAGCCCTTCGTACTTGTGGAAAGACCTTTCTAGTAAGGAACAACGTTCGGTCAACACCTATGTGATGAACCTCATGCAGGGCCTTCAGGACTGGAGCAACAGAGGCAACTACACATTTTCCTTCTCCGTCTCCCTTCTTTCCTAAGTCGATCCATTCTTTCTTCACTTTCGTTAATTCAAACACCTTATTCCTTATCGACGGCACAAGCTGTATACACACATGAAGGTCAAATCCATCTATTAAACTCTTCAAAATAACCTAAACGTCTTTTGACGAGTAACTCAGCCGCTCCCTTCGTCTTCACCCTTTTCTCACCCGTCAACACAGTCTGCATCCATCCTTTCACTATTGCTGAGTCTGTCATTATTGTGATGCTTGTCACTCCCCACTTCAGTGCCAGATTGACCCCTTTCATTAGGGTACTGCCTCGAATTCAGCTACGTTGATGTGTTGGAAACTAGGACTTCATATACTATAGGCTAGATGTCGCTGGTTGGAAATCGTCTGTTTTTCACAACCACGCTGCGGGCTCTACCGCTTTATCTCCAATTTCTAATAAACCACCCAAGGCAATATTACTTGCACCACACCATACAATTCCAGTCTCTGACCTCAAAACTCGCCATATATCTCTCACGGGATCATCATCTTCATTCTTCGCAACACATCCTGTAGCATCTCAATTGCTCTTTTGTTGATTCCCTCATTGTCAATATGTGGAAAGCTAATCGGCCATTATCCGATTGTGGGGTGGCTTCGTGCGGCAGGCATCTATATAAAGGGATTAGCTGTGGGAATGAAATGGAACGATCGAGTCAACAAAAGAGCAATCGAGATGCTACAGGAAGTGTTGCGAAGAGTGAAGGATGATGATCCCGTGAGAAAAACATGGCGAGTTTTGAGGTCAGAGACTGGAATTGTATACTGTGATGCAAGTAATATTGTCTCACTCATAAATTCCCATCGTCAACTTTTTCCTCTTCTCTGGCAACACACTCGCTGGCTTTCACAACCCTGTCTCCGCATTCAGCAATTTTATTGTTATTTGATACATTTTCACTCATGGCCTTTTTGCTCACAAGAACTGCACTGCAGCTGCGACCGAATTCAATCTTTCCACTTCTGATTCTCACCCCCCCCCCCCTTTTATAACGTCCATTCAAATGATAACCTTCACATCACCAAGAGTCTGCTACAGTTGCATTCACCAACATCTCTGTCCCTTCTACTTCCAATCGCATATCTTGCTCAGCATAACTCGCCACCCGCGACCCGTCAAACGCAAATATATAGTCTCTTCCTTTACATTGTCCAGCTCCAGCCAACTCCGAACTAACCACCGTCGTCATACACCCTGTATCTATCAAATCCTTTACTCCTTTCCATTTGTCTGCATGAATTATAATTACTGGGAGAGGGTGTGGCCCTGTGTAACTGAGGTAACTGTTGGCGCACCAGTGATCCCCACTTCGTTTCCCTACACCCATCGTGGGCTCGGACTTGCGCAACGATTCTCTAGATGACCTTTTTTGTTGCACCTATAGATAGAACGTAGATGACGTCATTCAGGCCTTTGTTATTGTTTTTTGCCATCCGCGTTTGTGAGTAATGCTCACTGAAATGTATTAACCCGACTATAAACGTTCATGGACACACACAGTTTTGTGTGTTGGTCCGTTATACTTCCGTTATGAGCTTCTTAGCCAAGCGCATATTATCTATAGCACCGTACTTCTGTCACATTTTGGTCACGGCCCTTTTTCATGTGTGGCCCACCGCATGCGCAACGGAAACAACCACTAAACGTTTTTGTCTGCTCACCTAAGCTTCTTGTGAGGGTAGTGGTTCTCACTGCCGCTGCAACACACCTTTTGTTGGCAGTTAAAATTTGCGCCTTATTAAGCAAGTCCGCCATTTTCTACTTGCTGAAGCTCACACGATATTGCATCAGGAAACCCGTTAACAATAACAAAACACCGGAGGCCTTCCGAAAACTCCTACATCCACATTTTATAATGTTCTTGGGGGTTTGGGAGGAGGGGATATTTTTTTATAATGCCCCCCCCCCCCCCACACACACACACTAGAACATTATAATTAAAAAAAAAAAATACTGGGGTTGTAGGAGCTTTCGGAAGGCCTCCCCCGTGCAAAACACATCAACATGTTCACCCATCCATCTCTTTTCCACCATCTTTTTATGCGGTACAAACGGCCCGTCGATAAACGCCTTGATCAAATGCTGTTCAATAAGTACAACGCCAATGCATCTCTTTCCAGATACAACGGCAAGAAATGTTCCAACCTGCGCTATCTTAGCTACCAGTCTCACCTTCGTTATCCTGGCAATGATGTTATCCCATTAACATCTCTTATAGATGATAATGAATCACTTCATTAACATGTACTGCTGCCATAATCATATAATTTAATAAAAATGAAGTTCTGCCGAAACAGCTTGTGGTTTAATCTACGCGAAATAACCATCAAAATCAATCCTTTCTGCCGGCTTTTCCTCTTGCAAACCCATTTCCCCCCTTTCTTTTTGTTCAATGATCGTTTTCACACCCTCTAGCACCGAGTCCCACAATTGCGTGCACTTCAATTAACAAATTACAATGAGTGATGATGATGATGATGATGATGATGATGATAAGGAGGAGGAGGAGGAGGAGGAGGAGGAGAAGAAGGAGGAGGAGGAGAGGGGGAGGATGATAATAGTAAAAATGATTTTATATATATACATACATACGTACATACATCCATCCATCCATCCACCTATCCATCCATCCATACATACATACATACATACATACATACATACATACATACATACATACATACATACATACATACATACATACATACATACTGCTTCTGGCTGTGGTTTTTTATCTCCCATAGTGGGCAGGGAGTGGTAGTAGATAGTGAAGCCAAGGGAATGGAAGTGAATATCACCAAAACAGAATGCATGGTAATACAGAAAAACCCCGAAAACAACAACACCTGCAATATAACGATTCACGGCGAGCAACTTACCAACGTAGAAAGTTTTAAATACCTAGGTTCAATAGTGACAACAGATGGAAGATGTAACCGAGACATACGAGCAAGAATAACTCAAGCCAAACAGGCCTTCATGGACCTGGGAAACATTTTGAAAAACAAACAGATGTCGTTCGGGATTAGATTCCGAGTCTTGAAGTGCTACGTGTGGCCAATCTTGTTCTACGGATGCGAAAGCTGGACTACAAATGCAGAAACACAAAAGAACATTGAAGCTTTTGAAATGTGGTGCTTGAGAAGGATGCAGAGAATATCGTATACCGCACACAAAACGAACGAAGAAGTGCTAAAACAAACATACCAACAAAGGAAACTAATGCCCTTAATAATGGATCGACAAGTATCCTTTTTCGGACACATAGTAAGGAAAGATAAGAATGAATACCTGGCAAGTTGTGGAAAAATACCTGGTAAACGCGCCCGGGGGAGACAAAGAAAAACACTCATAGACCAACTGAAGGGCTTCACCAACCTAACAATCCAAGAGCTGTTTGAAAAAGCAAGAGACAGGGAGGAATGGAGAGAGATAATTCATGCAGTATCCGAAGCCTGGACCAGGCATGGAACCTAGAAGAAGAAGAAGAAGTGGGCAGGGAGGCACTTACTGTGTCTTGCATCCCCCTATATCTGTTTTCCAACATGCTTTCTGTCTTTGTCTTGGAATGAGATTACTTGGTTTTGTCCAGGTATCCCTAGCTGGGAGGAAAACAGTCAAATATTATATAGTTAGAGTTTTGAGAGATGATATATTTTTCCTTGTAAATCCTCTCTCTGTTATGCACTGTATTGTTTTGTTTACATATTGGATATGATTTGTTAACATTTGAGTGTATCCCTCTTAGTTGGGACATGTGCTTGTGTCTGGATGAAACTTTTAGGTGATCTCAAACTAAGTACCTTGATAGTGTGCTCTTGGAATCTACATCGGTTTCCTATTTCAACCAATTCCCCTTTGTCTTACCATTTCTTGTGTGCTTTAATTGCAATTCTAGAACTTTTTACTGTCCCATGTTCTTCCTTTTTACTGACGCTGATATGACCTTAATGTGTTGCAAGCGCCGTAAAACCTTTAAAAACATAAAACAAAAACAATTTAATGGTTGTCCTGCAATTGTAATTATAATTATTATTACAGCTATATTAGGGTAGTCGTTAAGAGGGCAAGATCATAAAAAAAATAACGAAAAGTGATATAAAACTTTAAAGGTATTCAACTTTTTATTTTAAATGATTTGCATTCTACTTAATCAAAAGCTTTGGAGAAATCAAGACGTAATTAATTAATTTAGTCTTTGGCATTTCAATAATTGCTGAAATCAATAACGATTGTTATCGCTGTGATGCACAACTTATTTTCTGTCTAAACCATGTTGGGTGATACATTATTTCAAGACATCAGTTTTCAACTTCTGAAAAAAATGATTGATTTTTTTTCAAAATAGTTATTTATTTTGCAATTTTCACCATGCGCTATTGTTCAGATTGATATCTTGCACTTAACTTTCATTTTTCTTTAAACCTCTCATTATTTTTATCTTTCAAACTAACTATTGTTTACTTAGCAATTATATTTATGCAAAATAAAACATTACTTTATTCAATAGATATATGTATATATATATAATTTCATAAATATTTGTATCTCGTCTTAACTTGACTAATCATTACCAATCTTTATTCCCTGGGTGGGGTTTCTGACCTCCCATAGTGGGCAGGGAGGTACATACTGTGTCTTCTATCCCATTATACAGCGGCGTGGCGTATTGACGGCGTATGGTGGTGCCATGATTATAAGAAGAAAAAAATTTTTAAAACAGTGAACACGATTAAGAGGAGAGAGCACATGTTAAAAACTCTCTTTTTTTTGGAAGGGTGGGGGGAGGGTCGATGGTTTCTGCGACTGGACAAAACTCACAAAACAAATAATTCATGAAAACAACAAGCCACAACACTGAGATACAAGTCCCATGTGAAAAGGTCTTTGTAATTATTCTTTGTTTAAAGGATTGGATTTGGTAGATAATGCAACCAATATGTGATGGATGTAAATCAAAAGAGAAAAGAAACCTATGACAGAAATTACTTACTTTTAGTACTTGTAAAGAAAATCTGCAAATCTTTTTATAATTTGTTTATTGAAATCTGGAATGGCATCTATTTCAGCTTTGTGACTTGACAGAATCATTAACGAATTTAACCGCTCCTGCTTCATTAAATTTCGCAAGAAATTTTTCACTCTTTTAAGGGTGCTAAAACAACGTTCAGGAGGTCAAGAAATACGATGGAAGTGGTTAAGGTCACTATAGCCTATAAATGTCCATGATTTGTCAGTGTTTTTTGTATCTGTAAAAAAGTAGAGAATAAAAACAAAAGAAACGTTTTTCTAAACTAACCGTGAGCCATTCATGTCTGTCATACCATGTCACTGAAAAAGAGCGTTTTCGAGATTTCCACACCTGTGTAATTCAAAATCAGTTGGTTGGTGAGGAACTAGTCTTTTTATTTCTAATTTGACATCTAGTGTCAATCTCCCAAAAGGTCGGTGAAGCAAAGAGTCAACTTGATTCATTGCAATTCATTGTTTAACAAAACAAAACTTCAAAGTATATCTCAAATAATGGAAATCAGTGGAATACGATTAATGATTGCACAAATAAAAGGTAGATTCAGATCTTAAAGCATCACAAAGAAAAAATCACTCCACTTAAGTACTTAAGAAATTAAAAAACACACCAAAGTATAACTGTTGACAATCTTCGCTTTCTTTCTCTGACTGACACAAATACACACGCACAAACACACACAGACACAAACACACACACACCCACACACACACACACACACACACACACACACACACAAATAAACACTCATACACATGTAACCATCAACTCGGCACTACAAGCAATAAAAATGTGGGTAAATTCGTCCATAATGTTTCGTTGCAAAGAATTACTTTATTCAATAATCGTAAAAAAGAGGTGGGGGGGGGGGGGGGGTTTAATATGTCATATTTTTAAGTTTTATGTTGTTTTTCTTTTTCTACTTACAAATAAACTTGACAATGATCAGTGTTTTTGACAGTTAATGTAATATTTTGGATGGCCGAAGTTACCCTAATTATGACGTGCGCATCACTCCAGTCCAACGGTGGAGCTCTCAGATCCTGGCACAAGTCGAGGGGTTTTCCGCTATTTGAAGATAGTATAATTCGACCCAGTTTCTCGCTCAATCAGCTGTAGCGATACTAATGGATAGAGCATTAACTGGAGCTTGGATTTCTTTGCACCACGGGTGTTGATTCAGTCACTAATTCGCGCAGTGATGTCACCAACACACGAGTCGGTGCAGTGCGTGATTCGGAATCTTGAATAGAGTGGAGACTAAAAAGGCAGTATGTTGTTGGCGAGTTGGCGAAAGACAGTGGAGTTAAAATTTCTGTTTTATTTTTAATTAAATTATGCTGTTAATGATTTTTTTAAAAGATTGGTGTCGTGCCTGGCATCATTCGATCCAATGGCCCCACGCCACTGCCATTATATCTGTTTTCCAACATGCTTTCTGTCTTTGTCTTGGAATGAGATTACTTGGTTTTGTCCTGGCCCTGGCCGGAGTCCTGGCTGGGAGGGAAACAGTCAAATGCATAGTTATTGTTTTGGGAGATGATATTTTTTTCCTTGTAAATCATCTCTCTGTTATATATCATTATATTTGTTATTTTTAATGTATAATGAAATGTAAGAATTTGAGTGTATTCCTCTTTGTTGGATCTTGTGCTTGTGTCTGGGTGAGACTTAAAGGCTTAAAGGTGATCCCTGACTAAGTACATTTGATGGTATGCTCTTGGAATCTACATCTGATCCCTATTTGTTCCCAGTTCCCCTTTGTCTTCCTTTCTCTTGTGTGCTTTAATTGTAATTCTAGAACTTTCTACCCTTCCCATTTTCTTCCTTTTTACTGGCGCTCATATAACCTAAATGTGTTGCAAGCGCCGTAAAACCCTTAAAAACATACAAACAAACAATCTGTATTCCCCTTGTTTGTTTGTTTTTTGGGGTTTTTTTTTGGTAATAAAAATTATCATCTATATGATTTATAAAGCGCCTTACCTTACCCTACTTGCAGATATTTGCAGGTATAATAACTGAACAGCATTGTTTTCATATTTTTATAATGGACAATATTTTACTTTAATTTGAGAATACATATATTACAACAATAACAACATGGATATTCTAGATGCCTCATTGTACGATTTCACATGACTGCCGATAACACAAATGCAGTTGGTCACTTTGTGGAATGGAGCACGACTCACTGGTCGTGCACTTTGTGCGATTATAGGTACATAGTGGTCAGCTGCTTTGGCACGATCAGCTGTTGGGCAAATTCTTATTATTATGCAGTGAGTCTGTCCTGCTGTGATTATTGTAATGGAAATACTTTCAAACTTTGACAAAATATTGTCCATTAAAGCAGTGTTAAAACAACCAGTGTAACAGAATCTGATAGAGATTTCTTTTGATTTCTTTTGATGTTGTATGTGAAAACTGACTTTGTTAAGAAAATTTTACTATAATATTATATTAGGGTTAGAGTTATAAGAGAAAGCATTGAAAAAATATTTTTTTACTCACTATTCAGTGGCTCTTCTCTCTCTCTTTCCCTCTCTCCTTCCCCTATATTTATTATAAACATTTTAAAAATTATTTTATTTAGACAAACATATTGCTATTTATATACTATGTAATGTTTAATTCTAAGATAACATTTTTTTAAACCCAAGAGCACCCACTGAGTATCTTAATTTTTATTTTTATTTTTATTGCAAAAGTCCCCATTTTAATTTCATTTCACATCATTTCTGTCAATTGAATAGAGTTGCTTGCGTTTAGACGATCAACCCAAAATCTCAACTTTCTCTGAGAAAATGCTATCATCAACTGTTTTGAGCTCTCACTAGATTGACTATTTTTGAGTGTGGCTTTTGTGTTATCGTTTCGAGCATAAGAGAAGTGAATAGGGTCTTTTGATCTCCCATGTGAAGTCCCAAGTTTGACACTGTTTTGCCATGATGAGGTTTTTTTTAATTTGATCGATATTTGAAGGACGAGTTTTCTGGCAAAATTTTTAAATACCTGTCTTTGTAGAGTGCGGAGGTTAACTGGTTAAACGCGTTAGAATACTATAATTTCCAAAATGAAGGCCATAATTTAACCCTCAACATGCTAGGTTTGATTTTACTCGAACTTAACATATATGGTTGATAGAGCCTTTGCTTCACACACAAAGGGACAGTGATCGACCCAGGTGCACTCGAGATTTGTTCTGACCCCCCTGCTTACCCAGCAGTGATTGGGTAGCTGGGTTTGTCAGATCTGATGGCAAGTACTTTTTGATAGACTAGTATCCTATGCAAAGGATAGCAAGCAATTGCTATTGTCTGTTTCTCGCCATCGAAACCAGGATAAACTCCGGCTCCATGGGCCTATTGGCTCTGAAGGACTACTACTAGATTTTAACATGATATTTTACCCAGGGGCGGTTGGTCACATTGTATTTAAGGCGGCACAAATCCGAAATACAGAATCAAATTTTATTGGTCTAGTTAATTTAACTAAATTTGACCTACTTTGTATGTGTGTGTGTGTGTGTGTGTGTGTGTGTGTGTGTGGAGAGGGGGGTATTGCAATTGTTTGTCTTTATGTGTGCATATGTTTGCATATGTGCGTATATTTGTGTGTGCATGTATGTGTGTGTGTGTGTGTGTGTGTGTGTGTGTGTGTTAGAATATTAATGAGACATACTCACAAAAGAGCATCAATTATCTTGTACAAAACGGGTCTGTTAACTTTCACCTGTTCATTATAACGACTCACAGACGCAGCATGTCCTGTTTCCAACTGATTTCTTATATCTACAACGTTGAAAAGTTTATATTTAACAGCATCTGTGACATGGCTATTTGATTCAGAATGTTTCTTCAGTGCCTGAGAGATGTGCGCAATATCACTGAATCCTCCTGTTGTCCGTTTTAGCTTACATCACCAAAAATCAAGCAATAAAAACAATGAAGCGTTTTACGGCTTTCACTTACACTGGCAGTAAGCCATTCAACAGTTTAAAAATAATCATTAAATCGGCGCTGACTCCCCGGAGTGTTAGAAACTAAGTTAAAATTCACTGGTTTGTGTGGACCTAAATCTTTCACCACGATTTTCTCTTGAGGGGATAAGTGTCGAAATTGATTTTCAATTTAAAAATCAACATGATTCATGATTGATTACAAATTACAGAAATAACTTTTTAAAATAAAATGATTCAAGAAATCTTTCCAAAGATAAAAACAGGTAGGTTTCATAAACAATGACAACAGCGATAAGACATTTTCTCTGAATACTAACGGTATGACACACAACTTTAGAATAATTGAATTTAAAAATCCACATTAAATTCCAAACGCAAAGCACTTGTTAACTTCATACACAATCAGCGACATCTTTATAATTATACTATTATTAGACAATGCACACAATACAAGTTGAGTAGGGATCGTTGGGAGTGTGCGGGGATGAAGGACTCCGTGGGGTCAGGGATTTTTATTTATAGTACCATGGGGCTCTTCTCGGTGCATACTTTGTTTAATGTTCTTTTTGATATTTAATATATATTTAAGCAAAACCAACAATGATAAAATATATATTTATTGCCATTCTCTTCATCCGTATATCTTAGTGAAGCAAAGCCTCTTCTTTCAGTGATAAAACTGATAGGGTTTTAATTTATCCCAAGTAGGACCTCAGGGCGTGCATCGCTAGATTGGCCGTCTTGGCCTAATTATTTAAGCAGTGAAAGACAATAGTTAGTTGGGGAGGGAGGGTGGAGGGAGATTGGGGAGTGGTAACACTAACTTTCTTCAAGGTACAACAGAGTATAGGATAAGGACAGGACGGCCAAACGAAGACTGGCTCATATCAACAACAAAAAACGTCCCCACCATACCACACCCTCCGCTCATTGTC
>NC_088363.1:76617474-76707474 GCF_034508935.2 Berghia stephanieae
GCCCAAGTTCCATTGATGCGTTAACACAAATTCTCTTCAGTTTATGCGACCTAGTGTTGGTTGTTCAGGGGATGATTTGATATCTACCCGTTATGAATAGTTTAACCCCCCCCCCCCCCCCCCCCCCAATTACTGTTAGTACGCGACATTTCTTTATATAGTATTATTATTATTATTATTATTATCATCATCATCATCATCATCATCATCATCATTATTATTATTATTATTATTATTATTATTATTATTATTTATTATTATTATTTATTATTATTATTATTTTGTTATTGTTATTGTTATTGTTATTATCATTATTGTTGTTATTATCATTAATACATATTCATTAATTAACCAACTAATTAATTTATATCTTTATTAATTCATGTGAAATTAAAAGTTCTAAATCTAAGTTTCACGTCAATTTTGATTAAATATTCAATGTCAGTAACTTAGTTCACCTCGACATAATACGAGTTTGAGAAAGGGGGGAAGAGGGGGGGGGGGGGGGGGGGTGGTCAAATTTTATAATCTCCTTCACAGGGACCCAGTGTAGGGAGGATGGTCTCAATTCTTTATTCCTTGCTGCTCTATTTTGAATAGGCTACATTGAAATCGTTCTATTATTGAAGCAGAACATTTAGGTTGAGAACTCGCTTTTCACGCAAACAGACGGATTTCGGGGGCAGTCGATTTTATTTTGGGACCCCCCCCCCTCCCCTCCCCCCTTGTCTAACCAGCAGTAATTGAGTAGCTGAGTCTGTTATATCTCGTGGAAAGTACTACGAGACTCACGTTCGTTTAACGCTATATAAACTGGAATAAAATCTAGCTCATTGGGCCTTTTTGACTTTACGTGACTTCTTTCATTCCAAAGTGAGCAATTTGCATAATTGAACCAAAGCTTATTTTGTAATTTCGAATATTAATTTAAGTTTTGTTGTGTTTACATGTCATCAAATTTTGCTACTATTTCTCCAGTCGTCATTCCAGACTTCTGACAGATGTTGGTTGGTGTTCCTGACCTCCCATAGTGGGCAGGGAGGTACTTGCTGTGTATTCTATCCCCCTATATCTGTTTTCCAACATGCTTTTTGTCTTTGTCTTGGAATAGCATTTCTTGGTTTCGTCCTGGTGCTGGCCGGATGCCCTGACTGAGAGGGAAACAGTCAAATGTATAGTTAGTTTTGGGAGATGATATTTCCCCCCTTGTAAATCATCTCTTTGCTATGCACGGTATAATGTTTTGTTTACGTATTATATATGATTTGTAAACATTTGAGTGTAGGTATTCCTCTTCGTGGGGACCTGTGCGTGTGTCTGGATGAGACTTTTAGGTGATCTCAAACTAAGTACTTTGATAGTGTGCTCTTGGAATCTACATCTGTTCCCTATTTGAACCATTTCCCCTTTGTCTTATCTTTTCTTGGGTGTTTTCATTGTAATTCTAGAACTTTTTACTATCCCATTTTTTCCCTTTTTACTAGCGCTGACATGACCTTAATGTGTTGAAATCGCCGTAAAACGCTTTTAAAAAAAACAACAAAAAACAAAAACATCTGACAGATGAGTTCATAGCAATCATGAACACGCCCATACGGGGGGTTGATGGCAGGGTTATCTATCTCCCTAATCAGTTATCTAGTGCCTCCCTCTAACTATCTGTCTTTATTTATTTATTCTTATAATGTCCTAACAAAGACTTTGCTTGATTGGGGAGAAGAGGCAATCACACTCCCTTCATCAGTGGTGACTTGCCACCTGTCCAACACAGTGATTGTGGTCAAGACCCGAAACAGCAGAGTATCTAGTTGCCAAGACATTGAGTGGCATTAAATGATTTTGTATATTGCTGTTATTCAATTTTGTGGTGACATTGGGATGGACATGAGAGTAGATTGTTGGTGGGGTCTTCGTTTATGAACGTCATACCTTTTCATCTGTATGTAGGAATTTAGCATTGCAAAGCGCATAACACGTGGGGAGGAGCTATTTATTGAACATGCATTATTATCTTATTTTATTTTTATTATCCATCGAAATAGCTCACAATATAACTGATTAGCCAAGGCTTTGAGTTGCTACCTAAGTTCAGTCGCTTACCTAGGTACTGTTTAATTCGCCCTTTGCATAGGTAAGCGTACATAAAGAATAAACTACACTTCAACCCCTCGAGGGAACTCGTATCCAGCATTAATCCTTCAACTTTGGTCCCGTTTATTAACACGCTAAATCACCTATTGTTATCGCTGTATGGTATCATGCATAGACTCGATTCCCCGAGGCTCTAGTGAGGGTGAGGGTGAATTGATAAGGTGAAAAGACAATAGGATCAATGGTCAATGTAGACCAAAAGTTGAACGAAGCCATGAATTTTAGAAAGAAAGAAAGATAAATCTTGATGCTATGTACCGGTTTGCGCTCTCTCTCTCTCTCTCTCTCTCTCTCTCTCTCTCTCTCTCTCTCTCTCTCTCTCTCTCTCTCTCTCTCTCTCTCTCTCTCTCTCTCTCTCTCTCTCTCCAATAAATTATGAAACGCATTGCACGTATACATTAAATATAATGCGCAGACAGATATGAATATTGGTTTCGGTACGGCTTTGTGCAAAGTTGAGTCCTTGGAAAAGACTCTTTACTCACAATTTCTCGTGCAGACCTTTTTTAAAAGTTGATTTTCATAACACCACGCGGTCACAGTTGTATCCCAACTCTTGTAAACAAAGAGCGTTTGTTTCCCTAACTATTATATTCTTGACTATTCATGTCATGCGTTTAGGTAAAAGATTTCCCAACATCAACCAGTCTGATGTAACCAATGCACAAAATTATGTGTTACCTTAAACGTTTAAAATTTGATTGATAGAATTTAGTGAGAACTAATCATTAAAATGATTGTCAAAAAGCAATAACAAAGAGCTGAGTGACGTCAATTTCGTTGCCTTTAAACTATACCCTATTGCGGATTTCCTATTAAATTAGATTTGAAGTGAACAAAACGTTTATTTATTTGCAAAGAGTATAATATTGAATTATTCTTCCATCTTGTAGACGTGAGATAACCAAATATATCTGTCATGCTAAGAAATCGATGTTGTTTGTTATTAAATTTGCTCACAAAATGTTTGAGCGGATATTGAGATCATAAATGTTTATAAGCTCTGAATTGGGAGGAGGTACTTTTTAAATTAAATCATTCCCCCCCTCCCCCCCCCCCCCCCCCCCTTCAAAATCAGTCATCTAAAGCCATTTCAATACCAGTCTTTGCTTTCCACAACTATTCCTCTTCATCTGAATTATGTCTACATTTTGCCCTTCCCCACAAGCCTTGCTTTTGTTTTCCTCGTGTTTCTCCTTGTATTGCTTGTTTGGCTTGTAAGTTATATCTTAAAAAAAAAAAGAAAAAAAAATAGTTTCAAAACTCATCGGAGAATCAATATGATTCTGGATTTATTAGCCTAGTCCATTTTCAAAATTTTGCCCATGTAATTCAAATTGCGAATGGCATGTGGACATATTGACCCAAATACGTATCTAGATTGCTGGACTTTGCAGAGACAGTGGGGGCCTTTGTTATTGCTACACATATCTAAAGAGCACCCTTGGTGTTCATAAACATTATTAAGTAAGATCTTTATTGTGACCAACCAGAGGAGCAAAATAGTGAACACACTTCCATCATTCTAACTTTTATCCTACTTATAATATAACATGCGCACGTAGCCACATCATCAAACTGTTTGGGAAACACACACACACACACACACACACACACACACACACACACGAAACCAAAACCAAAAACGAACCAAAAAAGAAACAAAAACAAAAACCAAAAACAAAATCAATAAATAAAAAATCCAACAAAGAACCCAACAATAACAATCATAGGCCATTCAACTAGAGCTTTTATATAGCGTAATATCCACTGAACGTGCGCAAAGCACTTTACAAAGTCCCCCCCCCCCCCCCCCCCCCCCCATTCAGCCAACAGCAACACTTAACATGTAGGATGGGACATGACGCCTTACATTTTTTCCCCCGGACAGATACAACGCTGTTAACTACCATGTACTCATTTTGCAACTGGGTACGGTGACAGCATGTGAGTAAAGAGTAAAGGACTAAACTAAGCGCCACTCAGAGCGGGTCTCGAACCCTGGACCTTCCGATCCGAAAGGAAGATTTTACCACATGTGCGACTATTTGGTCTAGTGGTATGACACTGCACTCTCTTTCGGATCAGAATGTCCTAGGTTCGAGCCTCGCTCGGCGCATAGTTGAGTCCTTGGA
Source organism: Berghia stephanieae (assembly GCF_034508935.2). Classification (NCBI taxonomy): domain Eukaryota; kingdom Metazoa; phylum Mollusca; class Gastropoda; order Nudibranchia; family Aeolidiidae; genus Berghia; species Berghia stephanieae. The sequence continues at coordinate 76,621,761 of NC_088363.1, forward strand.
GAAGGCTCTTTACTCATCTTCTCTCACCGTACTCAGGTGTAAAATGAGTACCTGGCAGTTAACAGCGTTGTCTCTATCCGAAAAAAAAATATAATTTCGCCTAACAGGCGTCATGTCCCGTCCTAAATGTTAAATGTTGCTGTTGGCCAGGGACCTCTTGTAAAGCGCTTTGAGTGGATATTGCGCTATATAAAAGTTAAATGTTCATACCATATAGCCGCACAAAAACCCATACAAAAACTGAACAAAACAAATAAAAGAACAAAAGAAACAAAAACAAATAAACAAATTATCATTAACAAAAAACCCAACAAAAAGCAAAAAAAAAAAAAAAAAAAAAAAAAGAAACAAACAAACAAACAAACAAAAAACAACACAAAAACCAAAGAAAAAAAACAAAACAACAAAAGAAGCAAAAGCAACAAAAAGAAAAAAAAACCCCAACAAAACAACACAAATAAACAAAACAAAACAATGCACATACACACACAACCAAATAGATTAGATTTAGAAAACATATCGAAAATGAAAAACAAACTTTTTTCTGTTATATCCAGAAAGGATTAATATAGATTTAATATTAATATGAAAAGTATGGTGTAAAGGAATAAACTCTGGGAAACGAACCCGCAGTTTTCTAGAACTAAAAGGGGAATGGTAGCCGATGCGATGTGCTTTTTCTGGGATTATGTGTGTATATTAATACGTTGTGAATTTTTAATCGTTATTTTACCTCCGTCATTACAAGTAGGACCCTCCACCCTCCGAAAAGAAGGAAAAAAAAAAAAGAAAAAGAAAATATCAAACTAACCAAAAAAACCCCAAACAAAAACAAACAAAAAACAACATACAAAAACCAAAACAAAACAAAAAACGACCAAATAAAAAGAATAAAAATCAAAAACCAAATAAAACAACAACAAAACAAACAAACAAAACAATCCCTTACCAATACAAACAGAAACAGAAACAACCAAACAACAAAATATTCAGCGCGATGGGCCTCTTTATGAAGGATTTGACTAGTTAAATGATACTTCTGTCATAAGATTAGATTGGAATGGATTGGATTTATTCCTTGATAGCGGGGTTTATAAAGCAAGTGTTCTCAAGCATTGACTTAAAGTTATGGTGAATTGCTTCTATTTCCTCTATTTTCAATTTGCATTTGCAATTTCATTCTCACTATCTATTATCTATCTTATAGTCTACCTCTTGGAATAATATTTTTATTCCAAGGTCTACCTACTTTGGTTTCATTTGTCACACCATCAGAGCAGGCAACCAAAAAGTAGGTGAGGAAAAAGTAGGCTAGGAGGTGTAGGAGTCGTGTTCACATGCGTTTTTTCTATTTTTAGATTTTGTGACGTTGGCCAATGAAAAATATGAACGTTGATGACGTTTGGGACTCTCCACCAATCACAGACTACGCGTTAACGAAAAAGGCAAAAGCTCAGCAATTTCTTTCATAGTGAAGAAGGACATGGTTATGGGAAGATCGTTATAGTCTGAAGGGTTTTACTTTGTAACAACTTAGGCATTTACCATCTGCCATGGCCGATACAGAAAAACAAGCTGAGGTTGAAAACAAGCCGGCAAGTGAGCAAAAAGAAGAACAAAAAGAAAAAAAAGTAATCGGTAAGTTTTCTACATTACAAAAGTATTTTCGTACTTTTCTTCACTTGTACTTGTGTTGGTTCGTTTGGGCATGGCGACATTCTTTGTGTTTGATATTTCAATTGATTGCTTAGTTACACAATGATTTCCACACGTGGATTACTGTTATTTGATCATTCATTTGTATTTTGTTCTTTTGCGTTTCAGCTACAGATGTGACCGGTACAGTAAAGTGGTTTAACGTCAAAAGTGGATACGGATTCATAAACCGGTAAGTTGAGGAAGAGGGCAACACCGCCCATGTTCGTGCTTGTGTGGAGCTTGTCTTATCCAAATATGTACTGAGATATCAGGTTTTTTTCAACTTTTATCTACACATAGTCAAGGAAGTGAAACATATTTTCCCAGAACGATTTGATTTTATTATTTTTGCCTTTGTTTTGAGTATTTTAATCATAAAACATGTCCACGTGGGTAACCAAGGACAAAGAACCGTAGAAACTGGGTCAATTTTCCAGAATGGGGTCAAGTCGTCTGGCCTGGTCATCTTTTAACTTATTCGTGTATTGTATCGCATGAAATTCTCCCTTGCAAATCTATTTAAGATTAGCTGGCATGTTCAGTGGTGGCACATGTAAGTCGTATTTCAATGTCTTTTATTTACGTTGTGGGATTGGCATTCATTCGGCTTTTTAGTTGAGACTGAGAACGTCAATGATGATTCATCATCGATTTAGGAGAGTGAGTCATGAGTCATCCGGTCTTTTTTACTTGATACACCTGATCGGAAATGATCATTAAATAAAAAACAAAACAAACGGAAGGCATAGCATTTGCCCCCAACCCCAAGCCAAACGAAGTAGGAATTAAAGTGGAGGCTAGAGACTAGAGAACCAATTATTACCTCAGCCCACATCTACAAGCACAAGTCTAGGTAGTAATAGGTACCGGTAGCCGGTAGACATCGCGTGAATTATCTTGTGATTTACAGCTTTTCCTTTTTACTGCTCTATTAATATTATTTGAAAATGAAACCAAAGTCCCCCTTTGCCTTTACTTTATATAATTTAAAGCCACTATTTTCCAGTTTAACAATCTGATGTGGGTGGTGTTTGATGGCGATGATGAAGGCGTGGTGGTGGTGATGGTTGTTGTGGAAGAGAAGAAATGTTATTGTTACTTAGTACTTAGACTTAATTCAGAACAATAACTTCATCTCTTCTACAACTGCCACATCATCTAAACCACCAAAAATCACCCACATCATCTTCATCATCTAGACCACCAAAAACCACCCACATCACTACCACCACCACCAATTATTAAACTACACTCGTAGCTTTTTTTGACATTCATATTGACAATTGTATTATGAATGTATGACTGACGAAATAATACCTGGATACCTCTGTATAGAGCTTTTAAACTTGTTGTAGTCTCCTTCGCTCCTCCTCATCTATTAATGATTGGACCAATTTTTATAATTGAACTTGTTTCCTAGGATGTTGCTTATCTCCTCCAACTCTGCTTTGAATTTATTCAAATTTTTTGCTGATACTGTTCCTTCTTTCATTTGTTTTAAAACGTTCTTTTTCCAGTTTCGTGCTGTTTCCTCGTGTCTGAATGTTCTTGTTTGGTTTAAAATATGCAAACAGTTTTGGTATAAATCAGAATCAGAGTGCTTTTAAGTAGGACTGGCTCTATTTCTTTGAAAATAAACTTGAACTCTTTTTCTCCGAATGGTGGCTAGCCTCCAGTAGCTGATGATTACGAACGTGATGTCAGTACAAAAGTTAATGCTCGGAGTGGACAGGGAATTCTCATGAATCATCAAGCGAGCGTTTTTTAGGTATATTGTTGACAAAGACAGATTTTATTTAAAAAGTTGTGCTATTGCGAATACTCCATGATGCGTTCACTTTTGCACTTCGCACTGCACTATCAAAGAGAGAACAGAAGTAAACCTAAATACAAGCCAAAGCTTCAAGATGGAAACTGAGGTTGAAAGACAGGATAGCACAAACTGACAAACTCAAGATAGAATTCTACAGAAAATTGAGAATAAAAGACAAGAGCGTCCAAGCACTGGCAAAAGAACTCTCCCCCCCGCCCCCCTCTCCCAAAAATGCATATCATATTCATCATTCACACAGACCCTTTTGCAAGTAACAGAAAAATATCTTGAACGGAAACCGTTCGGAGAAATAGAGATCAAGTTTATTTTCCTGAGCATTCAGAGAACTAGTCATTTTGTTAAAGTAGGTCTATGTAAATTTCACACATCTTTTTAACCTTAGATAGCCGAGATAATGCTGACTGCTAGTATCCTCCTCCTCTAGGTTCCATGCCTGGTCCAGGCTTCGGATACTGCATGAATTATCTCTCTCCATTCCTCCCTGTCTCTTGCTTTTTCAAACAGCTCTTGGATTGTTAGGTTGGTGAAGCCCTTCAGTTGGTCTATGAGTGTTTTTCTTTGTCTCCCCGGGCGCGTTTACCAGGTATTTTTCCACAACTTGCCAGGTATTCATTTTTATCTTTCCTTACTATGTGTCCGAAAAAGGATAGTTGTCGATCCGCTATTAAGGGCATTAGTTTCCTTTGTTGGTATGTTTGTTTTAGCACTTCTTCGTTCGTTTTGTGTGCAGTATACGATATTCTCTGCATCCTTCTCAAGCACCACATTTCAAAAGCTTCAATGTTCTTTTGTGTTTCTGCATTTGTAGTCCAGCTTTCGCATCCGTATAACAAGATTGGCCACACGTAGCACTTCAAGACTCGGAATCTAATCCCGAACGACATCTGTTTGTTTTTCAAAATGTTTCCCAGGTCCATGAAGGCCTGTTTGGCTTGAGTTATTCTTGCTGCTAGTATAGAATGCATTATTTTCTAATATTTCTCAAGAAGGTGGATGTCCACCCATCCTGATCCTTCTTCATTTTATAGAATAAAAGAGTTGTGACTGAGTGGTGGTGTCTTTAGACCTCTTATGTTGGGTAGGAGGTCATTTGCTACGCACTATCCCACTTTGTTTTCCGAGTTGCTTTCTGTCTTTGTCTTGGAAGCTGCTTTCTGTCTTTGTCTTGGAATGGGATTACTTGACTTGTCCTACCCTTGGCTGGGAGGGAAACGATCAAATGCATATAGTTTTTGGGAGAAGATGGTATTTATTTTTCCTTGTAAGTCATCTCTCTCCTATGTACTGATATATTTTTTTGTTTTTAATAATATAATATTGGTTCGTAAACATTTCAGTATACTCCTCTCAGTGAATACTGTGTTTGTCTCTTGGTGAAACTTTGGTGATCTCAAACTAAGTACACTGATGGTGTGCTCTTGGAATCTTGATCTGTTCCCTATTTGAGGCATTCCCCTATGCTTATCTTTTTCTGGTGTGCTTTCAACTTTCAACCCAAGTCTAGAATATTTGGCTGTCTCATTTTCTTCTCTTTTACTGATGTTGAGATGACTGCATGCTGTAGAACCTTTAAAAACTAAAAAAACCCAACTTAGACTTGTGATGGTTATAAAAGTAAAAGCATACTAAGATAAGCAAAACAGAATATTATATTGGTAAATTTTGGGTGGTTTGATAAAAAACAGGTTTTGACAACTATTACAGAGATTTTTTTGTAAAGAAAAACCCACATCTTGATAAATTACTGATCAACTTGCTGAAACTTGTAAATATTTGGAAGCCTTGTTTCGTCTTTAGAATACAATGACCAGTCAGGTCTGATATGGGTTCATTACTCTCTTCTAATAATGCTTAAGACAACTTAAAAATCATGTCTCTTGCATTAAGCGAACGGTTTTACAAAATTTATTGACTGAATCGGTCAAAAGCATATGTAGCATGTTGGGATTTGGATCAGTTTCATTTACCATTTATGTAACCACTAACTCATTAAAAATATTTGCATAGCGGCCAACTATTCTGATAAAATCGGGAATGTCCCAATTTGGCAATTGGATAAAAATTTAAAGAAATGGAAAATGTACTGTTTACGTGTATGAAAATGACTTGTATGTCTCAGGATTATGCTTTTTTGACAAGTTAATACATGGAAACGAAAAACTCTAAATCTAGTCCAATTCTGCTGGGTCATGACAGTATTGTGCGTTGGGTCCCTCGTTTTAGGGGGTACATTTGAGGGGACTCATGGGTGGTTGTACAAGTTTGACTATAGACTATAGATAAATATATTTAGGTCTATAATTTTGGGGGCCCTATTGCGTTCACGTTTACTGAGCAATTGGTATTGCCAGTAGCTTGTTTGATGCTTAGATGGCATAAAAGTTTTATGTTTAAATGTCTTACTCATAGTTTCCTCTATTTGTTTCATAGCTAACAATTATCCAATCTTTTTTTTTTTTTTTAAATTTCAGTGATGATACCAAAGAGGATGTTTTTGTTCATCAGACGGCCATTGTTAAGAACAACCCAAGAAAATATCTACGTAGTGTAGGAGATGGTGAGAAGGTGGAGTTCGATGTGGTGGAAGGTGAAAAGGTTAGTTTGGATCATTTCATTTATTGAAATAGTTTTAATGCTTAAGCGGGATGTGTGGGTTTTAAAATATTTTTTACAATTTTTATTTATTTTTGTTGTGGTGTGTGGGTGGGGGTGAAGTGGGTTTTTTAAAAAGATGGACCATACAGAAATTCTGTCTGGATATTACAAAAATTTGTGATTTAATTGCTTGATATATATGATGTTTACACCAATAATAGAATGTAACCAATTATGATCATTAAATGTCTGGAGTTATGTCAAATTATTGTAAGATCGCATTTAATTTTTATGGAAAAGATTAGCGGCCACTAAACAACCTTCTCAATAGAAACACCATTTCAAGCACTGTAAGATGTTTTTGAATTTTCTTATAACTTTTTTTATTTTTTTATATGTTTTTATGTATAGGGTAATGAGGCTGCCAGCGTGACTGGTCCAGGTAAAACCAATGTCCAGGGCAGCAAGTATGCTGCTGATAGACGCCGATACAGGCGTGGAGGAGGTGGTTGGTACCAGAATTACCGTGGCAATAACAACAGAGGAGGTGGAGGTGGACGGCCTAGACAGGTAATTATTTTTCTATTTTTTATAATTTTATTGTGCAAGGTGAGATCCAAGTCTTTATATTTTGAAATTGTTTCTTCTTACCTTTCGGTTATGATTTCATTATACAAATTAAACACTTAACAGGAATGGTAATTCAAAATTTATTTTGATTGCCCACACAAAGTCAGTATAGTTTGGCAGATATTTTTTTATTGTAAATCATATGTTTCATACTGCTATATTTTTTGTTTTAAATATTTATAAATGCAGACCTGCCTAGTACTACTCTCTTGCGTAAAATTACGCATTTTGGGTCTCAATTATGCAGTTTAATTCAAGGGTGCTCATACTCCATCCTTATATGAAATACAGATATACTATAACTCCAAACAAGACTATAACTCCAAACAAGACTTGCTGGTCATATATATGATTGTATACTAGATTTTTGTAAATCCTTGATTTACTGGTCAATTTATGGATTAGACACATTTTATTTTGCTTTTGGACATATTTTTGAAATTTGAATTAGGCAGGTCTGCCAGTAGGCAATTATTTACCTGTATTTGACCCATTTGTGTCGACAGGACCAACTACCAGGAGATTATGGTCATCGTGGCGGCCGTGGTCGTGGTGGTCCAAATCCGTACTACCAAACCCGCCGTTACTTTGGGGCACCGAGACGAGGCGGTGGAAGGCAGTATTTGGAGGTGAGTGTTACTGATTCTGTATTTCTTGAACCAATGAAATGTTAGGTTGATATGCTAGATTTTATGACCATGGCATCTGCTGTACTCTAGTAAAGGTTGTTGGATGAGTATATAAGGGTTCTAGTTTTTAATCGGGGTCTCTGAATTTTCTGTGAAATTATACATTTCCTTAACTTTTGTCTCATAGCTGCTAGTCTTCTTAAAAATTGTTCCTGTCCTCTAGTCTTCTAAGTTTTGTGTGCAAATGCATGGGTCTTATGGGCAGTCTTAAAGTCAACACGAAGATTACTCTTGGACCTACTTTTGCTGTTTCCACAGTTACTACATTTTTGGGAATTTGCACATATTTATTCTAAATCCATTTAACCCATCATCTTTATGGTGCTGAGGTAACCTGAAGGGATTCATAGTGATTACTTTAAAATAAAAGAATATTTAGAGTCCACCTTGATAATGCTAATGTTTTGTTTCCTGGTTTCAGGGTGAGGGCGAGTATGCTCTCCAGCGAGACCAAGGAGGTTACCGTCCTCCCCGCCGTCCATTCTACCGCAGGTTCTATGGCCCACCCCGTGGATACTTTGACGGTGGATATTACGGCTACCAGGGAGGTCCCCCACGAGGTTCACCACGAAGACGTGGTGCTGGCAGAGGGCGTGGAAGAGGATATCATAGAGGAGTGAGTATTTCTTTTCATTATACAGTGCAACCCCTGGATATTGACTGCCCAAGACTGGAAAACTTTCGTTATCCAGGGGTGTAATTATTCTGGGGTTTTCGAGATGGCAGAAAAAGGGGTGTGGTGAGACCCTTGTGAGTATAACGATGCAATGCTCAGACCAGTGCCTGTGATTATTGCCCTGTTGTATTACAAATGGTTTGTAGTTGTAATGGTGAGTATCAACCATAAGAACCTGGCAATTGTTGTCCATTTTAAAATGAGGCTGATTTAAACCAATTCAAACTTCAAAATGATTAATTGGGTGAATTACAAAGTTAGTCATCATCTGGTCATCACCGAAATGACAACTTTTCTCAAGGTAACCTCTTGCAAAGCCCTTTGAGTGTGATTTATAGAGAGCAAGAGGGAGGTGGTTTGGGTAGAATTCTATTTGGAAACTAGTCTGTCTTGTTTGTTTTTCTTTTTAATGTGACCCTAACATGATGATCTCGATTGTTTGATTGGCCCATATATCCAAAAAACATCTTTTTGTGCTATACTGACCGCCATGGGTGAAAGTTCGTCGGAAAAATCCGGTATGGCCGGATTTTTATTTTTGAAAAAGAGGTCTCGCCGTTTTTTTTTTGTCTGGCCGGAGTTCGAAAATGAAAAAAACCGGCAACTGTATAATGATATAATTAACCGCACTTCTGTTTTTTTCCTCTTATTGGTAGTTGCAGGATTTTTTTTTCTGAGCACCTGCCTTTGCAGGATTAATATCATTGAGTAACTTTCACCCATGCTGACCGCTTATCTTTTAAAAAATAAACACTGAGCAAACCAGTTGCATCATTATGATTTTACCCATTCCCATTTTTGAAAAAAATCTCTCACCTGATTTTTACACATGCATGAGGCCCTATTTTGATTCCTTTATTAATTATCTAGGCTTTATGGGGTTGCATAGAAATTTCTGATCACGCTTTTATTAAAATAGAGCTTTGTAATGATAGGAGATTCATAATCAAAGTGGTCAGTTTAAAAGGTTTCAAAATGTTGGAATTTGATGCCACGTGAATTTCAATTTAAATCCTTTCCAGATTGCCCAAATTCTGATTAGTTTCAACACTGACTTAACAGCGGAATTAGATTGTATTTTATCTGCAGGCCGCTCCAGTGATCTTTTCTCTAGACTCTTCCATTTGCTCCTGATGATAAGTAGAAGATTGTTGAAATATTTTCATTTTGCTTTTCAGTGGGTCTCTCCAGTTTCAGCCACTCATCTATTCTAAAAGATTATTTATTATGACGAGGGTGGAAATCTTTGCATCCAAGGTTGATACACATTTTTTTTTCTTGACATTCCAATTTTTTGTTTGTAGTCTTTGATAACTTTTGAGTGTCTTTTTTCTATTCACTTTTGCTCTAACAATTTTTATTCCTGATTTATAGAAAAGTTCATGATTCACACATCTGGGAATAACGCAGAGTATCTGACACTCATAACATTCTGTGAAAGTAAAAGATAGAGGACTAATGTATTCAGACCCATAACCACAACTGCTGGTGCAATGACCCTGCTGTTCAGGGGTTCAATGAAATGATTTCTAAATAACCAGCATAACTGGCCCTTCATTGATATTGATAACAAGTTTAAACTCAGGGTCCATGTGCCTTAATAGTTCATGACTGATAACTGCTCTTAAATAAATCTACAAGCAACTGTAGTATTCGTTGTATTAAATAGCTATATATATGTATATATACCAGGTGTAAATGAAAATTCTTGACGTATGTACTGAATGCAAAGTATACACCTGACATCAAAATATTATTTTCATCCTGTAACTAGATTTCATGTTTTAAAATAATCTTATTTGACAGAACCCTTATTCGAACATGTCAGTCGAAGATATCGCTTTAAAAAATTATACATCAGAGGGCTGTAATTGATTTCCTAAAAGGGAACAAGATTGATCCCAGGTGCAGTCAAGATTTTTTTTCGGGCCCCCCTGCCCACCCAGCAGTGAATGGGTAGCAGAGTCTGTCAGATTTGGTGGGAAGTACTTTCTGTGATAAGACTAGCGTCATGTCTAAAGGATAGCAAGCAATTGCTATTGTCCGTTACACGATATAGTAACTGAACTTTATGGAGCTGATATATTCATCTATTCAAGGAATTTGGGAGAGCATACATTGGTGTACAGGAGGTCACCAGTTGTGTCTTTGTCTTACTTATTCTCATGTGCTTTTAATAAATTGACTGTCCCTTTTTTTTCTTTTTACTGGTGCTGAAATGGCCTTAATGTGTCGCAAGCAGCGCCATTGTATCGTTAATAATGAAGTATACAAGACCTGTATTGTTTGTTATCTAAAGTCTTATGTTACATTTATACTGTTTCAGGTATAGATTTTTGGAATTTTTCTCCTTTTCTCTCTCACATGACTGACTAACTACGTTTCCCTTTTCAATATACTTTTTTTTTTTTGTGTTTGTCTTATCTCATTACGTTCAATCTCTTTCTGAGTATCTAGCTTTTGAAGCTTGCATGAGTTTCCAATTTCCAATTTTTGACATTATTTGGCTTCTTTGGGTTTCTGATAACTCAGGTGGTAGGGCACTCGCTTCATACACATAGGGACCTAGATCGACCCTTGGTGAATTCAATATTTTTTTCTGATCCCATTGTTCATCCAGCAGTGATTAGGTATCTGGGTCTGTTTTACTGGGTGAGAAGTACTTTGTGATAGACTAGTGTCCTATCCAAAGGGTGGCAATTGTCTGTTTCACTCTATAGAAACCGACTCCATGAGCCATGTGGCTCTGATGGACTACTCACATACTTTTGTAAACTAGAAACAGGTCAATCCATGAGTTGCTCTATCTGATTGTGTAGTGTTCAGGGGAGCTATTGGTTTTGGTTTTAATAAAGTGGTTTCTGCCTTGTTGCTTGCTGTCAGGACCATATTTTGGCATAATTCATAATTCTGGGCCAGATACTTGAAATTTCTGTATTGCCTTTGTGGGGCTTGTTTCCACATGCTTTTTCTTTGCAATTGTTTTTAATGTTGAAATTGATTTTGCTACTTATCAAAACAGTTAGTGCTTGTACAGAATGAGAAAATCAACCCATCAATTCATGTATTATGGTGAAAAGGCTTCTTACGTTTTTTATTTTTTTCATTTTCTTTTCTAGGATGCCCTTGGTTTAGAAGTTTTTATAAATGCCTCTAGTAAGTCTTTCTGTTTCCTTTTTTTCTTTTTCCAGAACCAGAGGAGGACAGACGACCAGAACCCTAAAGAGGAGGCCGGTAATGATAATGTAAAATCAGAAAGCTCTGGCACTGTAGAAAACAAGGAGGAATAGTGACCTGGTACCTCCTCAGAATTTTTGTGTGTGCTTTTTCCCTTGAATACCACCCTTCAGCTCGATGGAATACCAACTACTAAGTCTGAGCAGTTGATAGGCCAAATTAAGAGCTGGCTTTTTAGAATGTTTGTTTAAATCTTAAAGATCAAAATGTCAAATCTGTTTTACATGTTTAAGAACAACCTCAGTGTTTTGCTCTCTATTCAACAAGTTCTATCAGTTTTTGAAAATCTATGTAATTGGTAACTTGTTTGAAAGTGTCTCATTTTTGTTTAAAGAAAAGCAAGAAGTGAAGTATTGTTTTTATCGGTTTGTTACATGTTGTTGCTGTCTAAAAGGCAAAGGTTAGGTCATTGAGCACAATTGTTAACTATGCAATTTTTTTCAATTAGTATTATTTCCAACAAAGTACTTTTCACCTTTTGTACTTTTTAGGTTTGTATTTTTGAAACATGAGATTAATGTAATTAAAAAACGATTGCCATATTGTATTGATCAAAATTATTGAAATTAATTACTTGTTTTTCTTTGTTCAAAAATTGCATGTGCTTAATAAAACGGTTCTTGATAGGTTACTACACATTTTGTTTCTGCTTTGATTCTATGTTCTTACTGTATATGTGCTCTTTCAATTAATTTTTCTTGGGTGGGGACTTTTGACCTTCCTTTGTGCTCTGTTTTCTGAGTTGATATCTGTCTGTGTCTTGGAACCGGATTACTTGGTTTTGTTCTGGCCCTTGCTGAGAGGGAATCAGATTATTTTTTCCTTATAAATCATCTCTGTAATGTTCTTTATATTTCTTGGTTTGAATGTATGTGATTTGTAAACATTTAGTGTATTTTAGTGTATTCATGGGATCCTGTATTTGTGTCTCAATAAGACTTACAGGTGATCTCAATATAAATACATTGACAGTTTGCTCTTGGAATTAGATAACAGTAAAAACCGTTGTGATTTTGTTTAGTTTGACCGATACATTTTCCTCCTTTCTGACATTGCAATTATCACCACTGGGGGAGGGGGGGGGGGGGGGGGGGTTGTTCGTTCACTTTAACTAAAAAAAAAGTCAACTTGGTTTCCCCCTGATGTAGTACTGTAGTACTGCTTTGACGTGATAGCTCACGTTTTAATGAAATGGCTGGTTAGCAGAAGTAAAAGAAGAATAACATTTGTGGGAAAAGAGCTCTGCCTGGGTGGGGTCTTCTAACATTCCTATTTGGGCAGGAGGTCACTTGCTGTGTTTTCTATCTAGGATAATCTCCCATACCAGTTTTTCCTTTCTATGTTGTCTTAGTTGTGGGTTGAGATTGCTAGTAGTTTTTCCCCTGGTCCTGGGAGAAAGACAGTCAAATCCTTCATAGCGGGCCCCTTTGCTTTGTGCTTAGCTGGATGGGACCTTTAGGTAATGTCAAAATAGAAAAATTGATGGATTGTTCGTGGAATCGGATGTTCCTTGTTCGATTCACAACGCCACTATAAAAAAAAAAAGAAAGATGATAGAGGAAAGTTGTAGACGTATGAAGTTAACAGCAGCATGAAAAAAGATAAGGGGAATGGGTCAAATAGGGAACAGATGTATATTCCAAGAGCACACTATCAGCAGTATACTTGGGTATCAGATCACCTAAAAGTCTCACCCGTGCTCAAGATCCCACTAAAGGAATACACTCAAATGTTTACAAATCATATGTTATTAATAAAATAACATGATTTACAACCAAAAAGAAATATAATCTCCCAAAACACTATACATTGAACTGTTTCCCTCCCAGCCAAGGACTCAAGTAGTCTCATTCAACTGGGTGGGGTTCCTGACCTCCCATAGTGGGCAGGGGGGTACATACTGTGTTTTCTATCCCCCTTATATGTTTTCCAACATGCTTTCTGTCTTTGTCTTGGAATGAGATTACTTGATTTTGCCCTGGCCCTGGCCGGAGTCCTAGCTGGGAGGGAAACAGCCAAATGCATAGTTATTGTTTTGGGAGATGATATTTTTTTCCTTGTAAATCAACTCTGTTATGCATTATTATATTACATTATTTGTTATTTTGGACGTATAATGTAAGCATTTGAGTGTATTCCTCTTTGTTGGATTTTGTGCTTGTGTCCGGATGAAACATCGGTGATCTCAAACTAAGTACAATGGTGGTATGCTCTTGGAATCTACATCTGATTCCTGTTTGTTCCCAGTTCCCCTTTGTCTTACTTTTTCTTTGGTGCTTTAATTGTAATTCTAGAACTTTTTACTATCCCATTTTCTTCCTTTTTACTGGCGCTGATATAACCTAAATGTGTTGCAAGCGCCGTAAAACCCTTAAAAACAGTCTCATTCAAAGACAAAGCAATTGGAAAACCGGTACAGGGGGATAGAAGACGGAGCAAGTAGGCTCCCACTCCCTGCCCACTATGGGAGATCAGGAACCCAACCCGGTTACCTAGCTCTCCGTTGCCTTTAGCTGTAGGCTTACGGGAGCATAATGAGGGCTAGTGCATTGTGTACAGGGATATATTAAGTGGGTTTCAGCCACTGTACTTGTGTTAATTTCCATATTGAGGATCAATAACGTCTTATCTTGTAATCATCAATAAAAGAAATGGGTTTTGTATACAATTTCCTGTGCCTGTATTGAAATTAAGACCCTAAAAGAACAAAAAAAGAAAAGAAAAACTCAAAAAGAGTAAAAATAGGAGTAGGAGGTGGCAGCTCTGTGTAGTAGTAATAGTCTTTTCGAGCCAGAGTTTATCTAATATTGCAGCATTCAATTAAAAGGACAGTGATGGTTGCTTAAAGCAATGCTTTGGATGAGACATTACCATCGCAAAGCACCATCTACTAGATCCAAACCCAGGGGGATAAAAAAAATATCTAGACTGCACCTGCTACTACTAATCCCTATCATATAGCTTTTGGGACCCCCTCTGCAGTCCAGTATCAAATTGAGAGTAATTATTGCTTTTGATTTGGCAGTGACAAAGAGGAAAATGATTGACATTACAAACTTTTTTTGGTGATTTAATTTTTTTTTCTATTTTTCTTTAACCGTTTTCAGTTTAATCAGTTATTGCTGTGTCAAAATACCACATGAATCATTTGTTCGAGATATCTGATGAATTTAGGAGATAACCATATATTGATGATGGAGAGAAAATCTAAACAAAGAGTTGAGCCATATTTGAGATTTTCATAAATTTTAATTTAACGCGCATTAAATTGTTAGGATTTGAGTGCAGACTGGGCAGGTCACCCAAATGTTACCATTACCAAATTTTATGTTTGATATTCTACAATTAAATCACTTGCGGCTATGTGGTCTAGTGATATGACACTCGCCTTCAGATCAGAAGGTCCTGGGTTTAAGTCCCAATCTGAATGGTGCATAGTTGGGTCCTTGGAAAAGGCTCTTTACTCACATCCTCTCACATTACTGCTGTCATGGCAGTTTTTTTTGCATCGCTTGCGGCAGCAAAAAATGGCAAAAAATCGCTGATTTGCATTGCGGCCACAAAATTTGCAAATTTTTGCAAATTTTAGAGTTTGCAAAAAAATTTCTTTTAAAATTTAGTGGGGACGGACCTGTGCTTGTGTCAGGATGAAACGGATAATCTCAAAATAAGTATACTGATAATAGCGTGTTCTTCCTTTTTCTTGGGTTCTTTAATTGTAATTCTAGAACTTTTTACTAAATCCCATTTTCTTCCTTTTTACTGGTACTGATATGACCTTACATTTGTTGCAAGCGCCGTAAAAACCTAAAAAACAAACAAATGCCTTTCTCTTTCATGAACTAATTATGGGTTTTTAGGAAAATTAATCGCAAATGTTTGCAAATTTTGCTGTTTTTAGCTTGCAAAATTTGGGATTTAAAAAAAAAACAAACCGCCATGTCAGATTACTCGGGTGTAAAAATGAGTGCCTGGTCATTAACAGCATTGTCCCTGTTGGACAAAATTGTAATATCGCCTAACAGGCATCATGTCTCGTCCTACATTTTAAGTGTTGCTGTTAGCCAGGGGCCCTTTATAAAGTGCTTTGAGCATGTTATTTTGGATCTTGCTCTGAATAAAAGCTCAAGTTTTTTTTTTTATTAGAGAGATCTCCATGCTGCATTGTGCAATACATTGGTGGAAACTGTAGTATTAAAAAAATGAGCCAACATCTTTATGCCAATATCAATAGAATTTATTTTTTATGTTTTTACTATAATTTTATTCATTTTACGGCACTAGCAACTTTAGTAGGTCATTTCAGTGTCAGTAAAAAGGAAGATTACGGAGGGACAGTTGTGGATTTGAAGTTATTTGTTTGTTTTTAAGTTAACGGCGCCTGCAACACATATAGGTCATTTCAGCGCCATTAATAAGGAAGAAAATGAGACCGTAAATGGTTCTAGAATTACAATGAAAGCACCCAAGATAGGGTACAGGTAAGACAAAGGGGAATTGGTTCAAATTGGAAACGTGTAGATTCCAAGAGCAAACTATCAAAGTACTTAGTTTGAGATCACCTAAAAATGTCATCCAGGCACAAACACAGATCCCCACTAAGAGGAACGCACTCAAATGTTTAAAAATAATATAATATATTTATGTAAAACCAAAATAATGCAGTGCATAACAGTAACAGAGATGATTTACAAGACGAAAAATATCTTCTCCCAGAACTCAACCTATACATTTGACTGATTTCCCTCCCAGACAGGGTTTCCAGCTAGGGCCAGAGCAAAACCAAGTAATCTCATATTCCAAGACAAAGACAGCATGTTGAAAAATATATAAGGAGATAGAAGACACAGTAAGTGCCTCCCTGCCCACTATGGGAGGTTTGGAACCCCACCCAGTGATCTGAAGTTAAAAGTACCAAAAAAAAATGCAGGAAAAGGGGACTGGTTCAAATAGAGAACAGATTCCACAATCGATCCATCAATGCGCCTATTTTGACATTACCAACAACAAGTGCCATCAACGCACCAGCAAAGGGTTCCACTATGAAGGAAACGCTCAAATGTTTACAAACTGCAATATATTAAAAACTAATAATAATTGTAAAAATTACATTACAGAGAAATGATTCTCATTGGGGAAAAATATCATCTCTCAAAAAAGGAACAACACATTTGACTGCTTCCCCCTCAGTTAAATATAATTCCCAATTATTCATCCCCATGGGGAAATTTATCTTTGGGTTCTATTCCAAGGGAAGACTGGAATAACCCAGGCGTCAACTGCAGTATAGGGATGCAAAGTGAACTAGGGTGAGGTGACTTGCTT
Source organism: Berghia stephanieae (assembly GCF_034508935.2). Classification (NCBI taxonomy): domain Eukaryota; kingdom Metazoa; phylum Mollusca; class Gastropoda; order Nudibranchia; family Aeolidiidae; genus Berghia; species Berghia stephanieae. Next base: position 76,638,445 of record NC_088363.1, read on the forward strand.
AAGGCCACACAACCGAACTCAGTACTTTTCGGGTATGAAGCAAAGACAGGACCACTGAGCCATGCTGCTCACCAGAACCAGGACGAAAACGGAGCAAACGTAACCCAGAACAAAGTCAAAGACAGAGAGCAACATGGAAAGGGAAAACAAATATGGGGGATCGAAGTCACAGCACATTACCTCTTTGCCCACCTTGGGAGGTCAGGAGACACCACCCAGGATTTAATATTAAGATTTGGTACATAATTTGTAACAGCAATTCAATTTGACAGATATTTTATTCATTATTGAGATTCATTGAATAATTCAAAGCTTTTGAAAAGACGAGGAGATTGACTATTGATATCCAACAAACAGAATATCAAATAGATTTTATTTTTCTTTCCGACGCAGAGGCGTATATTGTGCATGAATGATCTTGTTTGTTAAAATAGGCTGATTTTTCTCAATGTGTAATATTCCTACAACGCTCGATCACTGCCAGCTGACACCGAGGAGGTACAACAGCATTTTTATGAACCACTGTTACTGTTAGTTCAAAATTAGCATGGATTTGGTTATATGGAAAACTGACCTTACAAAGAGCATCACAAGAAATCATATTATTGTGACACATTTCCCAAGCTGTAAAGAGTTGCATAAAATTTTTAAAAAATAATTTTAAAATGGGTTTAATTGAGTTTAACATCATGACTAAAGGAAATTATAGCAGTATCAATTCATAAAACATGATCAAAAAGTCGCCTTAATGCCAATTTTCAGATTTTGTGTGTATATCTTTTGGTGTTCAAATTCAAAGTCTTGTTCAATTAAGTGGATATCAGTTGTGAAAATGAGACATGTTATTTACTTCTTATTCTTACATCGCTTTTATACTCATTGTCATTTTTTTTTTTTAAATTTATTTTGCTAGCTCTTTAGACTCAGCAGCTCATAATAACAATGGTGATCTGACTGTTATCATTTTTTTTGGTTTTTTTTGTTGTTGATAGGCTGTTTTTTACATTTTTAAAAAACACCAAGCAAAGAATGAGTAGTTGGGTCCTTTTACATTTGGTGAAAATAAAAGGTGGCGTGGAGAGGAACTGCTCTCAATCTACAATATTAGGTCCTTTCTTTCCAGTTTTAATAATACACACATAACATACATTGGACATGGGAATCATCTATTTACCCGTTGTTAACTGCAATGACTAGTAGAAATTTAATTCATTCTAATGTTTAAAGGCGAAAAAAAAAATGATAGGCCTCAACTTTCTAACATTGTACTAATTATTTCACAGTTTAAAAAAAAAAGATTAATAAAGCAATACTTCAGCATTGTTGTACATAAACATTTAATAGGTATAAAGATAAATGTAAAATTTATAGCTATTTAGAGACAGCTATCAAATAATGACATCCATTTACAAACATTTCATGCCCTTCCGATATAAAATCCGATTGTTGAAACTTCACATCCCTTCATGACATCTACTCCTGATCTGATTCCAAATGAAATTTTTTATCTTCCCCAACCTAAAAGAATGGTCATTATTGAAGCTGTGGAATAGTATCACCTAGTGTATATGACATAAAATAACTATTTTAATTTATTAGTGACCTTCATTTGTTATGAGAAAGCTCCAAAAAAAAACAAAAAACACAATATATAATTTTACTACTTAGTTCTTTTATTTTATATATAAAAGATAAAAGTGAAGAAAGAAACCTACACCTCTCATCGTGTATTCATTTTAATGAAGTCTTCGGAAAAAAGACAATTAGAAAAAAAAAATTAGATGTAACATCTCCTTTCCACTTTTTCTATATTAAAATTAGGGTACTAGAAATAGTTATCCGACCATTTTATGACACAGTGCACAAACAATAACACGTTGCTACCGAGTAATGACGTAGATCACTGAGTGACGAATTCTTCAATCCATACCATTATCATGAACAAATTTTAATTTTAAAAAATATAATAGTTAACTGTTTATTTAATAATTAAGCCTTTATGAAATGGATGAAGCAAAACGACTGACACACATGGAAAAGATCATTATTAACGTTTTGTGTGATTTTGAAGATTTACCATCAACTTCTGGATATGGCTTACCAAAACCTAAAAGGGAATTGTCTCTTTTTTTCAAAAAGATGATTTTATCTGATACTTAAAACTTTATTATCAATATGTTGTCCTTCAGAGCCATTCAGCCTATGGAGCCAGAGTTTATCCTGGTTTCTATAGTGTGAAATGGACAATAGCAATTGCTTGCTATCCTTTAAATAGGATGATATTCTATCGCAAAGTACTTTCTGCCAAATCTAACAGACTCAACTACCCATTCACTGCTGGGTACAAAGGGGGGTCAGAAAAAAATATTGACTGCACCTGGGATCGATCTCAAATGCTCTACCAACTGAGCTATCGGGACCCCCATGGAGACATATATAGAAAAAAAATTCCGTCACCCATAATTAGCATGTAGTAATGCGATGTGTGCAGATATAATATGCAGAAAAGTGATGGCTATTGTATTGGTAAAAAATCATCACTTCTGATAAAAACTTCGAAAAATTGAGAATGTATAACACATTGCCCTTCCTATATCAAAAACATACTATTTCCCTCTCTAATCCAGCTTTTCATCTACACTGAGAGATATTGAAAAGTATTCAATTTTGAAAATCATGGACCTACGACTATGGGTTTCAGTGAGTTTGTATTCAATTTGTGGGAACCATGTAGAACATGTGTTAATTAGCGATTTTCTCACCCTTCCTTCCTACAATTGATTTAAGTCAAAATTTCTTACTTGTTATGGCTTTTTTAAATGTTACAGGGATTCAGGTTAGTTTTAATTTTTCATAAACTTTTGAGCTGGAAAAAAAAGATTAAGTCTCGATGAAGAGCAAAACATTCATGGAGAATGCTGGATCATTTTCAAATGGCAACTGCAATCTTGTGATTTGGCATCTGTGCCTGTTCTGTAAGCCAGAGATTACACGTTCATGATCTCAATCATACATAGGGCCACAATTAACAGAAGCTTATAGACACAGGAGAATGGAAAATGAGTAAAGCAGCACTTTTGCTGCCATTCCTGCAGTGGACAGGTGTACTCTGCTCAGATGAATCGAATTCTGTTTGAATGCCGAACATGAGTTTGGAGGCGAGAACTGTTCAACAAGTAAGCAGACTGTATTTGATGTGTTAAAAGTGCAATTTTTTCGACAACGAATACACAATAGGTGCCTACAAGATCTTTTTAAAAATCAAGTCTAAATCTGATGTGTTAAAATTGCATGTTTTTGTATAATAAATGTTTGTTTGTTTGTTGCTTTAGGTCTCTTCCAACACACTTGAGGTTATATGAGAGACCGCTGAAACAAAAAAACAAGCAATCTAACAAAAATAGTACAAATGTCAATCAAAATCATAACCTAAAGATATCATAAGCTAAATTATAAATAACCAAGAACAAACAGGCAGAGGATTTACAGGAAAAAAAATATCCCCTGTCAAAAATACAATCACAAACCAAAGAAGCAGGATAGGCTAGTAAAGAGAAGAAGAAACGACATCACTATCGGATTGTACACCCATGCGAACATCATAGGTATATGATTCAAGGGTGATGCTCCCATCCAACCACCCGCTAATAAATGTAACAGCCTATTTAAAGAGTTCATATAATAGTCACTAAACACAAAATCTACATCTTGGATTCAATAGTTGTTGCACCGGATCATATTTTAAAGACCTGAACAAGTGTGGATGATCATATTTTACGACATTCGATATTAAAAAATGTTGTTTGTTTTTTGTTTTTAAGGGTTTTACAGCGCTTGCAACACATTTAGGTTATATCAGCGCCAGTAAAAAGGAAGAAAATGGGATAGTAAAAAGTTATAGAATTACAATTAAAGCACCCAAGAAAAAGTAAGACATAGGGGAACTGGGAACAAATAGAGATCAGATGTAGATTCCAAGAGCATACCACCGATGTACTTAGTTTGAGATCACCTAAAAGTCTCATCCAGACAAGCACAGGTCCCAACTATGAGGAATACACTCAAATGTTTACCAATAATATAATATAACATCTAAACTCAACATAATGCAATGCATAACAGAGAGATGATTTACAAGGAAAAAAATATCATCTCCCAAAACTATAACTATACATTCGACTGTTTCCCTCCCAGACAAGGAGCTCCGGCAAGGATCAGGACACAACTAAGTAATCTCATTCCAAGACAATGACAGGAAACAATTGGGAAACGGGTATGGGGGGATAGAAGACACAGCATGTACCTCCCTGCCCACTATGGGAGGTCAGGATCCCCACCCAGTTAAAAAATGTTGACTGATAAGAAATCAACATTTCATTGAGGATTAACTAGATCTTAACTTCAGGATAAAGAAAGAATAAAAATTATTTGCTTTGTGAAAGAATCAATATTCAAAATTAGGATAATTGAACTGACATGCAGATGTCAACGATGGTATGAATTAGTGATGCCAAGCCACATTATGATGACAATTTTCTGATCCTCATCATACCAAAACTGCCTGGTTACCAATCTGAATCCTATTTTAATAAAATTAGTATTGAACCACAAACATTTACACCTGCTTATTCTGCCATTAGTAATGGTGCCATGAACGACAAATGAAAAGGAAAAGTGGGCTACGAACAAAAAAGCATCAAGTGATCAACTAACTTATCCCTTTTAGGTGTAATGCAATCCCTTTGACATTCCATGGTGGAATGTGGATTTTCCATCAAATAAATGTTCAACGTAAACATGAAGTTCTAGTGTTGTTCAAGTAAGCAAATTGAGGATGAACAGTAGAGTTCAAGGAAAAAACAAACAACTTAAGTGCCAAAAGTGACCTTTGAACTTTGGTCACCAGAGGTTACATTCAACTTCTTGACGACTCAGCCACCTCACTACCCTGTTCTTAAAAAAAAATGCATGTTCATAATACTTCCATTCAATTGTAAAATAATGAAACTCTTGTGTTGAAAGATATGCAAATAGAATCAATATTCTTACACAACAATATCAATTGGGCAGACAGAGAGTAAGTCAATGAACAAAGGGAGGGAATGGTAAGGATCTGTACCTGCGATTAAGTGTTAATTCATGAAAGCTGTTATAAAACTGGTTAGGATGTAACATTTTATCATTATTTATAATTAATGACTACATTCCTAAGCATGTCTTTTTAAATAAAGTATGATTGAACTTACACTTTCATAGGTATTATCATGACCAATAAAAGTTGCATATATATCAATTCAAATGAGTTGAAATAAGCATAGGTGTACTAATTTGATTGCATTGATTAATATTTGCATCATCAAAATTATTATTTACAATAATCACAAAACCGTTTCTCGTAAAAAGACATAGTTCGAAGACAAGGTTAGAAGACTGTTCTGAATTGTTTTCCAGGCAGTAAATCCTTTTGAGTACGTCCATGATTGTGACTTTAGATGACAGTGAGAGAATACCTGTCACAATGCTTCTAAGTCAACATGACGAATTTCTGGATGTTTGCTCTGTAAATAAAGAGAAAAGAAAAAAAGAAAATAATAGGGCAATGATTAATAAATAACGAAACATTTTTGTCTTAAAAAATACAATTATTTTTTTTGGCTCCAGCTGCAGAACTACATAAACGTTGTTGAAAATTAAAGTTTGGGTCCAAGACTCTGAAGCGTTATTTAATCCTGCTGAGGCAGATAGCATTAATAGTGACTGCTATATTCGACTCCTTTAGATCTACATATTTTTTAAATTTTAAGAAGGCAGGTCTGCAAATAACATGCTACTCTCACTTTTAAGGCTTTCTCTATCCTGTCCACCTCTTCTCCCAGGGTATCAATTATCTTGTCTCCATGGTTCAGCATAAAATTTTCTAAATCCTCCACAGTATTCAAGTTGTTGGCTTCCTGAAAACAAGAAGAAATAAAAGCAAAAAAATTACACAAAAGTCCAACCTCCCAAAATAATATTGACAACGCTATCCCCCGCCCCTCCCCCCAATTATTCATACCCAAAAATATGAGAGAATGATGGAGATTGCCAAAAAAAAAGCCGATTTGCTTTATTTGTTTGTTTGTTTTTAAGGGTTTTACGGCGCTTGCAACACATTAAGGTCATATAAGCGCCAGTAAAAAGGAAGATAATCGGATAGTAAAAAGTTCTAGAATTACAATTAGAGCACCCAAGAAAAGGTAAGACAAAGGGGAATTGGTTCAAATAGGAAACAGATGTAGACTCCAAGAGCACACAATCAAAGTACTTAGTTTGAGATCACCTTAAAGTCTCATCCAGACACAAGCACAGGTCCCAACTAAGAGGGATACAGTCAAATATTTACAAAATCATACATAATTATAATATTAACTAAACAGTACAGTGCATAACAGAGAGATGATTTACAAGGAAAAAAATATCATCTCCCAATACTCTAACTATACATTTGACTGTTTCCCTCCCAGCCAGGGTATCCAACCAGGGCCAGGAAAAAACCAAGTAATCTCATTCCAAGACAAAGACAGAAAGCATGTTGGAAAACATATATGGGGGGGGGGGGGGGGGGGGGGGGATAGAAGACACAGCAAGTACCTCCCTGCCCACTATGGGAGGTCAGGAACCCCACCCAGTTGCTTTATTTAAACTCTCACTTCAGATTGATTCTTGAAGCAAAAATTTTGAGCACTTTTTAAATTTTCTTTTTCAATTTTAAGCTTTTCCACCTGCTTTATATGGAACTTCTAAAAATCCTTTTATCTCACACCAGTGCTGTTCCTTGATTTTTCTTTCATGCATTATGGTTCCAAAAAATATGAACTCTTCATAGGTACTACTACGTTAATGGTAATTTATGATAATAATAATAATAATAATAATAGTAATAATATAATAATAATAATAATAATAATAATAATAATAATAATAATAATAATAATAATAATAATAATAATAATAATAATAATAATACTGGAAACATATAGCGCTATAACTCCAAGACTCTAAGTGCTTAAATTACAAATTACTTTGGCTGAAACATACTCACTCACTCACACACACACAAACCAGACGCCTATCTTACTTCTCATATCATCTACTAAAACCGAAACAGATAAGTATAAAGTGAATGTTTAAAAATAGACAAAGATTCTTTTTCACAAATGCTCTGTGGTAAGGTGGTCCAAACTGAGGGTCTGAAATGAGGAAATGATCTCATTCCAATGATGTATGTAGGTGTTCATATAATATTCAATTTTATAGAGTCATCTGGTATTTTCAGAATAAAAATCATGAATTGACTTCACAGCATTGGGTGTATACTCATTGTTAGGAATAAATAGGTATATTACTCTCAAAATGATCGGGTGAAATGAGAGCACATCTGTGATTCAATCAAGAGGTCTGATTTTTTATCCCAGTTGAATGGCTATTTGTTTTTTTCTGTTATATCTGGAATGGCATCACGATCGACTTTTCCTTTTGTTTTACAATTGCATCTGCTCCCATGTTTTAGAATTTAAACATCCTCTTATCCCTTTCATCGTCAGGATAAAGGAACATCCTGTAAGGCCCATGAATCCTTAAACATTCAGACAGTAACAATTAAAACTGCTTGCTATCCATTAGATAGGGTACTAGTCTCCATAAAGTACTTTCTGCCATATCTCATAAACACAGTTGCTCAATCACACTTTGATGGACAGAGAAAATTGTAGGCAACATGCTTTTTTACTATGAGACATACTGACAAAGTGCCAACACCCACGTGCTTTGACCAGTGGATTTAATTTACTTCATATTGTGAGTGACTGTACCGCTACACTCACTTCAGAAATGTCAGTAATAATCAACTCACAGCCAGCATCAAATCCAGATCTTGTTTATAGAGATAAGCACGTGTGAGCTCCCTTCCATCAAAGTCCACCTCGGCCTTGTATCGCACCACACCTCCCATCTGTGTGGCTTTGATGTCATGCAGGGACCTGGATGGATTGTCAAAAGAAAAGTAAAACAAAACAAAGACATTTTTAGGCCAAGGAGATTACCATAATCATATCTAGGTTAAAGGTGTGTTCTATTTTATGCAAATTCACCATAAATAAGAGGAGGAGATGAATGAGGCATACTGAAGAAAGAGGAAGAATACATCATAAAATCTGCCTTGCTTTTGAATATAATGGGAAGGCTCGGAATAACATGACAGAAGAGGTGCAAAAAGGAAAGTGAGACTTGAAATTCCTTAAAAATAATTGATTTGTAGGTCCTCCATTGTTAACTTACATGCTGCCAGGCAAAGATGGTAATGAGTAAATTAAAAAAATTGAAACAGGATTTTTGAAAAAATAATAGAATCTAATCAAGACATAGAAGCAAAAATCATTTTATGATATTAATTATAATGATGATGATGATGATGATGATGATGATGACGTTGATGCTGATACTGATGATGATGATGATGTTGATGATGTTTATGTTGATGATAATTAACCTGATCATTCTGTCTGTCTCCAAAAGTTGAGAAATATCATGACGTTCATCCAGAGGAATGGATCTACAGACCAAACAAATACATTTTTTTTTTAAGTGTCCAGATACAAATTTACAATTCATCATACCTTACAATCATGTCAATAACCCTACATAATTACCCAATAACTTGGATACCATGGATAAAAAAAAAGTGATTAACAAAATAAGAATTTTGCTTTGAATTGTACTGAGATTTTATGCAATACCTTAATCTGCTAATCATTGTGGCAGCATAGATAACAAAATCCCTCTTTTCCATCAAGAAATTTTGCAGTTGAGAAAAAGGAAGATCTAAACTAAGCACTCTTTTTCTAACGGTGAACACTAAATCTGTCTATTTTGAATGTTTCCTTATGACTCACCTTCCAACCAAATGAGTGATGTTATTATAAATAATGAAGCCAGCCACGCCTCCAAGTAGCGACCCAATGAGAGCAGATCCAAGAGCATCAGCAGTGGTGGACCCTGTAAGATGTGTGATTGTGATGCATACACCAGCTATGCCAACACCCACGACAGCAGCCAAGTCTTCTAACAAGACTACAGTCACATTTGGATCTATACCACTTTGTACTGGACAGGAAAATGAAATAAAAGATTGTAAATATTTTATGAATCGGAATATGTAAACATATCTTCCTTCTTTACAGTTACTGCTTTATAAGTCATTGAGGAAATATGCGGCAGAGCTGTAGAATAGTGATTCCAAAACTGTAGTATATGATCAGTTTTGTACCAAAAAAATGAATATAACAGCTTTAAAAAAGAACAAAATACCAACATGGAACATTTTTGGGCTCCAAATCCTTCTTCAGTCAATAACAAATGAAGTAAAACTGTTAAAACATCACTTTAAATATAGACAGATGGCAGAAAAGTATTAGGCACATCAATTCGGTTAATATGAAGTAAAAATGTCTCATTTCAACTTTGTATTTACACCAACTACACCTCTGCCATCTGTCTGAATTTAAAGTGATGTATTAGCGTTTTTATTGATTTTGTTTTTGGCCAAAGAAGGGTTTTGAGCCTTAAACATTCCGTGTTTGGTATTTTGTTTGTCTTTGAAGCTGTTGTATTCATTTTTGTACATTACTTCATAAGGTCCACAACCTCTAGCAGATTAGTATTCATTTGGACTTATATGTGATCAATTGAAGGTTAAGTTTAATTGCTTAAAAGTTTTATATTGGAAGGGTAGAATGAGTAAAAATGCAACATTCAGGCTTGCAAAACGTCTTTTCCAAAATTGTCTGAAAATTTATTTTAACCGTAGATGAGCTCAGCAATAATTGATAATAATATGACATGTCAAACATCCTGTTAGATGTATCAATCTAATATGCTTTTAAATGAATATTGTAAGGACTCACAAATTAGGTGGCCTGTCTGAACATATAGAGAGACTATAGTTGTCTTACTTTTTACTGATCAAAACTGTGTTTTTAAATTGAAGTCTACAAAAACAAAAACAAAAACAAAAACAAAAGCAAAACAAAAAAACCCCCAAAAAACAAACAAAAACCCCCAAAATCTGAGGCATAATTAGCAAAATAAGCTTTGCCTCAGTTACATTTCAATATGAGAAAATCCTCAGATTTAACTCTTGGTGGGGTGAATACCTCCTATCAAAATATTCGGGAACAAACCTAGAATATGAAATTTTCTACATAAATTCCATTAAAGTACACTTTGGATACCTCGAAGTTGCTTAAGTCGATTTTTACCCAAGTCGATTTTTTTTTCTTGGTCCCTCCCCCTTCTTCCTATATAACACAAGTAAAAAAACCAACACTCCACATAAGTCGATGTCGCTTAAGTTGATGTCCTTATCACTCTTAATCACAATAAAATAACAAATAAACAAGTATTTCCATTTTGTTAAAAAAGCTAACAGTAAGAATTTTCATTGGTTCTTAATTCTTAACATCCGTGAATGATTGGTGCACACCGATGTGATGTAGAGCTTTGCCTGACGTCCATGTACATAAACAGTATCGAATAGCTTTGATTTCTCCATCTCACATTTCACATCGTCACAACTTCAAGTCAAGATTTTTATATATTTTTTTTTTCTAATCCCAGGCCATCTTATCTAATCACCCTCTTAATTAGTATAAATTTTATCAAGAATTCAAATAGTCTACAACTACAATGGCAAACATAAGGTTGACAACCCTATCACTGAAAAGAAAGATCAAACTTATTGATAATAATAATAATAATAATAATAATAATAATAATAATAATAATAATAATAATAATAATAATAATAATAATAATAATAATAATAATAATAATAATAATAATAATAATAGATCTTTATTGTCCATAAATATGGCAATTTGTCATTTAGTTACACTTGTTATAACGTTAAACGATAACTGTAACATTGAACAGATATTTCACTCCTACTTATTCTCTCTCTCTCTCTCTCTCTCTCTCTCTCTCTCTCTCTCTCTCTCTCTCTCTCTCTCTCTCTCTCTTTCTTTCACACGTGCGATATACACAACATAAACATATTCATTTCGTTTTCAATTTGTTACAATTGTGAATTAATCAGTTAATCAGTCAACGAATCAATCCTTGGTTTTTCTGTACCATATGAAATATTCAAAATTTTTATTGCTGATGGAACGAACGTTGATTTACACTTGTTAGTTCTACATTTAATCTGACAAAACCTTCTCCCAGATGGATGCAGTTGAAAAGTGGCATGCAACAGAAAATCATGCATAGGAAATTGGCATACCAGGCAATTCAGTCTCGACGATTGACAAGAAGCGTGACCACTTCAGAGACCTCTACTTCTCTGGTCAATACCATGCGACCTAGCAACATCAGCGGAAAGCGGGCCATACTTATTCCAGATTGGCTTGCTTTGTTTAAACACATTTTTACTCCTTTGGTTATGCTCTGGTTAAGTTGATTTTAGGCTAAGTCGATTTTATTTTCTGTTCCCCTGAGCCTACTGTACAGAGAAAATGGTCCAGATTAGACTGTTAGTAAACATGAAAAGAATTTCAATATTCTGCATACTTTTCGCTTTTTTTTTAATGAACGATGCTGACAGTGACTGATTTCCCTTTATTGTCATACCTCATGGAGAGATGCGAGTCTTACCGATAATGTTCAGGCTAACAATCGTAAATTACAGAGGAATAGTGATGTCAAAAATTGTATGTCAGAACTTGTTACAAAGAAAAAAAGCAAATTGAGTCAAATTGTGTATGAAGACACAATGATAAGACACGCTGCAAATGTGTGTTGGGACAACTGGTGCACATGCTAATCAATGCTAGAGCCAACATGATAAATGAAGTGAGGGTAACAGAAGATAATTGCTAAGTTGGGGAATCCCCTTGATTGTCACTGCCATCAGCGAACATAGTATGAGAGAGCGAGAGCTTTGGTACATGATGTTACTATAGTACTACATGCTTTGGTATTCTCATCCACTGTTTTACGTTTCCCCGTGATTTTTAATTTTAATTTAGGCTATAGTTTGTGTTTCTTTCATGCCGGAGCAAATTTCTTTTAATTTCTTTTTGACTAATATTATGTCCCCTGAGGTAGAGAATAATGGATTGTTTGATTTCAGGCAATAGCCTGAGAATTTACAGGCCTGGAATTTGTTATTGAAAAAAAAAGTTTTACAGTGCTTGCAACAAATTTAGGCCATATCAGCGCCCATTAAAAAGGAAAAATATGGGATGGTAAACGAATTATAGAATTACAATCAAAGCACCCAAGAAAAAGTAAAACAAAGTGGAATGGTACAAATAGGGAACATATGTAGATTCCAAGAGCACACTATCAGTGTACTTAGTATGAGATCACCTAACAGTCACATCCAGACACCAGCACAGAATCCCACCAAGAGGAACGCACTCATATTCTTATATTATACATTCAAAACAAGTATAACAATACATAACAGAGAGATGATTCACAATAAAAAAAAAATTCATCTCCCAAAACGATTGCTATACATTTGCCTGTTTCCTTCCCAGCCAAGGACCCCGTCCAGAGAAAGGACAAAACCAAGTAATCTCATTCCAAGTCAAATGTAGAAAGCAAATTGGAAAACAGATATAGGGCTATAAAATACACAGTAAGTGACCTCCCTGTCCACTATGTGAGGTCAAGAACGCCACCCAGAAAATGAGAGTTTGGACCTGAGACAGGAATACATATATCTTTGACAAGATTTACATCAAGATTTTTTTCTACAGACTTAGAATCGAATGATAGTAAGATGCAAATAAACAACAAGAGACAGAAGACAAAATGAAAAAGAAGAATCATGGATAGAATCTTACCATATTCTCTAAAGCTCATATCCATTGCCTTGGACGCCTTTTGTATCTGATGTACTGCGATTAGGAGTGTGCCTGAAAATGAAAATGGAAATTTCAAATCAATCTGTGTTTTTTTTGTTTAAAAAAAAATTCCAATAAAGGAATAATTTTCAACACTTTTAAAACAAATTATAGCTAAACATGCTCATGTTCTACTTGTGATATGTTTGGTGCATGTGTGAGCGGGTGTGCACGATGGGGCATTTGTATGAGTGTGGGCATGTTAGTGTGCGTTTTGTTTCTTTCAATTATCTTCTTCATGATTACATAAGCTAATCAAATATAGTAAATTTTCATTAATATCTCATTTTTACTTTCTTGAAATTACAAAATGGTAAAATATTACAGAAAAGACCCTCCACCATTAAAATTTTACTTTTCAGATTTTCTTGAAGTTCTTGACCACAAGCAAGAACAAACAGGAAGCAATGAACATAGAAAAAATGCTTATTGTCTGAACTTCCCCAACCTCCCCCTTAAGAAAAAAAAGTCCTTCAAACCTACAAGGCGAATGGGGCAGGAATTAATCCTGGTTCCTGTTTAGTTCCTGTAGTGCTAAACAAACAATAGCGATTACTTTGAGAGGAACCTCGTCTATAATAGTACTTTCTGCCAGTTATAATAAACCCGCTACCCAATCACTGCTGGGTGAAAACATGGTGGGGAGTGGTCAGAGAGAATTCGAGGCATCTAGGATCGATACTGCTCCCTTTGGCAGTCTAGTGATTGCTCTACCAACTGAGCTTTTAGGACCCCCAGCCCCCAATCTGATATTTAAGACACTGTCCACTCATGGCTGGTTCTACTACTCAGAGGATCCCGAACAATTGTTACTGCTCTTTTCATCACACAAAAACCTTGATAAATAAAATGCAGCTTTTAGTGGTCTGTGTGACTTTAATGTCTTATGGTATGACACTTGCTTGTGGCCTGAGTTGAGTCCCGTAAAGTGGAGTCCTTGGAAAAAGCTTTTAAAACACTTTTTTCTTTTCATATTCACATTTAGAATGAGTATCTGGCCGGTAACAGCATTATCTTTGTTGAAAAAAAAATTGAAGCACCTTACTGGGATCATGTCATGACTACATGTTAATGTTGCTATTGTCTTGGGACACTTTGTAAAGCATTTTGATCATAGAGTGTGGATATTGTTTTATATAAATAACTCAGCCTCATGATTCTGTTGGTTCAATAGAACTTCCAGCCATTTAGCACATTACATCCCTTAATCACCTACCTCCTTCTGACATGAAAGAGCCAATCAAAGTTGCAATACACTGTTGAAAATAAATGAAAAGAAGCAATTGTTAAGTTATCAATTCATTTTAAGACATATATTAAATTTAACTGGTAAAGGCAAATGTTAAAGAAAAGTGTTCTATTTTAATTCATTAAACACAGAGTAATGCCCCATATGAATTGCCCGTGATGCAAGATTATGGATCTTTCTGACATAGCAAGAATTTTACTCTTTTAGATAACATAAAGCTGTTTTTTTAAGGTTGTTTTTTGTTTTTTGCATTTAAAAGATGCAGATCTTGGCTTTGCTCTGAAATATATATTTTTGGTATAAATCATGTACAAAAGATTACAAAACGTTCCTGGTAGGGCAGCATTTTTTTTCACTTATCATCATCATTCATGTCCAAATAATATCCACCAATAAGAGGGACAGGACACTTGTCTTCTTCTGTGTTGGAAAAACAGTGAATTATACCACCTGAAACATCCGCCACATATATAAATATAAAGAGTACTGTTACTGACATTATTGAAATAAGAACAGTCCGTTACATTTGTTAGTTAATTTTGTTGCCGATACTGATGCTTCACATAAGTGTAATTGCATACATATTTATATTTTGTATCAACAGCTTCAAACAGACTTTTTCAACAATTTTATATTAAATGTTCCAGTGATTAATCAAGATTAAAATCTAACAATTTGATTTTGTTTTCTGAACAAGATACAACAAAGCAGATTAGCCAATAAAAGAGGAAAAGTAATTACAGATCAGATAAGACCTCAAAAGTTAGTTAAATAATTGAGTATCGTTACAATCTGCTTGGATTTTTTGTCATCCACACTCTCATTTCCAATCTCAATGTATTGAATAATTTTAAAGTGATCTCAAAAAAAAAAAAGAAGATGTTGATCATAAAATTTAAATATACTTTGGTCTCAAAATTCTGTTTGATTTCTTTTTGGTATATATTTACTTCGTGTTTATTTCAAGTTGGTGGACAGTCTAATTCGTGCACATTTGTAAATTCATTCTAATCATGTGAATGTAATTGACCGTACCCAAGTAAGTGAGCCCATATTGGTAGGATGCATGAATCCCTGAAAGCTGTGGTACCATGACAGTCCTGTACCCAGGAAGAAGATGCCAACCCCACTTATCAGGGAGGAGATGTGCCTTAGATTACTGTAACCATAACTGCAGATATAAAAAAGAGGTTTCTATAAAAATGAAGACGATTATGGTGATAATATTGATAATTATGATGATGAAGACAAAAAAAAATGATTGTGATTGCGACGATGACGATGATGATGATGAGATTTATCATTATTTTAGTATAATTTTTACTGGTAAAAATGTGTTCACGAACTGAAATCTTTTGATTTATACTATAAATTATTTTAAACAATAACATTTTTTAGATAAAACATAGAGAGCCACCTTAATTATTCAATGGACGTAAATATCATGTACTTAAATGCATTTGTTTCAATTAAGAAGAAGAGTGATCTGAGTCCAAAAATGCCCTTTATTAATTCACTCTTGTCACATTTAATGGAAATTGAGTTATTGGTAGGGCCTGAAAGAATAATTTTCTATATTTTGCCGTTTGACTCATGAAAGAATTGGCTGAGTTATGATAAGAAGTCAATCTGTAAAAAAGTGGTTTTGAGAAGTTTACTCAACAGTATTTCAATGGTTTAAAGTGCACATTTTTTGTATGTGTAAGTATGCATAAATGAACAAACTGTCATATGAGTGGGAAATCCTAATTTTCATTGGAAAGTCCCAAAACATCCTTTTCCAGTGGTCTCCGTTTATGAGCGCGGTCCTCAGGAATCAGATGGAGAGTGCTTTTAGCTGGAAACTTGCTATTAGCAGATTCTGATTTTTTGTGCTAAGCCAATGTCCTAAGGTCCAATCAGTCAAAATTCATTTCTCCCCTGAGTTTCTATAAATGTGTGCACCGGATTGCATGTCTGAAACTGTCGATGACCCATTAAAAATTTATTTCAAAATATATTTTTTTAATGTCTCGCTTTTTTATATTAGACTAATGCTTTATATGTCACAATGCGATGACTTACCATAAGTTTGGGATCAGGCATTTAGAATCTTGTAATTCTTTGCTTTATCTGATTATTCTCTGGATATTATCCTGAATCTATCATCCCAAATTTAGTTAAATGTAAAGTCTAATTGTTTGACCTCTTCTTTAACTGTATGGCTGTTAGTTTGCTCACATTCTGCCCTCCTCCTCCTACTTCTTCACCACCACAATCCATTTTCCTTCATCTTCTCCTTTTATCTTGTTCTCCTCTTTCTTCCTATCCTCTTCTTCCTTGTCCCTTTTCTGTCTTCGTCTTCTTTCCCTCCTCCTCCATTTTCTGCCCTCCATCACCTTCTCTTTCTCCTGCTTCGTTTTATTATTTTCTTTTTTCTTTTTTAAAAGTTGTCCTCCACCCCCCCTCCCCCCCCCCCTGCCTAATTTCGTCTTTATTGTTGCACTGCAGAGGACACAAGGACACAAGTGTGCCGTGGCCCCTACCCACACAAAAGAATCTGATGAAACCTGCCTATTATTATAGCTGTAGATTTAATGATGGGACAGTTTTAGTCTCGTAGGTATTATTCAATAGAATGGGTATGCGTCATATGAGAGAATTGATGGAATAGTTAGGTGTGGTTAACATCCGACTAGCATTTTGATAGTTTCACAAAAGCATGTTTGCTGATAAATTTTACCTCATTATTTTAACATAATAAAAAAAAAAGAAGTTGGAAAAATGAATGTGTTTATGACTGAAGTCCATTTGGGTGACCAAAATGTTTCAGCCACAAAAGAAATATTCCCAATTGATACCCAAAAGATTATATGCACACAACAGAATATTTGTAATATCACAAAGACATGCAGCACCAGATTTGTGTAGCTATTGAGTTCAGACCTTCACTGAGTAAAGAGGTATATATATATATATATATATAATATATATATATATATATATATATATATATATATATATATATATATATATATATATATATATATATATATATATATTTATATATATATATATATATATATATATATATATATATATATATATATATATATATATATATATATATATATATATATATATATTTATATATAAGATATATATATTTTAGGACTAAAAGACGCATTGGACTATGAGGCAACTATTTAAAAAAATCGATTTTATCCTACCATAAACAGGGGGTGCCAATAGTTCAGCTGGTAGAGCACTCGCTTCACACGCAAAGGGACCAAGATTGGTTCCGGATGCAGTAAAGATTTGTTTCTGACCCCTCATGTCCACCCAACAGTAAATGGGTAGCTGGGTCTGTTAGATCTGTTAGAAAGTACTTTGTGATAGACTAGCTTCCTATCCAAATGGTAGAAAGCAAATGCTATTGTATGTTTCAAGATATAGAAAATGGGATAAACTCCAGCTCCATGGGTCTTAAGGCTCTGAAGGACTATATAAGCCACACCCTTTCCAATGCAGTCCAATTGATTAAAATCACCAGCAAACCCATTGAAGTCCTCTGTGTTTGAGTTAAAGAGGCTTTCCCTTTCACTTTCTTCACTGCTATCCATGTAAAATAATAGACAAGCAATTTGTGATTTCTGGTGTTGTTTATTCATCACAATATCAAAACAATAGCCAAGAAGTAAGCCTACACATCTGGCTGACATGGCCAAAGAAAAATACTAGAATTAGCCGCACTGGACTCTAAGCTACTGGGTTGAGATCAAGTGGAAAAAGTCGCACTTATAGTCTGGAAAATACGGTAGATGCTTTATCACCTGAACTGACAGGCTAATAAAAATGAGTATAAACAATCTTTTGAGTAATCATCACTACATATAATAACCAAAACACATTTTGAGAGTGACCGCTTCATAACTGGTTTTCAATGGATATTGTGCAATCATGTCCGTCTGATGATTGAAGAAAGGACACACCTCTTTGGTGGACCCTTATCATCCAGAGCCATAAGACCCTTGAGGCTGGAGTTTATTCTTGCAGCCTTTTTGATAGGATGATAGTCTGTGAGAAAGTAGATTTCACCAGGTCTAACAGACCAAGTTACTCAATCAATGCAGGACGATCACAGTCCTTAAAAAAAAAAAAATCTAACTGCACCAGGGACCAAAACTGTGAAGAAAGCATTCTACCAACTGAGCTATTAGAGTCACGAAATTGTGTTATTATTTGAAAGGAATATTGACCAACAATTTACTCATTCCAATTTGAAGCTGCCTTTGGTAGTCATAAAACTTTTTGTTTGATTAAGTACTTACGGGTGGTCTGTGTCAGGCTTCTTGAAGGAATGGTAGAGTCCAATGCCCAAAATAACCTGGTACGATCAAAAACATCATAAGATTAAAAACTTGAGTTTGATTAATGATAAAAATATAAATTAATCAATATTAAAATAACTAATAAGGTTTCACTTCTTATATACATACATATATTTGGAAAACAAAATGTAAATCAACTAGACATTCTAATTAAGGTGGATATCTTTAACATTAAGTGTATTAAACGATAAACAAATGGCAAAAGGGATACATTACAAACTAACAACAACAAAAAATATGTCAATTCATAATTTCCTGAATACACATATCCGGTCAGAAATAAAAACAAATAAACAAAACAAAAACAAATAAACAAAACAAAAACAGCAACAACAAAAACAAAAAACAAATAATTTTTCTCCACTTTGTTAATCCTTTTGGCACCTCTAAAAAATGCAACATAAACACCTGTCCAAAACAAAGTTTCCAATACATTAAAAAGATCTTTTAATTATTAAATAGTTATAGACACTAACCACGGCGTCTAAACTGCACTATAAATCTGACCGTTTAGTTTCCCGCTGCTCCGAGCGCCGACGTAACCTCACCCGACAGGTAACCGGGGTCAACAGCGGTCAGCCGATATCAATTCCCAGAACGTAGATTTGACGTGCATTGGGTGATACCAATGGATGATTTCCGTACCAATTAACCTCACGATCTTCGTGACGATGCAATTCCACCCAAATGCAAAGAATTCTCGCAGACCTCCTCTTTCCATCGGTCCAATTTTTATTTCAATATCTCCAGTACTTATTCCACAAGCCGTGATTCAAATTCACATATTTTTCTATAACATTTAAATAAAATTACTTGTAATTACCTCAGGATTCTAAAAAAACGTTGCTATAAACTTCAAATTTTTTTTGGTGTGATTCACAAGGCACAAGTTTTACTACGAAATGAGGTAAGTTTCATTTACTCTTCAGTTTTCATTATCATGTAATGATTATTTTTCCGTGGTAGGTCAGGTAATAATGATATTACCTCTTTAGCCTTGTTCTTGAAACGTAATATTTCGCTGCGGTTTTATTGTTAATTATATTTTTATTTTTTATTTTTTTCAATGATGAGTTAATTTGATTTTTAAATTGCATAATTTGAATTATCTTGCTAATGTTTAATTTTAAATGACAGTGTGTGTTGGGCCTCAACTTAGCTCAACTGCTTGTTAGAATTTTCCTGCCCCCCCCCCCTTTCTTTCACCAAATTGGGTGAAGTTTATGGTTTTTCTTTTTCCAAATTTTATGTACGCTGTTATGTATGCATGGATATGAGAAGTAATACAGAGTGTTTTAAAACTCATTTTATTCATTAATTCACTATATCATTGCTTACATCGCTCAGTCAATTTTGAATTTTCTCTTACAGCATGGACCACACAATTGCAAGTCATAACCAAGCAGTGAATTCATTATGTAGGACATGTGGTATGATTTGTTTAACACAGAAAGAGAAACGTGCCCGCAAGAAACCATTTAAATGTTCAAATTATTCTAATGACATTCTTTTAGTCTATGGGACTGACACGGCATTGGACAAGCAAGGAGCACACTCATAATTTATGTGTAAAAAGTACACATTATAAAGCACATTGAACACACGACTCATTAGCTTCTTTGTATTTTCTCATTGCCAAGACGTTAATAATAAATAAATCAACCTTGAAACGGGTTGCACTTGCATGTTTGATATCGACAGAGTAGAATATAACAACAAACTCCAAAACGCAGGAGAGACTTTCAAATCTCATGCACGAGCCACTCACCCTCAGGGATGGTCCTATTGCTTCTGAATTGGACAGAATACCGCATTACACAACAGGCTTACCACAGCAGGTCATTCATTGGCAACCACTGCCACAAATACTTACAAGAAAAAGTCTACACTTCCAATTATCCAACAAACAAAGAACTGCACCCACGACCCACTCATCACTGACGACGCATGCAGTATTGGATTAATTTTCTACAATATAAACAAGGCCTATAGTCATGTGCACAACTTTATTTCACACACAAAATCAATCAAAGCAGACACACTCCAATATATTCAAAGTGCAATAAAACATTACACGGATACATACAGAAAATATTTTCCAAACAAAATAATCCCAAAACAACACCTCCTTGAGTACCAGTGCATACCACACATCACTCAATATAAGTTTGGACTTAGACTTCTTGGAGAACAAGGCACAGAGACCTGTCACCAAACAACAGCAAAATTGGAAAAAAAGAGCATCCGACATTATCAATGATATGAATAAAATGCGATTTGCCATCAACGCAATGCAGTTAAAGACCAGCCCCAAACTACACTGACAAGTTTGAATGCTCGTAGCGGATATATTTTTGTTGAGGAAAAATACGTTTTTTGTGAGGAGAAGTATTTACATCTTGTCTTTATAATACATAAAATTCAGACAAATCCATAGCAACGTTTTTTTTTCTCTAATTTTTGAAATGTTGCACCCGCTATATTTTTTGTGTAATTTGTTACCGTTCATTGATAACTTATATTGAGAAATCTAGTAATACTATGAAAAAATAAAAAACACACAGTAAAAGTAGAAAATATAAACTTTTATACCAAGTAGTGATATTTCAACTCATTCAATATGGGTGTCTAACAGACAATAAAACAAAACATTGTTAAATTGAGTGAAACGGCAATCCCCGTTAGGTAAATTCCTCTCGGTGATTGACCGCTCACCGTGACCGGGTCAGCAGGTGTCAGGAACGGGATACCGTCTCAACTAAACTGTTGTCGTTGTGTACGCTGTGTAACATGTCAAATAGTTAAACTTCTAACATCTGTTATTGTTAAGAACTGTTAGATTAAATATATAGACACATTATTAACAGATAGAGAGAGTAAAGTCACCTGATTCATAGTGTCAGCACAAGAATGAATGAATTCTGAAAACATGCTATGGGAACCAGAGTACAACCAGGCCACCAGTTTTAACAGGGTGTTGGCACCATTACTGAGGAATAATCAAAGGAGAAACAATAAGATTACAATGCAGTCACCAAATCGTATCAAATTAAAAAAAAAAACACAAAAAAAACCCCCTGAACATAAACATCTAAAATCGAATCCTTCTTGTCTGAGAAAAGAAAAGAAAAGGTACAATAAAAGTAGAAATCATTACCAGTGTGAGGTTGATATCAAAATGCTACATTGTATTTCGACTTTTGCAACAGGCAAAAACAGTAGGCATGGTCAGTGACTGTGCGTTTTGATAATTCAATTGATAGAAAACTATTAATCTGCTAGGAGACTAGAGGTCCAATCTAGGTTTTCTTTGACTCTTCTCTCAATTAGCGATGATTGGGTAGCTGAATCTGTTAGATCTGATGGAAAATACTTTGCAGCAAAGTAGTGTCTTGAGTAAAATGAAAATCAAATACATAACCAACAACACATCGATACTTCAGACTTACATTACAATTGCAGAGAGCACGACTTTGGCTGATCCTGAACTTAAAAATGAAGTCCCCTGAAAGCAAATATTTGTAAAAAAGTTAGTAGAATAAAAAATGTCAATTAAAAATGTAATAAGTTTTGTATTCACCCAATATTACTCAAATTTACCATTGTTAAATGTATTTTAAAGCTCAAAATGAAAATAAAATCCTGTACTTACCTATGTATATGTTAAGAGCGCTCTGTCGATTTGTGCAATTGGCCGCTTTTTATGGATCCACAAATGCACAACAATCCATCCATTGTTGCACGTTCTGTAGATTGGTAGATCGCGCAACGCTTTTTGTTGATCCACAGAATGTGCAACAATCCATCGGTTGTGACACATTCTGTAGATCCATACTACTACAACTGTCACTTTTGCTACTATTACACCTACTAACAATACAAAAACACCTCTGTATAGCCACAATACAATTGCATATATCATCATCAATGTTCTCATCTCTTAGTTAATTTCATAGCAAAATGTTATATCCTCTCTCCATCCTCGTAACACAGTATGGATCCACAAACAGTGCTGTATGATCAATTGATCGCGCAAATTGACAGAATGCAACTAACATATACACATAACAAAGAAAAAAAAACCCAACAAAAAATGATTAAAAAAACAACTAAAATAAAATAAACAACATAACCTAAACTGCTATGATCATTTAAAGCTCAATGTCCAACCTTGGTTGTATCCGTATCAGGGGGTTGCTTCCCTTCAGCCATCGCCCTTGCCACTGGGTCATCAGGGTTGCTGCCATCTGGTGTGGAGCTCTCTCTCAATAGGGATCTCAGGTGGAATGAGTCAACTTTTGGAACAAATTATAATTAGTTGTCAGAACTACCAGGACAGTATCTGATTAATTTATCAAATTTGGCAAAAAAAAACCCAAAAAAACAAAATTGATTGAGCATTCTTTACAAATAAGACAAAAAAAGGGATTGTAAATGTTGTTCTTTAAAAAAGTAATATAGTTAATCTTAATAATTTAGACATTCTCAATAATCATTGCATTTATCTCTCTCGAGTTCACCCTCATTGAAAATCGAACAAATTTGTTCGATTTTCTATGCCCATGAACTCGAGAGAGTTAAGTCATTTCACAGACATAATGCGACCTTTTATTTCATCTGTGCTGTTTTAAGAAAAGCAATTGTGAAGTCAAAGTTGCACAGGACGCAAAAGGATACAGGCAAAAATTATTTCTAAAAAAAAAGAACACAAACAAAAGCCAACAACAACAAAAAAAAGGCCCTTGAATTTAGGATATTATTGTAGGAAAATAGAAGTTTGACATCTTATCTCTTGAACAAAATAAATTTTATCTCATAAATCCAACAATAAATGCATTTATAACTGACTTCTGTGTACAAATTCCAGACTTGAAATATGCTCTGTATTCTTATTTCCTTACCTTCCTGCTTTTAAAATTTTGTATTTTTGTAAAGGGCAAAGCATTCTAGATGAATGCTGGAATATCACTCATTATTTAGCTACAAAATGTGATATTAGTAAATCTGATCAGGTTTTCCGGTGCTGGTTCACAATTAAAGAAAATGTTCCTTTCAAGGTGGAGAATAAATCATGGGACATAATCATAGAAACTAACAAATCTAACATGCCTCTCCTAAATGTTCTAAAATCTGTACGGAATAACTTACATCTTCCATTCATATCTTGTTGCCTCATCCTTGCCCTTTCTTTATTCAATTGCTCAAAACTTCCCCATTTTGCTATTGCTCTGAAACACAAAACACTTCATGATTTTCTTATTAAAATGAATGAATGTAAAACTGTACAGCTATATGGTGTAGTAGTATGACACTCGCTTTCAGATCGATGGTCCTGGGTTCGAGACTTGCTCGGCACATAGTTGAGTTCTTGGAGAAGGCTCTTTACTCACATTCTCTCACCGTACTCAGGTGTAAAATGAGTACCTGACTGTTAACCAAAAAATTTGTAATATCGCCTAACAGGCATCATGTCCCGTCCTAAAGGTTAAATGTTGCTGTTGACCAGGGACCCCCTTGTAAAGTGCTTTGAGCATGTTTAGTGGATATTGCGCTATATATTCAGCAATAAAAATGTTGAATATTTCATATGGTACAGCAAAACCAAGGATTGATGCGTAATTTGTTTAATGTTAGGCTAGATGAAGTGACCAATTGATAATGATGATAATATTTGGTGTTGAATTGCCAAGAATGTAACGAATTGAAAATGAAATGAAAATGTTAATGTTGTGTATGTCGCATGCGTGAAAGAAAGAGAGGAAGAGAGAGAGAGAGGGAGAGAGAGAGAGAGAGAGAGAGAGAGAGAGAGAGAGAGAGAGAGAGAGAGAGAGAGAGAGAGAGAGTGGGTAGGAGTGAGGTGTCTGTTCAATGTTATAGTTATCATATAACGTTATGACAAGTGTAACTAAATGACAAATTGCCATATTTATGGACAATAAAGATCTATTATTATTATTATTATTATAAAAAGCTCAATTTAAAAAGTTAAAAAAAAGAATGGACTTCTTGCTGAATTAACTCATGCTATAAAATTGGTAGGGAAATATTTAAACAAGCCACTAATTTCTATATTACAGTGATCTCATTATATTTAAATCATGTATGGTGGAAACAAGGCAAGTTAGGTGGTATAAAAATGATTTTCATATTTTAATTTTTTTTATTGGTTGATATAATTGATATGATTAAACCTGTTGTAGATGGGATTGGCGGTAAAATTAGATTTTATTGCATATCTCGATCATTAAAATTTGTACAGCAATTCAAAAATAATTTTAAGCTCAAGAAGAATTTAACTATCTCTCTCTGAATTTTCAATAATAAATCTTAATGTTCTCACACTTCTTCCACATCAGATCTCAGGTAAAGTGAAATTTTATCTCCACTTGCATAGGGACTTCTTCTAGAGTACTTTGGCAAATTGTCTAAGTCACTGAATAAAAAGAAAAATGGATGGAGAGGGGGGAGGGTTTAAAGAAAAATAAATAAATGAGAAATATAAAAGTTTGGAAAGAGAAAATAAAAATTAAATTCAATGACTTTTATCCAATTGACAACAAAATAAGGTGAATTTAAAAAATGATTGGATCTGTCACAATGGCACTGAGACACACAAAGTAATTTCAATTCATAAAACATGATTCCGTACCTCAATATGAATATGGAATACATGACAGACAAAAAAAAGTAATAAGAGGCATCAAGTTCATAGCATAGTATAAATATGCTAAAACATTGCTCTCTAGGATTGAATTCAAAAGAATTTATCTGAAAAAATTACACTTTTTAAAAAGATATGATTGATTAATAAACTAGCATACAAACCCACCTTGGTTTTAGCAGGTACTCTCTTAGAGCTCTTGACGGAAGGATGTAAATGTTTTTAGTGTAGTTGTAGCTTAATGAAGGCGGTTTCCTCATTCTTGGAATGACTAAATATTTCAAAAATATGATCAGGAAAATAATGTCAAACTGATATCACGATGTACACTACGATTTTATATTTTATATCAGCACTAAATAATAACAATGACAGCAACAACAATAATAATAAAAATTAGAAAAACAACAACAACAATAATAATGCTAATAATAATAATAATAATAATAATAATAATAATAATAATAATAATAATATTACAATAAAAATAACAACAACAACAACAAAAAATAATAATAATAATAATAATAATAATAATAATAATGATAATAATAATAATAATAATAATGATGATAATAATAATAATAATAATAATAATAATAATAATAATAATAATAATAATAATAATAATAATAATAATAATAATAATAATAATAATACCCCTTATATCAATATAAAGGCTATAGGCGCTTAACATAAATGGTCTACAATGACAAAAATGATGGATTATATTATCAATGACAAGGTGACATTTCAATCCAGCTTTGAATGCATCAAGGGCTATGTGCATAAATTAACAGGTCTGATAACTGAACGCAATTATGGGCAGGAAGTATTTTGTTTATTTTCATCACAACAATGAGACCATATTAATTGAGGTTATCAGACCTCCAAATAAGTACACATCGATCATGGGACATCTGAGTTGGAGTGAAATTTAGTGGAGTAGTGGAATGCTCTAAAAATAGAACAATCCAGCTTCTTGTAAAATAAATATTACCAAAAATAATGGCTTGATGATTCAGCTTAAATAAGCTACAGTACCCAGTCTCAGTATGATCAAAATATGTCTATTTAATTAAATGGCCATCTACTGATTTATACAAGTTAGCTCCTTACCTTTCAATAATTTGTTTTTCTTTTTCTCCACATCGCCTTCAGTGGATACTTCTTGGGATTTTTTATCTTCACCCTCATTATGCTGATTACCATCCGGTGGAGGAGTATTTGAAGAAGAAAGTAATCTGACAAGTTTCATGTCCCATTTCAAGAGGGGCTTTGAATCAAACACTACATAAGGAGTGTATGCTTTGAAGCCATTCCCTCTCTTGGTTAAATATGTTCGATATGGATTTACCATGACAGTCATAATTTTTTTCTTACATTGCATGGAAACAAACACAGTGTGTTGGCAATCTGTATGAGAAGACGATTGAAGACTGTAAATAGTTTGTGACAAGCTTCTGAAATTGACAGAAGAGCTTAATTAAATTGGTTAAACTAAAGGGTGCTAGGTGTTCACATAATGCAACCTGACATCCTAAATCTAAACATATTGATCCGAATGATTAAATAATATAACCTCAGTGCCTGAAAATACATACATAATAATGTGAAATTGAATGTAAGCTTCAATTTAATTACAAAAACAGATGAAATGAACGTTTCGGGTTTCCCATTTATCAACAAAACAGGATGAATGAAACACCACAGATGAGTGAGATAATGTGGTAGTGGCGTAGTCAAGATGAATAAACAAAACATTGGTTGGCAGGTTGATCTGTTTTTGTAATTAAATTGAAGCTTACATTCAATTTCACATTATTATTTATTTCTTTGAGCTTCGAGCAGCAACATTTACATTACGAAAATACATACAGTAAACTAGTTAATCATGATATACATTTACAGAATCAAAGTGTACATTTGGTACATTTTGTACATGTGGTCTAATGGTATGACACTCGCTTTTGGATCGGAAGGTCCTGGGTTCGATCCTCGCGCTCGGTGCATAGTTGAGTCCTTGGAAAAGGCTCTTTACTCACATTCTCTCACCGTACTCAAGTGTTAACAGCGTTGCCTTTGTCCGAAATATTGTAATATCGCCTTACAGGCGTCATGTCCTGTCCTACATGTTAAATGTTGCTGTGGACCAGGGACCCCTTGTAAAGCGCTTTGAGCACATTTAGTGGATATTGCGCTATATAAAGCTCAATTTCTTTTTTTTTTTTTTACATTAAATTGAATGGGCAGAATTGGTTGGTATGTAGATTATTTCCTCTTCTACCTCTTCAAATAAACCAAAAGACTCAGTTAGAGTGAGTATTACTGTTAATATACATTTCCAAAGAAAAAAAAAAGTATTTTCTGAGAGTTCTTTAACAGATCAATATTGATCAGAAGTTTGGCACAAGTAGATGGGCTGTTCCATAAGCCAAACATGCAAAAAAACATGCAAAGATGAATATCAACATCAGATGGAGAAATATTAACAGTTTGATACCTCGACTACCTAGTTTCTATCATACTTGACAGGTTTTGTGCTTTTGAGTTAAGAAAAGCTTCTTTACCTTCGCATATAATCACTGGATTACAAGTAGCTGTATGAAACCTTGATACAGAAGATAAGCAAGCTCGGAATTCATGATACCGGAACCTGAGCATCTTGTCCTTGATACTTTCAGAATCAAACAGTACACATAATATTGCAAGATTTATCTGCAAACAGCAAATATAAATAACACTGTAAGAAAATGTATATTACACATATATACATGCATATGGTGATCACTTAAATGCCCGGTGGTTGGGTTGGAGAAAAAAACCCCCAGGAATTTAAGCAGAATGGACATTTAGACGAAGTTCATCAAAAGCAAAATGAATAAATATGTACATTTATATCATGCATTTTAGCTGATTCACAACAATCATTATGCTCAATAACGCTTCATTTGTTACATTAGCAGGTCATGTTTAGCCCAATGTCCATTTCAGAGTATAAGCTGTCTGATAGCCATTCTTTTTATAAGTGCTAGCACTTAAATAATATGAGTCACAGTCTAAAGCTAGGTACTTACCTACTCATTCATAACTCCTGTAAATGAGTTTTAGTGTCATGAGGTTATAATGCCAGGGCCAGAGATTTCTGATCATTGCTACTACCCCCTCCCCGGTCATTGGCTATGTTCAACATTGCTTGACTATGTCACAAGACAAAAT
Organism: Berghia stephanieae; assembly: GCF_034508935.2. NCBI lineage: Eukaryota > Metazoa > Mollusca > Gastropoda > Nudibranchia > Aeolidiidae > Berghia > Berghia stephanieae. The sequence continues at coordinate 76,666,894 of NC_088363.1, forward strand.
AATTATTCGCTTGGCCACTGACAAGTTAACAGACATGATATTGCTGCTGCTGTGGTCAGAACAAGTATTTTGCAAAATGCATAGACACATACACACACATTCTTATGGGGACACATATTCTCATGGGGAGAAGGGGAGGGGAGTAAGAAGGTCACCAAAAGCTCAGCTGGTAGAGCACTCGCTTCACATGCAAAGGAAGGGATCGATCCTGCATGAAGTTGAGATTTTTTCTGATCCCCCTGTCCACTCAGCAGTGATTGGGTATTTGGATCTGATAGATCAGTGGAGAGTACTTTACAATAGACTAGTGAAGTGATTGCTATTGTATGTTTAATGGTACAGAATCCAGAGTAAATTCTTATGGCGCCGAATGACCACTTTATAATATATCAGACATATTTACACATTTTAAAATCACAGATCAGTCGTAATGGATTCATATAGTCAGAGAGAGTGACGCAATTTTGGGATGGTCATCTTGAAAATCGTCAACTGTAACCAAAGATTGAAGGGTGAAGAATCTAAGGCACCAATAGTTCTTTGGTCAAAAATGTTAAGAACTCATGATCGCAAAAGTTTGAAACAATATGGTGATATCTATCAATGGCCAGACTTATATTTATGAAATTGTTCCTGGGTGTGGTTTAGTCATGGGTGACTGTCGAGCAGCTGTAGACTAGTAGATACCAATGGGGTGCTTAAATCATCAAAGGTTGGCTACATGATTGACATAGGAATATAGGGATTTCTTTTTATCTCCCCCCCCCCCCCCCCCAAGATTAAAAAAAAAATTCGCCATCATCAAGAAATAAGATTACGTGAAGGTATTTATCGCTAGCCCTTCATTAATAATGAAAACCGGTGTAATAAGGAAACCTGTCTACAACGGATTTTTTTCGACGTGCCCATTCGATTCCGTCTTACATAGGTTGGACTTGACTGTATTTTGTTAGTGAACTGAACTGATAAGTATGAGTTGAGTATGAGTATGAGTATGAGTGGGCCAGCCAGTGGGAATATCTGAATTATTATAACAAGTCAATAAATACTGCCTTCCACAACTTCGTCCCGTTTTATATCCACACTCACCTGAAAGAATTCCCTGAAATAAATATATGGTAATCGCACAACGGCATTACAATGCAGCAATTCAGCATTACCAAAACAGATATGGAAAATAAAAGATTATCAACAATCTTAGTTTCATGGGTTTTGTCAGTGGAAGTGGAGTAGTTTTCATTCCCTTTATTTTCTGTTTACCTCCCTTGAAATTATCGTCTCGTAATTAATTCGAATTTATGATGGCCCAACGATTAATTTACCTTTGTAGATTTCTATCTACTATGAATACATTTTACTGGAAGAAATTATAACTATCAAGAGGCCATCTCGTTTGATTCACAATTTGAGATAATTTAAGAAGGGTATAATATTTATTCATTCTGTCGAAGTTGATATGTAAAGACATTAAGTTGAATTCATTTAAAAAAGGATCATATTTTGTACCGCTGAAACTGTAAAGTAGCACGAAGTTTTTATTTTGATACAATAACAAATATGCTGTTATGGATGATCCGCTTCACTGACAGTTGCATACAAACTTCTTTAATAAGAATCAAATTCCCGAAGAAACAGGTCTCAAAGCCGTTATTCCAAAGATGATTTCATTTTCCGCTATCATTTTGACAGCACTTAGGAGATATTCACCATCCGGTAAGAATGATAATCCACTGCCCCAACAACATTTGTTTGTTGACTTTTTTTTTACTTGTGCCTTGTGCTCTACGGAGAAATGACATTCAAAGAGTCATTAGTCAATAGATGGATCAGGAACTCAATTACAGCACAACAAAATCTCAGAATCTAAACTTTTCTCCAACTCCAAATTTCTTACAAACACAAATGGGTTCCATTGTCATTGCCACTATGTTAACTGTGAAAACACACTTGCCTTTGGGGCTTTACTCTGCAGTTACCTTGAATTTGGCTCGGACTAGGACAAGTCAAGACCAAAAGGAACGGATGGTGAACTTATACAATTGCCAAGTTTTAGACAGCTTTACTACAATCTACTGCCAATTATCTTATTCTACATATTCTCTATTCTCGACCAACCGTGCAAGATATCTGAATTGCCTGATGAAGGAATTTGATCTAATGACTACTAATACTAATAGCGATGTATCTGAAAAAAAAAATGCAATGTTTTGAACTCTAAGCCAGGTCACTGAAACTGGAGGATATTGGATAGAGTGCAAGTGCAATACATTATTACAGAAGCATATTATCGTAATTAACCTATTTAACTGCAACACAGAAATCTCGGACAATTTTGGACCTGGCCTGTTTGCAGCGGCGTGGCATATTGGCGGCATATGGTGGTGCCATGATTAGAAGAAGAAAAAAAATTCATAAACATTGAACACGATTAAGAGGAGAGAGCACATGTTAAAAACTCTCTTTTTTGGAAGGGTGGGGGGAGGGTCGATGGTTTCTATTTCTACGAGTGTACAAAACTCACAAAAACAAATAATTCATGAAAACAACAAGCCACAACACTGAGATACAAGTCCCGTGTGAAAAGGTCTTTGTAATTATTCTTTGTCAACCATTTAAAGATTGGATTTGGTAGATAATGCAATCAATATGTGATAAATGTAAATCAAAAGAGAAAAAAAAACAAACCTATGACAGAAATTACTTACTTTTAGTACTTGTAAAGAAAATCTGCATGGCGATGTTTCATCTCTGCAAATCTTTTTATAATTTGTTAATTGAAATCTGGAATGGCATTTGGCATCTATTTCAGCTTTGTGAATTGACAGAATCATTAACGAATTTAACCGTTCCTGTTTCATTGAATTTCGCAAGAAATTTTTCACTCTTTTAAGGGTGCTAAAACAACGTTCAGGAGGTCAAGAAATACGATGGAAGTGGTTAAGGTCTCTATAGCCTATAGATGTCCATGATTTGTCAGTGTTTGTTGTATCTGTAAAAAGTAGACAATAAAAACAAAAGAAACGTTTTTTTCCTAAACTAACCGTGAGCCATTCCATGTCTGTCATACCATGTCACTGAAAAAGAGCGTTTTCGAGATTTCCACACCTGTGTTAATTCAAAATCAGTTGGTTGGTGAGGAACTAGTCTTTTTGTTTCTAATTTGTCATCTAGTGTCGATCTCCCAAAAGGTCGGTGAAGTAAAGAGTCAACTTGATTCATTGCAGTTCATTGTTTAACAAAACAAAACTTCAAAGTATATCTCAAATAATGGAAAGGTAGATTCAGATCTTAAAGCATCACAAAGAAAAATCACTCCACTTAAGTACTTAAGAAATCAAAAAACACACCAAAGTGTAACTGTTGACAATCTTCGCTTTCTTTCTCTGACTGACACAAATACACACGCACAAACACACACACACACACACACACACACACACAAATAAACACTCATACATACGTAACCATCAACTCGGCACTACAAGCAAGAAAAATATTGGTAACTTCGTCCACAATGCTTCGTGTTGCAAAGAATTACTTTATTCAATAATCGTGAGAAAGAGGGGGTGGGGGGGGGGGGATTTTGATATGTCATATTTTAAAGTTTTATGTTGTTTTTCTTTGCTGCTTACAAATAAACTTGACTATGATCAGTGTTTTTGACAGTTAATTTAATATTTTGGATGGCCGAAGTTTCCCTAATTATGACGTAAATGGTGCAACATTGGCGCATCTCAGATCCTGGCACAAATCGAGGGTTTTTTCCGCTATTTGAAGATTGTATAATTCGACCCAGTTTCTCGCTCAATCAGCTGTAGCGATACTAATGGATAGAGCATTAACTGGAGCTCGGATTTCTTTGCACCACGGTGTCGATTCAGTCACTAATTCGCGCAGTGATGTCAGCAACACTCGAGTCGGCGCAGTGCGTGATGCGGAATCTTGAATAGAGTGGAGACTAAAAAGGCAAAATGTTGTTGGCGATTTGGCGAAAGACAGTGGAGTTAAAGCTTCTCAGTTTTATTTGTTATTAAATTATGCCGTTAATTATTTTTAAAAGATTGGTGTGGTGCCTGGCACCATTCGATCCAATGGCCCCACACCACTGCCTGTATGTTCTAGATTTCAGTGTTTTTGAGATTTCCGTGTTGGGTATTTTACATAGATTATGAAGAAGAATGTGAGGGAGGGGGGGGGGGGGGGGTGGGAAGGAGGGGAGGGGGACGTGGGTTGTTTCGATGAGGTTCTAGCGTTAAGTAAGTCTTATTTCATTCAACAACAGGTGGAATACTGTTCCCCTTTGAGTGTACTATGATAAGAAGACAAGGCCAGCAAGTCCCATGGTTGATTACATACTCAGCATGCAACGTCTTTAACCTAAGAATCTGGTACCTAATCCATGCCACTCCCTCTTATTTCTCTCATGCCTCTCTTCTCACCCCATCTTCCCCACCCTGAATCACTTCTTTGATTTTAGGTAGCGTCAATTGCCAAGGACCTTGACAATTGTCAAATCGACAATTGCCAAGGATCGTGTCCTTTCATCAACTACGTATGTGTACTTTTAACTGCCACGGAGTACCTTTAGTGTCATGAAGTGATGCATTGCAACAGAGTGATGTTATTAATATTAATATTAATTAATACTCTCTTTTACTCTTCTTTCTCTCTCTCTATCTCTCTCTCTCTCTCTCTCTCTCTCTCTCTCTCTCTCTCTCTCTCTCTCTCTCTCTCTCTCTCTATTTCCTCTTTTTGTCACAGACCTTTGCTAGTTGGTAAATCGTCAACTATTTACTACTAACTGCCACGGATTGATCTTTTTGCACAAATGTTTTACATTAATTGTTCCTTATTAAGACGATGTGCAGTATACTTCCTTTAAAATAAAGGAAATCTTACTTTTCTTTTTTAAAAGAAATCTCTTGGCAGAGATTTGCCACTTCGTCATTCTGTTGTTTTTTTTTTTTTTTGCTGAATCCGAAATCAACAGTAATTTTTGTTTTGAATTTTAACTTGTCTTGGAATTCGTAAAAAGACATAAAAAGTAAAAACAAATGCCAACAAGTGTTGACTTGATCCTTTCCACAACGATTGACAAGGAATGAGTGAATCAAAGAAAGTAGAAAGTGACGTGATTCGAGATTCATATGCGCGCAAATGGAGGCTCGACTGAAATCACCACAAGCAGCTGAAGAGTTCCAGTTTGACTCCTTGGCAGTTGATGAACTGTCAACTACTAAGGACTCACCCCTTGGCAATTGATACATAACAGTAACAGCCTCGGGTTATCATTGCCTGGCTAACCCCCACTGGTACTGGAACACATTAAGAGTGAGGCGTCAAGTGAATCAGACACTGGTCAAACATGCTTAGCAATCCTCTCTCTACACACACACACACACACACACACACACACACACACACACACAAAATCTTAACACAGTAACTGACACATTTAAGGCCACATTGTTCTCATTTCCAGTTTTCATTCAATACAAACATAAGGCAAAAGAATTTTATCAACAAATGCAAAGGTTAAGGTCCATTTTGTTCAAGATTTCCAGTTAGCGTCTGATTGTTTTTAAGATTTTTGTGTTGCCACTACAATGACAATAGAGGGATTGAAACGGGGAATTTGTGTTTTTCTTTTATTCCTTTTTTGCCTGAAATTAATTTCTGTTTTAAAAAAAATATTATCTATTAGCTTTCACTGTTCAAAGTTTACATGTTTATGTTCATGAGTTCATTTCTAATTTAGAATTGTTGTTTAGCTTCAAGAATCTAATAATTAAAGGTTATACAATTATAATTTTAAAAAATAATTAATACCAATATATTGTATTTAGTAGTAGTAGTAGTAGTAGTAGTAGTAGTAGTAGTAGTAGTAGTAGTGGTAGTTGTAGTAGTAGTAGTACGTAGTAGTAGTAGTAGTAGTTAGATAGCAGTAGTAGAAGTAGAAGTAGTAGTAGTAAGTAGCAGTAGTAGTAGTAGTAGTAGTAGTAGTAGTAGTAGTAGTAGTAGTAGTAGTAGTACTAGTAGTAGTAGTAGTAGTGGTAGTAGTAGTAGTAGAAGTAGTAGTATAGTATTAGTAGTGGTGATTCCAAAGGAAATGAACAGGTACGGATGTTAATACTCACACACCATCTCAGCTTCATGATATGATCCAAGGCATTATACCACCATTAGGCAGCAGTCTACACAAGTAGTACTACAAGTAGTAGTAGTATAGTAGTAGTAGTAGCAGTAGTAGTATAGTAGTAATATTAGTATAGTAGTAATAGTAGCAGCAGTAGTTGTAGCAGTAGTAGTAGCTTTACAATTGGCAGCCAATCCAAACGTCTCTCGTTTTCTATATATCTTTTTGACTATCTTGAGTAGTTATATCTGTATCATTGAACTTTCCAAAGGAAATGAACAGGTACGAATGTTAAGTACTCACACACCGTCTCAGCTTCATGATATGATCCAAGGCATTATACCACCATTAGGCAGCAGTCTACACAAAGGTCAGGCTGGTAGATTGGCAGTCATTGGAGGATGTCAAGAGTAAGTTTTCTTTACTTAAGCAATTACATAAGCCTTCTTGCATATGTAAATGTCATACAAACACACATTTAAAAAAAAATGGTCTTTTTGTGAGATTGTCTGTGTAGCATATAAATTTATTTTTCTTATGAGATTCTTTTAATTCACCACTTCTTCCTCTCATAACATAGTACCACCCCCCCCCCCACACACACAAAAAAAAAGATAAAATAGTTTTGTCAATTTTTAAATGTAGAAATTTTCTCAATCAGTATAACCTTTTATTTATATTATATAATACTTTCTCAGATGGCTTGAAAACAATACAGTAAAATGACTTTAAACCGAAAGAAGCTAAACCGAAAAATACCATGAACTGCAAAGAATTTAATAAATTGTCAGAGTTTCTTCATTATCTTTGTACTAATTCTTCTGATGAACCGAAATACTTCTAAGCAAGATTTTCTTTAAACCGAAACAACTTGAGAGCACCTTCCCTTATTCTTTCTCTATTTTTCTTTAAAAATTTGGGAAGGTGGCCACACGTAATAATGCCCGGCAATATTAAACAAAGAGCATAAGTACAATATAAGGTGAGGGTGAGGGGTAGGGTGGGGTGAGGGGTAGGCACTTCAGTCACTGCACTTGGGCTTGGCCAACACCACAATCGCACAGACTGGAAAAGGAAGACGACGGGTGACTGGCAGGCGAAAAGGGAGGAAAGAGGGGGAGGTGGGGGTGTAGAATCATGCAGGCGAAATGTGTTGATGCTTTGGAACTGACTGGATTTTCAACATGACAATAAGGGGGGTGGGTGGGGGTGTGTTGACAACTTACCATTGACATGCCATTTCATTTCCACTTTGTTTAAATGTGTGTGTGAGGGGGTTAAAGGGGGGAGGGGGGGGGGGTTCTATGTAATTAGGCCTTTGAACCTAATGGTTTTTCAACAAAAGAGGGCTGTGTTATAAACAGCATAGCATTGTCACACCTTTTTATTTTCATTTAACTTCACCTCTGAGTCGCTGTGCATCATTCATTATCAATTACCATTAAGAACTTTTGATCTTATTTTAGCTTTACATTTTACTAAAAGATGTCTAAAAGAAAGCACTGTGCTTACATGTTGGAGTTTAAAATTAAAATACTACATATGTGAAGTCGATGAAAAAAAGTTGAGCAAGACGGAGATATGTAAAAAAACAGGGCATCCCGAACTCAACTCTTTCAGCAATTTTGAATGGAAAAACAAACCCCCGAAAAATATTTTAAAAACACACCAAAAAAAAACAAAAAAAAAATAAACAAAAAAAAAAAAAATTGGTTAGTCTAACTGAGCAAATTCCTTAAATAGTTACCACCCGTGAAAAACATCGCAAAACGGGAACTTGCTTTAAACCAAAATGTCTTTAAACCGAAAATGTTTAGAAGGTCCCCAAAATTTCGGTTTCAAGTAATTCTACTGTATGTGCATATTTTAAATCTTTTTTACTTTTCTATGCTTTATAATAATACAGATAGATAATATCACTAACATCAAATATTTTTACGTTAGTTTCTTTACACTGAAAAGTGATTTACAATTATTACCCTATATATGAGACAAAGTTTTGGACAGTGGCTTTATAATTTTTAAGGTTGTGTCTGCATGCTACTAACAGAATGTGATTAATACTACGCTTGGCGATCTTACATATTTGGATACTAGCAAGAATGCATTGACAATTCCCAATCCCTTATTTAAATTGGAAAATGTTTTCTTAAAATTATATTCTTTATATTCATTACTATTCTTTCATCTACATCATGATGATGTTTCCTCTCCACATCTGTATCTGTTGCCCTCTTATTCTTTTTTTTTGCCCCTGGGGTGTCCTTCTGAGTCCGAGGGCTGACATTGTTCAGCAACAGGATTTATGATCAGTCTATCTTTATTTTCTCATTTTCACTATGTTCAACTCAAGCTCTAATGCCTTTTTTTCCTAGAAAGTTTTGGTTTGATATTGTTTTGAGCCAAAATATTTTCATAGGATTATCCTCAGACACATGGAATTTTTGTAAGGAAGTTTTTCCCCCGACTTTATCCCATAAATATCTTAAAGCTCATCCTGTTCAGTCTGATGTTATTTTCTATTGATAGATGTGGATTTTATTAGTTCAAGTATCTTGCTATTAGCATCATTTTGTGTATGTCTGTTCATTTGCACTGTAAAAAGCTGCCAGTCTTTATGAAGCAGAGCTGGTCTAACAATGTCCAGTTATATCCTATTGCTTTTGGATAAGGACTCGTGGGTGTATGATGTGAACCACGTTTGAAAACTCTCGGGAAGAGTCAGTCTGAGCGATTGTTCCATAATTGTTCATTTTTGTGTCTCCCATCTATTTTTTGTGTTTATTGTCCAGATGTGACTGGTACTTTAAAAAACAGTGAAATTGTCTAAGTGTTCCCCCCCCCCCCCTCTTTTCTGAATATCATTTTGTCTCGGTATTTCATGAGGAATTTAGTGTTTGGTATGTTTTATGTTGGACTATATGCATTCATTACCTCCTCCTTTCCCATAATTTATTTTGTCATAGATAACAACGGGTGGAAGTACTGTGGTTTAAAGAATTAGAATCATGTGGTACTACATTTATTAGTATTATAATGATCAATTTAATAACTTCAAATATAAGTTTTTTTTGCTTTCAATGATTTATTTAACAATAAACAATTTAATAACTAAATAAAAAACAATAATATTTTTTTCATTTATCTAGATGTTAGCTGTGTAAAATTTAAACTTTTTCTTACTTAATTTTTGTGTTTTCTTTTTAGATATACCGGAGCTCCTTACTTTGCTGCGATTACAGCTTTGAAAGTTGTGAGCAAGTTTATTTTTTATTTTATAGATGTTTTATAGTAAAAATACTTGTAATAGAGAGATTTAAATTGGCATAAAGCTTTTATTAATATATTGAATGTAATCAGAAATGCACTGGCATAATGGATGAATAACATTTTCTTGCAGTCTATGTTCAAATGTTCTTGCTTTATGGATACACATAAATAAAATATTTATGAACATTTTTATGTATCGCATTACTCCAGATTTGCCATGCTCAAAATACTTCACAAATTCCATGGTAAGCCTATGTAATCAATTTTCCATTTCATTCAGTACAAATCACCTGACAGGTGTTCCTCATGTACTAGAACTCTCACAGTATCTGCCTCTATCTGTAGTCATGTATTTATTCATACCTGTGTCAAATAAAAGTAAATGTGTGTAAAGTGTCCTACGCAAGGAAGTAATGTTAGGACCACAATTCCCATTCAGCCACTGAACTTGCAAAATATTGCTTGCTTATGTCACGAGACTGGACAACATAGCACTAGGCCACCAATGCCACACGATGGTCATGACAGACTTCAAATATATAAATTTATGTCATAAATCCATGTACATTTTATCAGCAGGCTTGTGGATCAATGCATTTTTATTTATTTGGTTGTTTGTTTGGTTATCTAAAATGCTTTTTTTTGCCATTTTATTGTGCACATGGACCATATATAAATAATTGCATAGCTATTTTTTACAGCACCAAACTCACCTAAGCACTAAACACATTGGGTTTATATTACATTTCTTTCTTTTCGATAATCATTTATTTACTTTTTTTTTCTTTTCGTCAATTTGTTTGTGTTGTCATTCCTCCATTTTATTATATATATTTTTTCCCATTTCATTCAATTCTGTCCTTTGCATTGATTGCTTTATTCTATCTTCTTTGTCAGGGGGCAGATCTTTCCCACGTGTTTTGCACAGCAAATGCCTCTCCTGTTATCAAAGGCTATAGTCCAGAGCTCATTGTTCATCCTGCACTGTGAGACACTTCATTATGATAAAACATAACTTTATTTTAAGTATTTCAAAACGAAAAGCTTTGAAAAATGGGATGTATATAATCATCTTCTTCGGGTCATATAATAATAAGTCTTGTAAATTAATGGTATTGTTTAGCCAAAACTACCTAAATGGAACAACCTTTTGAAAATGTTTGCATGAACCAGTCCCAAAGAAAATAGAAAGAAAAATACAAGAAGAAAACCATTTGAGAAAAATTAGCCTTCCTCGACATAGCCATTTTATTATAAAATAGGTAATTTTGACATTTCCTCACCTCCAAGATGAAGATGACCTTTTGTCAAAATTTTCAATAAGGACAACAAACAGTCGCTCCCTTGCTTCAAACCTGAAATTAGAATTTATTTGAGCATCTATTAAAAAAAAAAAAATAACGCCTTTACCATATTCCTTGACATTTTTCGGGTAGAAAATAAACATTTGGAATTTTTTTTATCCTCACTAAGAAGATATAAGATATTTTACAATTTAAAATGAAATTGTCAGATTTTGAATTTAAAATATCAATTTCATTTTACAGAGATGGAAATAATGCTGTAGAGGACATAAGCCAGTGGCTTCCTAGATTGCACTCCCTTGTAGTTGGTCCTGGTCTTGGGCGTGAGAAAAAGAACTTGGATGCAGTAGCTGTAAGTTTGAACTCATTTTAAAAATCGTGTAATGTTTATAGCTATAATATTGCTTTAATATGATTGTAAAAATCCTCTTGCCAGTTTATTGCTAAATTTTTAACTGCATATTTGTGTTTATATCATGTTATGTTTTACATCTCTCCTATTAGGAAATTATCGTAAAAGCCAAAGAGCAGAATCTTCCAATCATTGTTGATGCGGTAAGTTGAATGTGAAAGACATTCATGTTTGTTGTCGTATATTTCCTTATTTGTTTTTTTAAAAAGAATATTTTGATATGGATGAAATAATAAAATATAAATGATTTATACTCTTCCCTGAAGGGAAATTTGTCTTCGGGGTCTATTCATGGAAAGACTCAGATAACCCAGTCATCAGCTGAATTTCAGCACCCCAAAGTAAGCCATGGCAAAATTATTTGCTCAAGGCCATGTGGTGCAATTAATGTGTGCCAAACTACTTCCCGGTTACGAAGTGAAAACGATACTGCTATGCCATGCTACACTGACCCCCTTCCCCCCCCCCCTTCCACTGCAGTGTTAGGACCAGTGCTAGGATTAGTGCCTTACAAGTTCAAGGCATTACAAAATTTACTTTTTGTCCTAGGGAGGTTTATGATTTTATTTTCACTTTATATACAGATTTCCTGACCTCGTAACAGTATGATCAGTGCAATATTACTTAATTTTTCCCAAGAATTTTATTTTCATCGCCATTATAATCTTTCTGATATATTTTTACCCCATCAAAGTCAAAATAAGATTTTTATGGACTCATACAATCTTACTCTATGTTTTCATTTAATTCAGCGCTTCTTCATTTGATTATACTGTACCTATTCAGTTTGACGTTATTTATATGTGTATATTTTTTTATTCATCTGAAGGATGGGCTTTACCTGATAACGACTAACCCCTCTCTCATATCTGGCTACAAAAACGCCATTCTGACACCAAATGTTGCAGAATTTTCTAGATTATATGACAAATTGGTATGTAGTAAATTTTGATTTAAAAAAATTCTTTGATTGATATTTTGATTGTAGATTATAGAATTTTTTTTATTTTTATTTTTATAGTTCAGTCTTTTCAATATTATTGTTTTTAGAATTCAGAACAATTGAGAATGACATCCTTTAAATGAATATTAAGGGCTCTTTTTGCGACACAATTTCAGCTATAAGTTAAATGTTTTATTAAAAGGAATAATGCATTTCACCTTCACACACCTAAACAAAGCTGGCCTATGTATTAGCTGATTTTAAAAAACTCAACATAGAAAATTATTCAATGAATTCACTGTGATAATTAGGAGGTGTCATTATAATGGAAATAAAATGAAGGTTCTATGAATTTTAATGCATTAAAAAAAAAAATTGAAGTATGGACAGAATGACTGTAATTTTTTTTGATCTCTCAGGTAGGAGAAAAAGTGGATGAAGATGAACCGGTGACTTGCCTTCTAAAACTGTGTAATAAGATGGGCAATCTGACTATTGTGAAAAAAGGAAGAACAGACATTATCTCAGATGGAGAAAATGGTTGGTTTTAAATATTTTAATTTTAAATGATCAATTTTGAATTGTGTTTACTGTAGATGGTTTAATTTACAGCTTCTACTTTTTGATCGAGTTCCAATGTTTTAAATTCTATTGTCGTTTTTCTTATTTGATGCAGTGTCTTGTTTTGTTGTTTTTTGAGACACAGTTTCTCATCTTCATTTACTGTTATTTTGAGTTATTTTTGTTTTGTTGACAATTTTTCTAAATGTTTGTCGTGAGAATGACATACTTTTATATTTGTTATGACGCCAACTGTGAGTTTGGCGGCTTTAATTATTGCTGACCAAGTATTTGTCCACAACACGTCTGATGTTTGTGCGTGGCGTGTGTTGTTTTGTTGTTCTATGAGTGGGTCAAGTGCTTGTTGATATTTAACGCGACCTTTAGGATCATTCACTAGTCTGCCAATGTTTACTTCTTGCGTGTTGTTGTTTGATTGTTTTTTGTGCCATAATGTGTGTAGGTTAAATTTGAAATAAGAGTTTATGGTCACTTAATATGAGCGTGCCACCATGTGATCTTGCATTTGTAATGACCTTTATATGTCGCTGTTGGCAGAGTATATAGTCTATTTGGTTGTATATTGGCTTTATGTACCACTGATTTGATCTCAAAACTGGCCTGTCTGTGTCGTCCAGTGATGTGACAGATGGCAAAATGCATTGTTTATGACAAACAGGTTTTTGTCCTCACAAAATTCTACTGGTCTCATTCCGTTCTCATTTCATTACTCCCTTTTGAGTAAGCATGAGTCGCCTTCTTTTCATTGTCCTATTTTAGCATGAAAGTCCCCAGCAATTATGATAATGCCTTTATTGCCTAATGTTTTAAATGTGATATTCAGGTCCTTGTAGAATTTGTCCAGCTCCTCTGGCTCTTTTCTCGCATGTTCACTTGTGAGGCCATAGAAATTGATGATGTAAACAGTGTTGGTCTTACCTTTAGTAGTCTTCAGATTGAACTTGACAACACATATTCTATCAGACACTTCCCATGCCTTCAATAGAAATTTGCTCAAAGTTTTATTAATAATAAAACCACTTCCATAATAGGGATAACCGTTTGGAAAGCACAAGAGTCTAAATCCGTTTAGATTGTTGCCGTCACCATTTTTGATTTTTGTTTCCTGTATACGCTGCACATCTATTTTGTACTTTACACAATCATTCATCAGTTGTTCCTTTTGAATGTTGATGTTTAAAAGGTAGTAATGTTTATATTTAATGTGGTATCCATTCACTAAAAAAAAGGGGGAAGCTTTAGACAAAAAACATTGAGCCGAAGCTCAGTGCCAGCAGGTGTCAGCCATGTTGTTCCTGAAATGCAAATCATAATAATAATAATAATAATAATAATAATAATAATAATAATAATAATAATAATAATAATAATAATAATAATAATAATAATAATAATAATAATAAATAATAATAATATAATATAATAATAATAATAATAATAATAATAATAATAATAATAATAATAATAATAATAATAATAATAATAATAATAATAATAATAATAATAATAATAATAATAATGCATGACATTTATAATGCGCATTTTCATCACTGGGTGATGCTCAATGCGTGGAACAATAATGCACCTACATTATTATACAAATGAAACATTATACATACAACATCAACATAATATCATTATACAACAATGTAATAACTAAACATAAAGTCATTAATACAAAATAGGTTCATAATACATCCACATACTATGTCAAATACGGAAATGATATAACATGATGATAAAATAACATAAACTAAATTAACATTCATATTGGGGTCAAATTACAAAGATGTACTAATAATCAATCAGGAATATTTGTTGCTTTTTTTTGTTGTTGCTTTTGATGTAGCAGTGTAATAAAAATTATTTGTTAAATAGGCAAAAATTTGAATCAAATTTGAAAGTAATATGGATGATTCGAATTCTTCTTATCAGATTGTGAAAATACAATGAAAATTGACCTTTGATAGATTTCATAAATTTACACAGATTAAAGTAATTCAGGTCTGTGACTCAGAGACAAAATCAGTTTGAAAATTATGTACTTTAGATTGAAGATTACGTACCTCAGAATGTTTGACAAGCATTTTCCCAAAGATACGTTTTTATTTTTAAATTTCTCATAGTGATGGTGTGCTCTGAGCCAGGCAGTCCAAGACGATGTGGAGGTCAGGGTGACCTACTTTCAGGGTCAATGGGTGTCTTTTATTTTTGGGCACAACACAGATACAATATGCAGGGTGACAAGTAAGGGCTACACGTAAAACGTTTTTACTTATGCTTTCTTAGAAGTGTTTTATTCATTATCCATGATCATTTTTATTCTGTTTGCAATTGAAGGGTTTAGTTCTATATGTGCCCAAGTCCAATTTGACTTCCAATGGGGATGAACTATATTACCTTTCCATGTGCTCGAGGTCATTGGTCACATTGGCAAAGTGTGCTCAAAATGACCCTCATGATGAAAAGTGTTCACAGTTTGAGAAATATCCAACGTCACAATTGGTCATTATGCTCAGCATGACTCATGGGTATGTTTACAACTTCCATAATGTCCAATCGTTGTACAGTAACAAATCATGTGATCGATGACTATGTTGGACAAAAACATGAATATAGATCGCTCCCATTGAGACATCATCCAAATATTGTGCATTTTCCTTTTTATTTCCTGTAGTTCATCAATGACAACGCTTAATTTGATTGCCCATATCATTGGCATCATCATTGTCTTCAGTCGTTTCTAGAAACAGCCAAACTGGACTTGGGCATGATATAGAACTAATCCCTTCAGTTACCCAAGAATGTTCCAGTATGAACCAAATGAGGAACACCTTCAATTCAGTCTTACTTTGACTCTCACACAAGTTACCAATTTGGCATTTCTGTCTCCCTGTTCAGTAAGACATTATTACAAAACAAAAATTATGTATTGTTAAGTCAGAAAAGATATTGTGATCTATTTGTAAATTTATTTCTTGTTTGTCGTGACTCCCAGATGTCAATTTTATTTACTTAGTATTTGTTTTTTTTGCAGAATGTCAAGAGATTTACTTGATTAAATTTTTAAAAAGTTTTATTTTGCAACCGTTGAATATTTTTATCATATATTTTTAGTATATTTTCTTTTGCCTTTCCAGAAATCTGATGCACCATTATGGACCAGCAATGTCTGCTGCTTATGCTGCTTGCATTTTGATAAGAGAGTGTGGTCGTCTTGCTTTTGCAAGGAATGGGAGAACAATGACAGCTTCAGACTTACTTCCTGAAGTGCATCCTGCATTTGAGAATCTTTTTCACTGACCTTTGATATTTATTTATTTATATGATGAGCACCAATTTATACGAATATCTTGTTTTTATTCTTTTGAAAATGGAGATATGACTATTGCTAATTACCAAAGTTAAAAGTTTGATTGGAACAAAATATTGGAAGCGGGCAATTTACAATTTATAGATTAAAAAAAAATATTAATGAAGAATCGTTAAATAGGTTGTGGTTAAGCAATTATTTTATCTAAGCACCTCGTTTGAGAGTTTCAAACTTTAAATTCCAATCATTACAAATAATGTAATTCAGCATCTTCGATGAGTTTAATCTTTTTGCTTTACGACAAAGCTGTCAAGTCTATCTGCAAGGTTGCCTCTCTTTTTATTATGAAAATAGCATTTGATGTGAATACCAATCCAAAACATTTTTTTTTATCTGAATGTTTCGATTTTGTAGAAATACAGTTGCCTTTGCTTAATCTATCCAGAACTATCACGAGCAACTTATAGCCCCATTAAAAAGCTTTACTGATTTACGTGTTTCTGCCATGTTTTTTAGAACATTAAAACTTTTTTTCTTATTCATTTCTTCATCTTCTTATTTATCTATTTCTTTGCTCATGTTTTTTGCTCACTGTTTTTAAGTCATGTTCTACTCAATTTCTCTTTCTAAAATACAGTCCACTCCGGATAGTCGCAACTTGGTCAATCACGACTTTTGGTTAATCGCAACATTTCCCAAGAAACTGAATTAATTCTATATAAAAGTCACTGGTTAATTGCAACAAACTTTGGTTAATCGCAATAAATTTTCTACCTCAAATTCAAGATATCAATCAAATTAAATTTTATCATGCGTGAAATCATAACAGGTTGAATAATCGAGAGTGGTCCATTAGAAAGAAGGAGAGAGGGGTTGGGTGACAGGTAGACAATGAACAATGCCACCACTCTATTCGAGACAAAAGAGGGCAGGGCTTTGCAGTATGGGTTTGTGAGGTCATCTGTGACCATTAGATAGGAGGCGAGAGACTGGAAATAGTCTAGACAACAGGTAGGCAATGACAGTTGTAAGGAGAGACTGAGTAATATCCTTCGATTTGGGATTGATAACTGTGTCTTGTTACCAATGGGTTTGGTGAGAGCTTATTGCAACTTTGGTTAATCACAACATTTTTGGTGATCTCAAGGTGTTGCGATTATCCAGAGTGGACTGTATAAAAATGTAAAATTAATATTTTGCTTGTTTTTTTATCACTCAAGTTGTGTAGGCCTACCCTTTTTCAAAGACAATAATGATTTTAAGTAAGGCACTTATTCACCAATAAAGGCTCTGCATTCTTTTATCATGACCAAAATTTCTTATACAAAAAATCAATTACTATAAAGCAGCCAGTAGAATGTCTATATTTTAAGGAAAAACCTGGTTTAATTTTTTCTATTAGATCTTTATCCCCAAAACAGTAATTGAATATATTGTTATTGCCCGCTTTAAGATTGGGAGCACACAAAGAAATAAATTGAAAAAAAAAAAAAGTTTTGCATTTATTATTTTAGATGTAGATATAGCTTAATTAAGTATTATTAATTATTATTATTATTATTATTATTATTATTATTATTATTATTATTATTATTATTATTATATTATTATTATTATTATTATTATTATTATTATTATTATTATATATTTTTTTTGTATATTATTATTATTATTATTATTATTATTATTATTAGTATTAGTATTATTATTATTTTTATTATTATTATTATTATTATTATTATTATTATTATTATTATTATTATTATTATTATTATTATTATTATTATTATTATTATTATTATTATTATTATTATCCTCCGACGTTCCAATCATAGGATTCCAGTGAATTTAATGCAGTTTAACTTACTACCCTATATAAATGTTTCATTTATGAATGTCTGTTAAAGCTTTGTAGATTGAGAAGTTCGGGTATTAAAATAATTGACCTCAACATTTTACATTTTACATGTGGTTATCAATATTTGTTGATAATTGATCTTGTTTGTGACCTCTGGGTGGGGATCCTGACCTCCCATAGCGGGCAGGGAGGTACACACTGTGTCTTCTATCCCCTTATATCTGTTTTCCAACATGCTTTCTGTCTTTGTCTTGGAATGAGATTACTTAGTTTTTTTCCTGGCCCTGGTCGGAGTCCTGGCTGGGAGGGAAACAGTCAAATGCATAGTTATTGTTTTGGGAGATGATATTGTTTTCCTTGTAAATCATCTCTCTGTTATGTATTAGTATATTTGTTATTTTTTAATGTATAATGTAAGCATTTGAGTGTGTTCCTCTTTGTTGGATTTTGTTCTTGTGTCCGGATGAGACTTATAGGTGATCTCAAACTAAGTACATTGGTGGTATGCTCTTGGAATCTACATCTGATCCGCGGGTGGTTGGATGGGAGCATCACCCTTGAATCATATACCTATGATGTTCGCATGGGTGTACGATCCGATAGTGATGTCGTTTCTTCTTTTCTTTACTAGCCTATCCTACTTCTTTGGTTTGTGATTGTATTTTTGACAGGGGATATTTTTTTTTCTGTAAATCTTCTGCCTATTTGTTCTTGGTTATTTATAATTTAGCTTATGATATCTTTAGGTTATGATTTTGATTTACATTTGTACTATTTTTGTTAGATTGCTTGTTTCTTTTGTTTCAGCGGTCTCTCATATAACCTCAATTGTGTTGGAACAGACCTAAAGCAACAAACAAACAAAAAAAATACATCTGATCCCTATTTGTTCCCAGTTCCCCTATGTCTTACTTTCTCTTGGATGCTTCAATTGTAATTCTAGAACTTTTTACTATCCCATTTTCTTCCTTTTTACTGGCGCTGATATAACCTAAATGTGTTGCAAGCGCCGTAAAACCCTTAAAAACACATAAAAAAACAACATTGTTTGTGACTTTTTTTTTTTACTGTCACACCAATGACTTTCTTTTCGTTGATTTATATTTTAGAAGTTATTGAATTCATTCATGGATTTTGAATTGTTTTGATTGATTTTAAGCACATTTTGTTTCTTATGATTCATTATTTTGTTGATTACAGTGCACTCTGGATACGTCGACGTTGCCTAAGTCGATTTTTACCCAAGTCGATTTTTTTTCTTGGACCCTCCCCCTTCTTCCTATATAACATTAGTAAAAAAAAAAAAAAACTCCACATAAGTCGATGTCGCTTAAGTCGATGTTCTTATCACTCATGACTACAAAAAAAAAATCACAAATAAACAAGTATTTCCATTGGTTAAAAAAGCTACCAGTAAAAATTTTCAGTGGTTAAGAATATCCGCGAACGATTTGCGCACATCGATGTGATGTAGGTGCTTTGCCTGACGTCCATGTTCAATGTACATGAGCAGTATTGAATAACTTTAATTTCTCCATCTCAAATTTTACATTGTCGCAACTTCAAGTTCAAGATTTTTTTTGGGTTCTAATCCCAGGCCATCCTATGTAATGGTCCTCTTAATTAGTATCAATTTTATCAAGAATTCAAGTCAAGTCTACAACTACAATGGCAAACCTATCGCGGAAAAGGAAGATTCAATGCATTTGGAAAGTCTGGCATGCGACAAAAACATCGCATAGGAAATTGGCATACCAGCTATTTCTGTCTCGACAATTTACAAGAAGCTTGACCTTGACATAGAGGCTCCTACCCTTCCGCTTTTCGCAGAAAAAATTAACTTAATTGGTATACATTCCACATTCAAGGCAAAAATTCCGCTTTTTACCTTTCCAATCGAGGAAAAAAAATAGCTCTTGTGAAAAAAAAGTGAGCTATGGCTTATTTCGTCAGCATCTCCTATGGTCAATCAACACACATTTTGTGTGTCTGATTAGTCCCTTCAAAGTGTGTGCTGCTGATGTTGGATATTATTATATGTTTGGAAGGGGGGTTGACGGAAGTATTATTATTATGGTGACTTCAATTGTGAGGTCAATGACCTTGGTAATATTATATTATGTTGGCTTCAATCGGTAATAATATTATTGAGTACGGTAAGCTTCTTTCCTTATTTAATTTTAGCCCTGTGTACGTGTGCGTGCGTGCGTGTGTGTGTGTGTGTGTGTGTGTGTGTACCGGCACGCGCGTTTGTTTGATTAGGCGTGTGTGTGGGGAGGGGGGGGGGGGGGGGGGGGGGGAGGAGGGTCCTGACATGGTTAAATCCATCCATTCAATGCTTTGCTCTCAGACGGCCAGGACCTGTGTGTTCTCTATTATTATTTGACCCCATTCTTAGTCTTTACACAATCTGTACATTTTTACACTTTTTACATTTTATCATTTGAGTACTTTTGGATTGTCTATTACATTTTCTGTTGCAAAACATGTCATAGTCAATAACAGTAAGTTGATTCCGCTTTTTTATCTCAAATTCCGATTTTTATGTATTCTGATTCCTCTTTGGGGCTATTGGGAGTAGGAGCCTCTGATGACCACTGCAGAGACCGCGCGATATGAAGGGACATACTTATTCTAGATTAGTTTGCTTTGTTCACGTGCGTTTTTGCTCATTTGGTTACACTCCGGTTAAGTTGATTTTCGGATAAGTCGATTTTTTCTCTCGGTTCCCCTGGGCATCGTCTTATCCGGAGTCCACTGTATTATCATTGAGCAGTATCATAAATGATATATTATTTGTGATTGAACGTGTTTCAATATTTTTGTAAGACTTAAAACAGTTTGTTTCCAGTCCCTTGATCACAGATTTAAAGAATTTCACGGACGTTGAAATTTTTCTTGAGGACTTATGTGATTTAAATGTTGTCAGACAAAGAATGAATATATTTCAAATGGATAAAAAAAGCTACCTATCATAAAGTTTAATTCATTGTATGCTAAACTAAGATATTTTGAGGTCGTATTTAGTTGATATATTAATCTCCATTGTCCCACAACTAAAACTAAGATTATGTCGTATACCATAAGTAAAATGATCAAACTTGCTTAGTGTTGATACATTCATAGATGGTTTTGTGAAAGTATTCAATTAATATTCATAAGCTGTTTGTTTTGATTTCAATTACAAAGATTGGCCGAGGGTCATTGACTTCCTTGTGTCCCAGGGATAATATTTGCTGTTTTCTTCTTCTATATATTTTTCCATTTTCATGATATTTTCTGCTCTTGATTAATTGATAACATCTGGGGAGTGTCTTGGTTCTTTTACTGAAATAGAGACAATTTGATTTTTCGTTTTGAATAGGAAATTGTTTTAAAAATTATAAATCATCTCTCTATGATGAATTATTGAGTGTTAGGTTTTTAACACAAAAGAATGTTTCCATTTTTGATAATTCCCGTCTTTTCGGGTCGTTAAAGTGATCTTTGATCTACTTCTATACTTCTCAAGTCAACAGCCTTGTTATTTCTTCTATCTCCCCTATATTATTTTCCCTTTGTATACGGCTTTGTGTCCTTGTTCTGGAATGAGACCATTTGATTTTCCCCAGGTCCTTTCTTAAGTCTTGTGCTGAGATAACCACTAACAGATGGATTTTTTGGTAAGAGATGGTATTTTTTTTTCCTTGCAAATCCTCTCTCTATTATGTATTGTATAATGGTTGGGTTCTCTTTTTGTTGTTTTTTTTTATGTAGCCGTTTTAATTGAGATCCTAAGGCTGTGTAAGTGTGATATTAAGATGGTTCCATCCTAACTTCAAGGATATGTTGTTTTTTTTATCCAATGATGGTCTCTGTTGAACATCCCCTTTTGTACACGTTTTTCTTAGGTGCTTGTAAGTTTGATCTAAATAATTGACCTATTCTATTATCTTCATATTTATGTTAAAATGACATAATATGTCGAAATCTCATAAATTCCTTAAAATAAACAAATGAATAAACAGTTAGCAAGGCTGTTTCTTTCTTCTTTTTTAACCAAAGTTCATTCTAATCACTGAAATATATTCCTGCATGTTTGGTTGAAATGACAATAAAGTTAACAGACCGAAATAGTCACATTTTGAAGTGATACGAGTAAGTGTTGTGATATAAACCACGCATCACATGAACTTTGAAAGTGAAAACATATTCAGGACTTTTTTTTTCGATATCAGACTTCTAAATCTAAAAATAAAAACTCAAAAAATAATGAAACAAAAAAAATAAATTAGCAAACCCTCAACCCCCCCCCCCCAAAAAAAAAAAAAAAAAACAAACAAAAAAAAAAAAAAAACAAAAAAACAAAAAAACAAACCAAAAATAAACAACAAACCCTCCCCCTTAAAATAACCCCCCCCCCCCCCCAAAAAAAAAATATAAAAAAAGAAAAGCAGGCAAACAACGAATAAAGCAGAATTGCTGAGCTGAGTCAGAGTAACTTTGTATAAATGAGTGTCGACCGTGGAGCTAAGTGATCCATGTTGATTATATGTATAAATCTTTTTGCAGTAATTTGTTTGCCTCCATATATGTGAGATGGATATAAATTGTTTCTATTTTTCTTTTTTAAAGGTTGGGCGTTCCTCTTACAATTTCGTTCTTATGTTGCCTTAATCGATTTTATATTTCGTTATTGCTTTTGTTGAAAAGAGTTGTTTTAAATTGATCCAGCATTTGTTTTAAAAAATTCTTATTTCAAATTTTTCATTATTTACATTGGTGCTGGTTTCTGTATTTGTGCATATGTGCTGTTTGTATTGGTTGATAATAATTAACCTGTTATTTTCAAGAGTTTGATAAATTTAAAGCATTTTTGACATTTAAATTAATATGTCATATCAAAGCTTGTTTTCACGTGTCATTATTTGTGGTTGTTTTCTTTATATTATCCTGCAGCTTGAAGTAGTTGCTTGTCATTTAGATCAATGGCTTTGTGTGCCATTGCACTGATCCTGTTCTGAACGACAAGTGGGAAAATGCAGATATTTACTTAGCAAAATTGGTTAGAGTCTCGGCAGATTAATTGGAAGAGCTGTCAACTCACAAGTTATGTAAAAAAAAAAATAATATGAATATAACAACTTCAAAATAGAACGAAATAGCAAACATGGAACGTTTCGGGCTCAAATTCCTTCTTCAGACATAACAAAAGGAGTAAAAATATAAAAAAACATCACTTTAAATTACATCAGCACAGACGGCTGAATGGTTGATCTTTCATCTGTCGTGATTTAAAGTGATGCATTGTTGTCACTGTTTGTGTTAATGGCTTAAGAAGGGTTTTGAGCATAAACGTTTCTTGGTTGGTATTTCATTTGAAGCTGTTATATATTCATTTTTGTACATTAAGTTTTAAAATCCACAGCTTGAACCAGTTTAGTATTCACTTTGATCACAAGCAAAAGGAACTGATTTGATCCCTGGTTGCAATGTGTTTTTTTTTCTTCTGGCCTCCATGTCCACCCAGCAGTGATTAAGTAAATGGATCTGTTTGATCTAGCAGAAAGTATTTTACTATAGACTAGCATTCTATTCAAAGCATAGCGAAAAATTGCCATTGTCTGTTAATGCTACAAAAAACTAGGATAAACTTTGCCTCTTTCTGAATTTCCCTTTTAAATAATAGTTGTTGCTGTCCATATGGCTTTCATCATTGCCAGGAAATGATGTAAGGTGGTTTTGCCTAACTTCAGGCCTAAAGTGCGACAATGTGGTATGACACTCGTCGTCATACCGGCAGGTCTTGGATTCGAGTCCCACTCTGAATAGCGCATAATTGAGTCATTGGAAAAGGCTCTTTACTATCACTCTCTCACTGTACTCAGGTGTAAAATAAGTTGACAGCAGAAAAAAAAATCTTAATGTCACCTAACATGCATCATATCTCGTCATACATGTTAGGTATTGTATTTTACCTATTATTAGGTTTCGGGCCAGGGACCCCTTGTAATGAATACGTTTGGTGGATATTGCGTTATATAAATTGTCACATTAAAAAAAAAAGTGTCACAAGCACCGTAAAACTAAGGTCTAAGAAAAAAAGCAAATGATTTTGTTCATCACCTTTATATGTTTTTGCTGCCATATTCCATTATGATGCCATATCTTTTTTGCCATCCTATGAATCTAATTTTCAGTTTCCATCTATAAAGGAGTAATAGAATTTCGGAAGAGCAAAATATATAAATACAAACTGATCATATATATGATGGACCTTTACTTTCTCATTCTGTTTCCAATGACTTTTTTTTCTTCTTGAAGTTATGTTGTTTTGTCTATAATTGAGATAAATTTGGTGTTCCTTATAGTAGTAAAGAGCATTCTACATTCAAATCCTGCTCTATGTGGTTTAGAGGATTTGCAATGGCATCCGTTTATGATATACATTTAATTTGTGAATTGTAATGTATATGCTGTGTTCACATTAGAGTAGTGTGTGTATTGTAATGTTTCAATCCCAGTGTGCCCTGTATCCTTATCCAGTTACTTACAACAAAAGAGAAAAGAAAGAAATTGTTCATACCTTATGACAGAAGTGTTTATTTATTTATTGTTATTAACTTTTAAAAAAAAATAAAAAAAGGTTGGCCATAATATTTTTAAAAATGATCACAATTGGAACAACTCTGTGCCACAATGAGGTGATGTGTATATTTCGATACGGCTACCATCCCATACGACCATGCATATGACCCTTGATCGCGTAAGAAGAGGAAAATGGAAAATTTCATATAAGGGAAGTATGATTGATTTACAGACCAGTATATGCAAAAATCTTGGGTATAATGTGCCTACAATAAAAGGGACAAATTAGAATAATTAACCCAAAAAAAAAAAAAAAGAAAGAAAGAAAAAGATCCCAGTAGCAATCTATTCTCGAATTCAGTCTAAGGAAATCAACACAAGTCTCACACAGACACCTACACGGGATCTCTCTCTCTCTCTCTCTCTCTCTCTCTCTCTCTCTCTCTCTCTCTCTCTCTCTCTCTCTCTCTATCCTCTCATTAAGGGAGACAGATGATTATTTACAGGAAATAAATATCGTCACTCATTCCAAAAATAAATAATAAATAAAAAGGCAAACAAACAAACAATCAAACAATACAAAGACAAAAGCAACAGAGAAACACCACACACACTCACATCTGAGTAGCTCCCTCATGGAAAAGACTCCATGTAGGGTAAGAACAAAACCAAGGCATCTCATACGCGGACAAGGAGAGCTGATCCACAAAGAAGACAACCGGTTAGAGGTACAGAAGTGCCGACAAGACCTCACCAACATCTGAGGGACCAATAATACACATCATCTCTGCCAGCATCCAAGTTTTTGAATTACCAATTTTATTTTTGTGTGTTTGAATGTCTCCATATTGTGTATCATAAGTAATGCTAAATCTGACCGTAGCTGTTGTTAACTTATCTGATTACCAAAATAAAGTGAAAATAGAGTTGTTAGAAGCGCTGAAGGTAATAAAAGATCTATTTGTTTGAACTATTGAAAACAACTCGTTAAATTTATATTGGTGGTCGTAGCTTTGACGTAATTCTTTGGGCAATGTCAGGCTATGAGTTGACGAAGGTTACGATCTGATTTAGGCAGTCTAGGAAGTAAAAGAATGAACCAAGGGGTGATCCCTCTAAATACCCATTTTTCACTATTATCGTTGCGTCTATACCGACGGTCACACATTTGCAGGTCTGATAGCCGAACGCAATTATGGGCTTATTTTAACATCGTTGTAATGGACAGATATTTTGCAAGTGTTTGAGAGTATTTCCATTACAACAATGATCCCAAAATAATTTCGGTTATCATACCTGAAAAAAAAGTATAGATAGTTCGAAGATGACGTCACTCAGGTCTTTGTTATTGTTTTTTTGCCATCCGCGTTTATGAGTAATGCTCACTGAACTGTATTATCCGGACTATAAACGTTCATGGATACACATAGTTTTGTGTGTTGGTCCTTTATACTTCCGGATGGCAATGTTATGAGCTTCTTAGCCAAGCGCATACTATCTATACCATAAGATCCAAGCTTCAAGGAAAGCATAACAGACACTTAATTTAGATAATTATTTTTCCTACAATTGTGATTTCGATTTTAAAATTTGTAATTTTTGAATACTGTATCTTCTCAAATTACTCATTCACATTAAAAAAAAAAATGATCATCGAATTGTATACAATTTTTGTTAATGTTCATAATAATACAATACCTGCTAGATTCTAGCACGCCGAATTCCAGCTCTGCAATGCGAGGGTGACCGAATGTATTGGTTACCTCCCAAGAGCTTCGGATTTTGGCATGCTCGGATTTTAGCACGCTAAACGAGTAGCAAGCGAGTACTGTATTAACATGAGTTAAACTTTTAGCAATACCCGACAAAGTAATAAGCAAGTTGGATGGTCCCGTGACCGAGTCCCGCACTGAGCGGCGCATAGTTGAGTCCTTGGAAAAGGCTCCTTATTCACATTTTCTCATCGTACTCAGGTGCACAATTGTTACCTGGCCGTTAATAGCATTGTCTCGGTCGGAAAAAAAATGTAATATCGCCCGACAGGCGTCATGTCTCGTCCGACGTGTTAGGTGTTGCTGTTGGCCAGGAACTAGTAATGCTCTTTGAGCACATTTAGTGGAAATTGTTCTATATAAACGCTCAATTTTATGTCGCAACTGGTGTTTGCCAGAAAACCGCAACTTATTGAAGATTATACCTGTCGAGGCAGGCTGATTTTTTGTGATTATTTTCTTCTTGTATTTTTATTTCTTACTTTGCCAGACATTGTGTCACACACAATTTTTCAGATCTTTAAAGTAAATACTGTGTGGAAACCACATATTACAATACCGGATTTAAGAGGGATCCAGCTACAACAAGAATACTTGAAATTAGTTTTTTTTCCTTCTCTTCCTCTATAATCCATAGCAAAATGATTGGTTATAACCGAACAGGACCCAGTCGCCTTTAACGGGAGTTCCAAGACTCACCAAATTTTTAGTTTCGTTAACAACAATGCACGTCTAAACATTTAACATCTATAGAGCAGTAAAGTTAGGTGCCCCAAACGTAAACAAAGGTCGAGAAGCACGTGGCAAACCACATGTTCCTGTCTTGACAGCTCACGTTCCAATGTAAATAATAGAAAAAAATAACCTTTAAAATTTGGCTGTTAGGTGGCAAAAGAACACATATTCATAAATACTCGATCATGCATCAAATAATGTCTAGATATGGATATTTTATGGAACAAAAGGTAAATTTTCTAAAATTTATCAAAAGTTACAGTCTATCTATTTTTAGACCAGAGCAAATTATTGCGCTGGTGTGAACAAAACGAGAATTATTCGGAGCCTGATTTTCATAATAATTTAGCCTTATATTATTATTTCTGCAATTGTTAGATTTTATGTAAACATATTTTCAATACTGAAAGTGTATTGCCTACAACTCAAACTACAAAATTGGGAGACCTATATTGTGCGTAAATTATTCCGGTCCCTAACGGAAATCACTAGCAACTTGTTATTGTTTACGTTTGGGGCACCTAACTTTACTGCTCTATAGGGAATGAGATTAGCGGAAGAGTAGCGTCCCTTGATTGGACGTCACCCATAGTCACCCTCGCTTCCGAGGACGAGAGACGCATGCGCACAATCAACATGACGTTCTCTCTCTAATAACTTTTCCGCCGGTGACGTCACAGACTATGGGTGACGTCCAATCAAGGGACGCTACTCTTCCGCTAATCTCATTCCCTGTTGCTGCTACTTCTACCACTACAATAAATGCAGATCACAATAACTTAATTGTTTGAACCAGTGTCATTCTTTTACTATTTCTTATGACCACATCTGAATTTTAAATCCAAAATTCATTGATTAGTCCGTCTTCTTTTTTTTTTTTATACAGTCGTTGATTTGGCTTAAACTAGACCATTTATATAGCGCAATATCCACTTAACGTGCTCAAAGCGCTTTACAAGGGTTCCCTGACCAACAGCAACACTAAAGATGTAGGACGGGACATGACGCCTGTTAGGCGATATTACAATTTTTTTCGGACAGAGACAACGCTGTTAACGGTCAGGTACTCATTTTAACCTGAGTGATATAAGGGAATGTGAATAAAGAGCCTTTTCCAAGGACTCAACTATGCGCCGAGCGAGGCTCGAACCCATAACCTTCCGATCCGAAAGCGAGTGTCATACAACTAGACTTACTAACGAGAATCTCATTAAAACATAAAAACAAAAACACAATGCTGATCTTTGTATACATGTTTTGTCGATCACACCAAGTATTTTATTACCCATCCAATATAACACAGCTTACAACATTATAAATATCATAGTCATTTTAATAGTAGTATTATAACATAATAGAATATATATATATATATATATATATATATATATATATATATATATATATATATACACTTGATATAAAACAATCGTTCAAATTGATCTCTACACATGTTTATGGACAGTATTTACTAAAATAAATAAATTAATTATATTGCTTGTACGTTCTACGCGAGCATTCATGCTAAAAAAAAAAAGAAAAAAAAAGAAAAGAAAACACAAACAAAAAAAACAAAAAAACACAAACAAAAAAAAAAAAAAAAAAAAGAGAGAAAGGAAAAAAGAAGAACAACCCTCCCCCCTCAAACATCCCCCCTCCCTCCCAACAAAATAACAAACAAAAAAAATCCCCCCAAAAACCCAAATATAAAAAACAAAACTTCACCCCCTACCCTAAAATTTAACATAAAAAAGAGGAAAAGCAACTAAAAAAAAACAACCCAGAAAACCCCACCCGAAAAACAAAGCACACACAAATAACAAAACAAAAATAAAACAGCAAAAAACAACCCCCCCCCCAAAAAAAAAAAAAAAAACAAAAAACAAAACAAAAAAAAACAACACCCCCCCCCCCCCAAAAAAAAAAAAACAACAAAAAACAAAACAAATAAGAAATATAACACAAACAAATACAAATTTAATAAATTATAAATATTT
This sequence comes from Berghia stephanieae, assembly GCF_034508935.2. NCBI lineage: Eukaryota > Metazoa > Mollusca > Gastropoda > Nudibranchia > Aeolidiidae > Berghia > Berghia stephanieae. Next base: position 76,695,783 of record NC_088363.1, read on the forward strand.
TTCAACATAAGATTCAATTGCCTGGTTGTCAGGGTGAGGATGTGTGACAATTTGGAATTATTGAGAGATTTAAAAATTCAACTTATTTTATTAAAATAGTCAATATAACGCATACAATTTAGATCCCAATACTTAAGAACACGATTGATTATATCTTTTTATAATGTCTTGACATGGGTGAAGTGTTTTTACTATCATAATTTCAATTTTGTTGTTGACAATTTGCAATAAAATTTATCTTTTTGATCTCATGCGCGTTTGTCTAGCTCCATAATTATTATATGCTTTATATTTTAAGGAAAGAATTGTAGCGATTGATTTATAGCTGTTGAATACTGATACTATTATGGTCACCGTTGAGTGTATCGTGGTCAAATGAGTGAGTGCCCGGTAAGTGACGAGAGCGTGTAGTTGGCGAGAGAGAGAGAGAGAGAGAGAGAGAGAGAGAGAGAGAGAGAGAGAGAGAGAGAGAGAGAGAGAGAGAGAGAGAGAGAGAGAGAGAGAGAGCTTTTATTTCAAGATCGAGATATTTGTAATACTTCCTAATCTTCATCAATAGCCTCATATTAGCTACCATATTATTGAGGGAGATGTGGAAACATTTACTTTAAAAGTATGCCCCTCTCTGACAAAGGGGAGAAAGAAAAAAATATAAGAAAGAGAAAATAAAGAAGCATGTGAAAAATAAAAGCAAGTTTATTATGAGACTTCATATTCATCAGAACTAGGAAGATTGGCGATTGGACAATGACCTCTTAAGTTGGGCGGGTTTGTTTGTTAACTGCCATGCTCTGGAAAAACAAGTATTTAAAAATTTGACCAAAAAACTCGTCCTTCAAATATCGATCGATTTAAATGACCTCGCGAGGTCCCAAGTTTGCGAGTTTTTGCCAAGATGAGTGTAATTTAAATCTATCGATATTTGAAGGACTAGTTTTCTGGTCAAATTTTTAAATACGGCCGTTAACTGGTTAATAGCAATTATTTCCTACGGTAGATTTTATCTTTCAACTGTCATAACCAAAACTTGGCAATGGCTGTACACATCTGAGGGTTCATGTAAAATACATTTTTATTAAACATAATAGCAATATTATGTCTATGAATTTGGTATCAACATGAAATATTGAAATAAGAGTATTTTCCTTTTTCTTTCGTATTTTGTGCCTTATACTAGAGTAGAAACACTGCTATTAAAAAACATAATTAAGTAGTACGTATATTATATAAATAGGTGGCGTACGGTATTCAGTGAACACATTTTGGTCACTGATTTCATCTGTACAATTTTGTCTCTTATCTTGCAGTTAAGGGAATTTATAAGAACGATGCAAAATAAAACCGATATAAACTTGAATGGAATGATTTGCTACCAAATACTAAATACTACCAATACAATTTGTAAAAAAAAAGAAAGAAAAAGAAATTGACAATGAACGATACATTTTATCTAACTAGTGCCAACAATTTTGACCCACTTTAACAATTCTGGTGCATAACTACAGTTCATTTTATGAGGTTTGTACGTATAATTGAAAAAAAAAATAATAATAACAAGAAGAAGAAGAAGAAGGATGGATGAAAGTAAATAAATAAACAATGAATGGATAACAATGCAGAGATGTGACGGCACACCTTCCACTCTTCCGATTCCAAAATCCTTAGACGTGTGTATGTAACCGGTCCTTCTAAGAACTTATGGTGAATAGATTATATTTATTGAATCTTAATGTGGTATATCAATTTTAGTATCAGGATGAATAGGCAGATTCTTAGGATTACAGGACGTAAAAGAGCGAGGATGGATGATCTTTATTGACGACCAATATTTATTTAGGCTTATAAAAAAGTGATACCATGACTCTGAAACCAGAAAATCAATTATACAACGTATGTATCCAGTCCTTCGGAACAGTGATTTTAAACTTCCAATGAGATTGGAACCGGTTTTCTGACTTCGCACTTTTGTTCCCTATCAAGAGTAAGAAAGTAGCAGTTAATCATGACCGGATATAAGTGCAGAATGCCCTTAAAAGCCACCAAACATGATAGAGAGGAGAATGAATCGAGATAAAATGGCTCTAACGTTTTCAAAACAAATGGGAACAAAATATTTGGGTCTTTGTCCTTTTTTGTTATTTTTATAAATAGTTTCGGAAAAACGAATAAAACTCTATAAACAAACACAAATAAATAAAATATAAGGATTTAAAAGGTAATAGACAATGACTGAAAGATTTATTAAGATTTATTTCCTGTACAGTGTGAAAAGTTCTGGAGGAGCTTAAGCCGAAAGTCTTCAGAGAAAACGCTGAGCTACACCAAGGTCATGATTCTAGATACCATTCTGCTCGCTTTCATCAAATGAAGACAGGGTTCGAACTCCAAACATCTGATTATTATTTCTGGCGTTTTCAAAAGCTTTCCTACCGGTCAAATCCGGGCAAAGAAGTGTTTCGCACTTAAAAAAAAAATCCAACGAGGAATTAGGATCTGTTTGGTCATTGAGGACTATTGCAATTTGGTTAATCTCCAAGTCAATATTCCTCTACGTTAATTATAGCATAGTTGAAAGAAACGATTATGTAATAGATGTCTTACAACCTAGTCATGTGTTTGAAACATCATTGGTTTTTAATACTCTTGTAAAAAAAGGGATTACATAATCCAACTGCTTTTGCAATACTAAATGCATTTTTTTCCATAACCAAAAAATATACCATTTTGTCGATTGGCATTAGCCCAGAGGAACAAAACAAACACAGAGCAAAACGAATACTCACATTTACGTAACACGTGTTAAAATACACACAAACACACACACATACACACACAAACAAACATCCACAAACACACGTATGCGAGCAATCATAGACATGCATAAAAACAATTTTCTAAAGAATGAATGGAAATATATAGAAACACGATTTAGGGCTTTTCTCTCTTATTTTCCTATACATACTCTCAAAACAAACCAAACTAAAATCAAACAGACCAAAAAAAAAAAAAAAAAACCCCCAAAAAAAAAAAAAAAAAAAAAAAACAAAAAACAACAACAAAAACAAAGCAGAACAAAAAAACAACAACAAAAAACAACAAAACAAACAAAAAAAAACAAAAAAAAAAAAAAAAAAAAAACACAAATATTAAAGAGAAAAAACCCAACCCCATTTAAAAAAAAATAAATGAAAAAAAAGCCCAAAACAAACCAAAACAGAAACAACAAAAATACCAAAGAACAAAACAAAAAAAAAAAAACAAACAAACAAAAACCTCCCCAAAAACAAAAACAAAAACAAAACAAATCGAAAAGAAATCAAAAGAAAAAGCAACACCAAACACAACAAAAGACACAATCCCTGTCAAAATGACTCCAAAAACTATCGCCCCATTTTGAATTTGCCTTTGTGTAAAAAGTGCTTGGGTCCATAATATTATAATATTGAAACAGCTCCTTCATCATACTCAAATCTATGGTCTTTTAGATAACATCCTGTTTGCATATTAACCTCGCGATTTCACTGGGAATGCCTTATTGCGGGTTTTCAACGATAATATTCTCCTCAGTGTTGACACTGGTCAAATATTTGAAGGGGAGACTTTCAAAAGATGCCAAGTCGTATTTTCATCGTTCAGAGGAAATGCAATATTTGTCACTTATTTAGTGACTTAAATATGAAAATATGTGTCTTGCTTGCCTCAGAGAGCAATACCATGAATACGGCTATGTGGTCTTGTGGTATGGCATTCGCCTTAGGATCCTGTGTTCGAGTCCCGCTCTGAGCGGCGCATAGTTGAGTCCTTGGAAAAAGGCTCTTTACTTACATTCTCTCACCGTGCTCAGGTGTGAAAGGAGTACCTGCTCGTTACCACCGTTGCCTCTGTCGATAAATTGTAATATCGCCTAATAGGCGTCCCATCTCGTCCTACTTGTTATGTGCTACTTTTGGTTAGGGACCCATTGTAAAACGCTTTGAGCACATTTAATAGATACTGCGCTATATAAAAAAGCTTACATTTTCTCTGGTGGTTTTATTGAGTCCAATATATTGCTTAGAAGTTTTATGTCATTATTTATATGGATGTGACTTAGCAAGGTTTAAAAGTCATCTCCATATTTTAGATCTCAGTACCGCATTGAACACAATAGACCACACAATACTTTAACCCGTAAATTGCCGTAGGCTGGGGAAACATGTATGTAAAATTTTGGCCAGAAACTCGTCCTACAAATATCGATCATTTCTCCTCTTGACAAAAAATCTCAAACATGGGACTTCGCATGCTTATTTGAATGCAGAAGGCGATATGCCAAATTACAAAGCTTGAAATAGGAAAGCACGGTCAGAAATCACTTTGCGCACTACGTTGATCCATGATTGTTTGCATACTTCGTCATCAGTTGGTCAGATATCGCTTTTAAACCAATTATATGCCGTACGCTGGAAAATACGTCTTCACAATTGGCCAGAAAAATTGTCCTTCAAATTTCGATCAATTTAAATGATCATCGTCTGGCAAAAACTCACAAACCTGGGACTTCGCGAGGTCCCAGGTTCAAAATATTTTGGTATGTTGAGGTTTAACTATTTTCTTACCAACCATTTTCAGAATTTTTCCCAAAATTTCATCCCGCCCAACACAAAAATATGTTTTTCTTACTCAAACAGAAAAGCAACAAATATAATCTATGCATAGATAGATCTGATATTGATCAGCAAAATGAACTCTACAACATAGTGTCACGTTTTTATAGCTATAATAAAACATTTTTCTTTAAATTGTGTGATTTACAAACGAAATCACAATGATGAAAGTGCTAGTTGGATTGTAACGAATTTGACGATTTTCCTATGATCGGTAAGGAGAGGGTTACATCGATCGATATTTAAATTACGAGTTTTCTGACCAAATTTTCAAATATGTATCTTTTCAGATGTAAATGTTGCTGCTCAAAGCTCGAAGAAATATATAATAATGTGAAATTGAATGTAACCCGAAACGTACATTTGATATGTTTTTGTAATTAAATTGAAGCTTACATTCAATTTCACATTATTATATGTATCTTTTCAGAGCACGCCATTTAACTGGCTGGTTAACGTGACCCTTTTTTGATAGATACAAAGAGGAAAGGAAGTCTTATAACACCCCCCCCCCCCCAAAAAAAAAAAAAAACCAACAAAAAAAAAAACAAAAAAAAAACAAAAAAAAACAAAAACAAAACAAAACTGTAGTTTTGAGAAAAAAAACAACCCATTTGTAATGTGTATATTACCCGTAATACTAATTGGTCTATCATTTAGGTCAACAACATTATTAGAAATACTTGGTTGTAGAGGACAGGAGATAAATGTGACCCTTCGTCTCTAAACGGTAATTCGGATGATTTTATGCTGAAAATTGAATTTATACCCCACGGTATGAAACTGGTTATTAATGTTAATTATTTTGTTGAGAAAAATAAATATAATTTCTTCAACTTCACATTTCTGACTGCTTTTATTTCACTTAATTTCATTTGCACGCGATGGCGGTTTGAGACATTGCACCGTGATCCGAAAGCTCCCGGGTTCGAGCCCCGGTAGAGGTACTTCGCTTCGTTTCTTCCTTGGGCAAGGTTATTAAACCCCGATTTGCTCACTTTGGACAACAAGGGTGATTCCTGTTTACATCAGACGTGTCTATGCCTGATGGCATATCAATCTTCCTTCATGGAATGTCAAGGCGTTGACATAAAACGATGTCGCTCGGAAGGACGTAATTTCACTGCTCGTCATATCTTTCATCCCGACATAATACAAGATTGAGGCGACGGGTCACATATTTCTTATTTACTAATTAACTCCCGTACTTTGAAAAGACATGCATTAAAAAAATATTGGCCAGAAAATGAATCAATATAAATGACCCTCTCCTTGGCACAAACTCTCAAACTGGGACCTTTGCCAAGATGAGGGTCATTTAAATCGACCGATATTTGAAGGACGTGTTTTCTGACCAAATTTTAAATACATGTCTTTTTAGAGTACGCCAGTTAACTGGTTTATTGAGTAAGTGAGTTCTAAAAATTATTATGTCATTTTAGACTCTTTAAAAGGTGACAAATCTAGTTATTTTGAGAGAAATAATTCTAAGTATCTATGTAGATGTGGCCATTTTTTTCATCATTCTTTTTAATGATTCAAAGTTCATTACCCTTTATCTACGAATGACTCATTTTTGTTAATTTCCCTAACATGGTCATTATTAGTGTCGCTTTCACCCCCCCCCCCACACTACCCCAAACTTGTCAAAAAGTCTGAAAATTCTTTTAAGTCTCGGGATTGAGACTTTTATTAATTGTTGATGTTATCTAAATCTATAGATATACATGTGAAAAATACCGTTTATCATTGCACGTCAGAATTCTTCAATGGCACTACTTACATCAAGAAAATGTTAGAAAGATGTAACTATTACATGTCGGTTAACAAAATTAAATACAATAATAATCGTCTTTCTTAGAGACATACAAATAAATGAATAGATAGAGATATGAATAAATAAATAGATAAATAAATGAATAAATAAATAAATAAATAGATAAATAAATGAAGGGATGCATGAATAAATGAATAATTGAATAAATAGAATTCATCTCTTTTCCAATTAAAAATGAAAATTATCCGTACAGTATAACATTTATTCTTTGTGTATGTATTGAAGTAGAGGGAATGCTTTTGACTATTAGCTGTGTAGCTTCATTAATATGAATATGAATATCATATGAATAAGAATGAGTGCCGCGCTGAGGACCGGACCGAGGACCGGTCCCACGGTCTTTTAGCAGTGAACCGTGGTCCGGTCCCAAAGAGGAAGACCGCCGGCGGTCCTCACTTCTTATCACCTTTCAACGGTCTGGCGCCATACTACTTCCCCAGCGATTCGTTGCCTCGGTCCTTTGCCTATCTTCCACCAATCACCACCCATCCCACTTAATTAATCGCACCCACCCCCCTTTGCCATACACTAAACGACACAGACGACCATAGGCCATAGAGGCAGACGACCACCTCCCTCCACTCCGCAAACCGCCCTTTCGTGTGTGAGATGGGGGGAACAGGAGGCGCACGCCTTGGACGATTCCATTATACGGGGTAAATTTCAAAATTTACTACACCATAATGATCGCAATGACAATGATCTATGATGAAGGCATGACCCCTCTTCTCTAATGGGTTATTGTTTGAAATGTATGTGACTACTAAAGATGTGTGTGTGTGTGTGTGTGTGTGTGTGTCTCAAACCTAGCAAGTTGCTAGTCTGATTATTTGTTTTCTTTTGTCCATCTCTTGTCGCCACTCCTTTCTATCGCATTGTTGTCATTTAAAATAATACAATAATATTAAAATTTCGTTTGGTGTTTTAACTAATCAAATAATATGAGTTTCATTAGTTTCTTCCTTCCAAAAAAACCAGTTATAACGTCTGTATTTTTAAAAGGTCCAATAGAATATTTGGGGACCCCGATAGCTCAGTTGATAGAGCACTCTCTTTATACGCAAAGGGCCAGAGATCGATCCCGGGTGCAGTCGAGTTTTTTTCTGAATCCCTGTCTACTCAGCAGTGAATGGGTAGCTGGGTTTGTTAGATCTGGCGAAAAGTCACCATCGACCCCACTTATTACTTATTACTTATTACCGCATCCACCCCCTCTTATTATAACTTCACGTCTCTCTCTTACTCTTCAATGCTCGCTGCCCTCTCATGTGTGTGTGTGTGGGGGGGGGGGGGGGGTAGGAGTTGCGTGTGTGTATAAACGCCACGAACAACTCGATCAACGCCTTGGGTGATTCCATTATCTCCGTTAATGGGGATAAATTTCAAATTTTATTCACGCTAAATTATCGAAGTAACAATGAAGTACTGTGATCAAATAAAGAAGGCATCACCCCTCTTCTCTAATTAGGTTACAATTTGAAATGAGTGTGACTACTCCGTGTGTTTTACTCCTGTAGACCACGGTTTTCATCGTGTAGCGGTCTTTAACGGTTCAAGAATGAACGATCCCATGGTCCCAAAGGTCAAAACGGTCTCTCAGGAATGTTCAATGTCGAAAAGGACCGCCGGTCCTAGGACCGGTCCTTGCGGTTTTCATTTCCCAGAGACCGTAGGACCGTGGTCCTTAAGCTTGCCAAGGACCACCCCGCACTACTAAGAATGAATTAGCAAAGGAGAATATTGACTAGAATTAAAGCATCGGATTTAGAGTATAGAGTTTTGGCTAAATGTTTAGAAAACATCAAAGATTCAAATTATTATCTATGCTCAAATCGCTTATCAAAACACACACTATGATCTTTTTTTTTTGGGGGTGGCAGATAATCTTGATAAGCTGAGGCTTGTTAAGCTAATATTTTTCATTATGATCAATATAATAAAGATCAATATCCTTCTATCCATGGACACGTGGCAGGTCCAGAAAGAACACCATTGACCATTTGGTTCTTTTTGCCAATTCAACACAACGATAAGTTGTTATACGGATGACTGTTAAAAAATATTATAAATGGAAAATATCATCAAATGGTATACATATATATATATATATATATATATATATATATATATATATATATATATATATATATAATATATGATCCAGCGTCCCAAAACGATAGTATGTCGGGATGAACTAGGAGCTGAAGATCGAATTTATAGCCACAAACATGACGCTTGCTTGGGTTAACTTCTACTCGTTAAATAACATTTCTTACACCTTAGAATTTTACGTTTGTATTTTATACCATTTTATACTTAATTCACTTTTTGAGATCCGATTTATTCCGACATAATATATAAATTTTGAGGAGATAGGCCCTATAATATATATATGGATATATATATATATATATATATATATATATATATATATATATATATATATATATATATATATATATATATATATATATATATAAATTTAACGGCCTTTTCGTTGATACATCATTTTCAATGCCACCTTGAAACAAAAGACATTCTTATATTTACACTTGGAATTATGTGAGAAGCATCAATTTGTTATGAGAGCTTATAAATAAGTTTTATAATCCATTTATATTCTAATGCTATGACTATGATACGATAATGCTAAATGATATCTAGCATAAAGACTTGTTATCATAACTTGGTCTCCATGACGACGGTGGAAGGATTGGATTTGTTTTTGGCAGGGACACCGGTAGTTTTGTTACTATCTTGTGCCGGAATGACCTTTTTGTCGGCGATATTACTATTATGATTTGATTTGTGATTTTGGTATTGCTGCTGCTGCTGCGTATTTAGTTGTTGTTGTTGTTGATTTTCTGTTGTTATCGGTTGTTGTGATGATGAAATTGGAACTTTCTGTTGCTGTTGAGGTTGTTGTTGCTGCTGCACTTGTTGTTGTTGCTGCTGATTTAGTTGTTCTTGATGTTGTTTTTGTTGTTCATGTTCTTGAGTTTGAACTGGCTGGAAAAAGTAGGATGATGATGACGATGAGTCATTTTGTTGAATAGGAAAAAAATATGTAGACGAGCTTGAACTTGGCCTAGGAATCATGTTGATGTTGTTATTCTCGGAACAGAAAGGCTTCCCTGAAAATGGATAGTTGCTGCTATGTCTACGAATGATATTTTGCGGCATGTCCACCAGTGGCGATATCGGGCGATATGGACTTCCGTAATACGATATATTCCTATCTGAACCATGACAAAGAGATTGAGTTGCGCTATTAATTGTACTTTCGCCTTTGTTTCTACTGGGGACAAAACTACAACTGGTTGAGGTATGTATGCCCCTATAATGACTAGCGTTGTTTATGTTGGCATCCAGGAAGAACTTATTTTGATCGACAGGATTACTGTTTGGATCAGGAACACGAAGAAAATTTGGAGATGGTGATTTGATACCGAGAGAGTAAGTACTCCCATGGTCTCGAGACCCGTTTGACATCCCGTGGTTGTACACGCCTATTGACGACATGTCTGCCGAAAGACTTCGTTTGTGGAATCCAGAGTTCGTGTTCGGCTTAGTGTTGTGGACGCTCGTGCTTTGATTATGATGAGACACCGGGGAATGATTATTGTGATAAGGGTTATTGTAATGATCAGAGCAGTACTGCCGTGATAGAAGAGACTCTTTCAAACTCCCGTGGCGTTGGAATCTTGGTTCGATGTTTGTATTCGTAAAGTCGTCGCTTCGAGAATGTCTAATCGAACACTGGTGGTGATTGGGGTAAAGGTAGAGAGAAGTAGAACCAGCATATGCGTCTTTATAAGCTGTGTTGACGCAACGCTGACAAAAATCAAAACAAAGATCACAGTTACAACCTGTTTGACGGCCATGTAAAGAACAAGATAGAGAAATCTGCTCCTGCAATGGTCCAGTTATGTGAATAGGCGGAGGGAGAGGTGGAGGGGTAGATGAATGAACAATATTGGGGCAATGAAGGAGATCTGATGAACTTGAACTGAGGGATGTATTGCTATCGTTGCATACCCGGCGTCTTGATGACGCTTTGGTCGAGTTTTGAATCGTCACCGTCGGTGTAACGGGCAAGGGCACAGGCGAAGTACCCAAGGAAGTGTTATTGATAAGCGTAAGGGTGTCTTTGGCTCCAGGAATGTCGATTTTTAGACCCGGTGGTCGTTTACATTTCTTAGTCTTTTCGTTCTTCTGATTTTGCATCCCTTTAGTGTTATTAGTAAATTTATCATGAGTTCCCCCAGACAAGCGATTAGAGTCCATTTCATTCATCGTGTTGTTATTGTCTGCTAATGAATACTCATTCTTTTTTAAAGCGGCGGAGAGTTTTCTTTTTGCATTAATGAGGTCTTTAAGTTCCTTACGACTATTTGCAGACTCGTACACATTAAGTAGATGGTCTGAAACACTGCTAGATAACGTAGGTAGACTATTATTCCAGGCATTTGTTAATTCAAGAACAGGTAGAGTTGGCGGGGGCGTAGCATTTACCAAAGGGCAACTTCCTGGTTTGTCTACGGGAAGGAATTTTCGCGCCTGCAAGTTGAGCATAAGGCCAGCATAATCGTGGTACGATCTGGCAGCCAGGGGCATCTTCTGCACCCATTGCGCCGTAGCAGTAGGGATATCCATTTCTGAAATGGGAAGTTGGTGAAAGAGATGGTCAGTTTGATCTAGAACATTGTGATGTTGGCCCGGAAACCGAAAAATCATCATGTCGTCCTTCAAATTTCCTCCCGGCAGAGAGTACGGACTCAAACACTCCTGCACTCCCACTTTCCCCAATTGGTCGTACGTGCTGAGGGATTTTGTTGGACTTTGAGGCGGAGATGATTCGATAACAATGCTTGGATTAATCAAAGGCTTTGCTGCGTTAGGATGTGTGCCTCCACTATTCGACATAATATCAGAATCAACGGCTCCTATGACTGGCTTTTTGCTTGTGTCTAGTTCTGGGTCGCCAAACTTCTTTTTAAAAGCGGTTATAGCCCATTTTCGAATTTTGGTGCGGTAGATAACGTACAAGACGAGCCAGACCAAGATGCCTCCTAAGACAGCCGCAGTATGAAGGCCGATGGATGGATCGTATGACTCGTAGAATTCGTCGCTTTGCTGAGCTGCTTTCGGTGTACTGCTGTTGCCACTTACTGATTCGATTGCTCGATTTACAGAAACGTTGGCTATT
>NC_088363.1:76712474-76719974 GCF_034508935.2 Berghia stephanieae
TTTGTAGGCACCAAGAACATAATTTATGCAGCAGGAGAGAGCATTGCTATTGGTATTGTCAATAATGAATTGTAACTTGTATAGGGTAATGTCATGGAAGTTGGCTGTAGTGGGATATGAACCTGTGCTTACGCCAACCAGTCGGTTACTGGTTTCATTTCTTTCTCCTCTTTGCGTATTTGTTAGATTTATGGATGGAATTCTATCTTTCACTTCTTTCCCGGTTTTTACAAAGCGTCAATGAGTATCTTCAAAATTTTGTCACTATTTTCATTGTTTATTTGTCCATAAAAATACCCCATAAAATAAAAATAAAAGAAAACAAAATAAATAAGAGAACAAAAAACAAAACAAAAACAAAACAAAAACAAAAACAAAACAAAAACAAAACAAAACAAAAACAAAACAAACTAATAAAAAAAAAAACAACAACAAAAAACAAACTCGTCTTTGAATAATCTTAATTTTTCTAGTGGAATGTGTGCCAAGTGAGAAAAGCAATGGTCCTAAAAGAATAATTTACCTCCCCCCCCCCTTTTTTTTTTTGGATCACTTACATAACATTTGATAAGAGAAAGATTGTATGCATTTCTGACCCAAAATAACTGCTGAGTAAGGAGACTCGAACCATAGACCCTATGGTGTAATCATTAATGTTATCGCTGAACCATCGAATCCTGCTTCACAATACTAAACATCTCTTCCACTTTTATGAAGGTTGAAAATGATTAAAAGTGACACGACCTCGTATCTCCTGCTACATTTTGTATGAGATTTTGCCTAAAAGACAATAAGCTGTCCTCTGGGAAAATGGTCTCCTCAAAGCCATTGAGAAAATACAATTTTAGTTGAGGGTGAAAGCCTTCCTAAGTACCTCTTTACTGTAATGGTGACAATCCTATTGACCTTTTGAGAAACGGATAAGGGAAAAAGAGGTAGATAATCGAGAGGAAAGGAGAAGGGAATTCATTCTTACCAGGAAAAAGCTTTTGGCTTTTTGAAATCATTCGAATTTCTTGCCTTGTGTAAAGTTTTGAAAGAATATTAAACATTAAGCTACATATTAAAAAAATTGCTATTTATATTATTCTTTCTCAATACCAGGACTGTGCTGTTCATGGTGACGATATTGAAGATGATGATGATGATGATGATGATGATGATGATGATGATGATGATGGTGATGATGATGATGATGATGATGATGATGATGATGATACTTGTCATGGTATAGATGTTGGTGGTCATGACGATGACAACGATGTTGATGATGATGACGACGATGCAGATGATGATGACGCTAATAATGATAGTGGCAACAATATTAATACGGGTGATGATATTGGTATACAAACACAAAGCCGAAAACAAGATACCACAAAATAAACTTCTATAGGACACAACATACCTAAATGTTCTGGTCGTGGCCGAGACATCAGCGTGATGGCGACCGTGGAGACTTTTCACAGAACCATATTATCTGTAGATAATGGCGAAAAAGAACAACTATCATTAAAAAGGATCAATGCGCACTGCAGACAAAATGACAATCTTTTTATACTAAAACCTAGAGGTGCCTAAACGAGTCAATAAAATGTATAGTAAAATAAAAGGAGTAAAAATGGATCTGATAGAATATACAAAACAAAGTTGTAAACTACTACTACTACTACTACTACTACTACTACTACTACTACTACTACTACTACTACTACTACTACTACTACTATACTACTACTACTACTACTACACTACTACTACTACTACTACTACATACTACTACTACTACTACTACTACTACTACTACTAACTACTACTACTACTACTACTAACTACTACTACTATACTACTACTACTACTACTACTACTACTACTACTACTACTACACTACTACTACTACTACTACTACTACTACTACTACTACTACTACTACTACTACTACTACTACTACTACTAACTTGGGTAATTTAACAATGATAAAATACCTTGCAATATAACTAGTAATGATAGCAATATACGGCAAAAATTCTTAACCACTTCCACCACCATTACTTCGTTATTAACAGCAGCAACGACAACATTGACAATAATAATAACAACAACAACAACAACAACAACAACTACTACTACTGATACTACTACTACTACTACTACTACTACTACTACTACTACTACTACTACTACTACTACTATTACCACCACCACTACTACTACTACTACTACTACTACTATACTACTACTACCATACTACTACTACTACTACTACTACTACTACTACTACTCACTACTACTATTACCACTAACTACTACTACTACTACTACTACTACTACTACTACTACTACTACTACTACTACTACTACTACTACTACTACCACCACCACCACTACTACTACTACTACTACTACTACTACTACTACTACTACTACTACTACTACTACTACTACTACTACTGCTACTACTACTATTATAAACTTTTTTATGTGGATTTAGAAAAAAAAACCCCATCAAAATTTTAAACCTATAAGCTTGTATATAGCGTATTATTCACAAAATGTGCCCAAATCCCTTCACAAAGAGTCCCAATTCAACAACAACACTGAAGATACACTGTGTATGGCACTCTTGTGTGGCTTTGTAGTCTTGTGGTTTGACATTCCACTTCCAACTTGTTTGGTCCCGATTCGAGTCGGTCTCGATTCGAGTCCCTCTCTGAGCGGCGCAAAGTTGAATCATTGAAATAAGCTCTTTATTAAAAAACTAGAGGTGATTAATTGAGCCAATAACCTTTGACTTTCAGGGCGCATTCCGATCACAAAGCCGACAGATAGGCATTTGACCAATACCTGGGCGGTTCAGCAAAGGGAGCTGGGCGTTTTCCTAACTTTACTGCCCTGCACTGCGGCTGGTGCCTTCTTCTTCTTCCTTTTAAGAATGTATTTTCAATTTTGAAGATTTAACAGACCACAGTATCTTTCTTTCATTGGAGATGTGGGAAACCATAAACTTGGTTAATAATATATTATGTAGTCTATTGAAATTTGAGATTACAAAAGTTCGAGCAATTGTCAGAATTCGCTTTAGATACATATTTTGAATGACGTGATTGATATTGGATGATTTAATATTCTAATCCAAACAGATTCAAGGTGTCAGCTTGCTTCTTCATTATGCAAATCTCGATATAGATGGAAAGAAATTGACGACACTCAGCTTTATGTATTTTTGTTAAAGATAGAGATTTTAATGATTATTTCTCACTAAATTCTATCAATGAGATTGTAAGCGATTTAGGTGTGTCAGTACGTTTTATCTAGCTGGCGGATGTTATGAGTATTTTGCCTGAACGCGTAGCAAAATATCGACAACCTCGGTCATCGCCACCTTTATAGCGAGAATGACTATAGTATCAAATCGATGATAAAACAATGATACACAGTCAGCACACTATTCCCAGATTACTGCTGTTGTGTTAAAGAGATTTTACTGTAGTCATCTATACCATTTTTACTCCACGGGGAATTATCTTTATATCACAACTTGATTTAATGTGAGCAACTTCACTCAGACTACAAATTTCAGTTTCATTTATTCGTGTCTCAATAACGTCAACAAATAACTGGGATAATTAAACAATGATAAAATACCTTGCAATAGAACTGATAATGATAGCAATTATACAGCAAAAACTACGTTCTTAACCACCTCCACCACCACTACTACTTCGTTATTAACAGCAGCAACGACAAAATTAACAATAACAACAACAACAACAACAGCAGCAACAACTACTATTACTACTACTACTACTACTACTACTACTACTACTACTACTACTACTACTACTACTACTACTACACTACTACTATACTACTACTACTACAACTACTACTACTATTACTACTACTACTACTACTACTACTACTACTACTACTACTACTACTACTACTACTACTACTACTACCACTACTACTACTTCTACTACGTCAACAAATAACTGGGGTAATTTAACAATGATAAAATACCTTGCAATAGAACTGATAATGATAACAATATACGGCAAAAACTACGTTCTTAACCACCTCCACCACCACTACTACTTCGTTATTAACAGCAGCAAGGGACAAAATTAACAATAACAACAACAACAACAACAGCAGCAACAACTACTATTACTACTACTACTACTACTACTACTACTACTACTACTACTACTACTACTACTACTACTACTACTACTACTAATACTACTACTACTACTAATACTACTACTAAAGACTAGTAGTAGTAGTAACAGTAGTAGTAGTAGTATAGTAATAGTATTAGTAGTAGTAGTATATAGTATAGTAGTAGTAAGTATAGTAGTAAGTATAGTAGTAGTAGTATAGTATAGTATATAGTGTATATATTATTATTATAGTATATATAATATATTATTATATTATTATTATTATTATTATTATTATTATTATTATTATTATTATTATTATTATTATATTATTATATATATAGTATATATTATTATTATAGTATATATTATTATATAGTAGTAGTAGTAGTAGTATAGTAGTAGTAGTAGTAGTAGTAGTAGTAGTAGTTAGTAGTAGTAGTAGTAGTAGAGTAGATAGTAGTGAGTAGAGTAGTTAGTAGCAGTATTAGTTAGTAGTAGTGTAGTAGTAGAAAGTAGTAGTAGTAGTAGTAAGTGTAGTAGTAGTATTAGTATGGTAGTATTATAGTTAGTAGTATAGTAGTAGTAGTAGTAGTAGTAGTAGTAGTAGTAGTAGTAGTAGTAGTAGTAGTAGTAGTGGTAGTAGTAGTAGTAGTAGTAGTAGTAGCAGCAGCAGCAGCAGCAGTAGTAGTAGTAGTAGTAGTAGTAGTAGTAGTAGTAGTAGTAGTAGTAGTAGAGTAGTAGTAGTAGTAGTAGTAGTAGTAGTAGTAGTAGTAGTAGTAGTAGTAGTAGTAGGATGAGGATGATGAGGAGGAGGAGAAGGAGGAGAGGTAGTTATAGCAGTTATTATTGTTATGCTGGTGTTGGTGGTTATAAGTAGGTACTTGTTTAAGTTTTTTTAGAAACTGGTTTCGTATTTGTCCGAAGAATAGACATCTGCATTAATATTTTTTTCTTGCTCTCTCCATATATTAAGGCATGTCATTCATTGTTTAGTAACACATTCTTGCAAATTAAAAAAACAAAAACAAAACAAAACAAAAAACTTTAATCTTTATAGGATTACAACTCTCTCTATTGAAAATACTGCCAATGTATTTGAGACACTTTATCTTTGGACATTGCTTTGTAGCATCTGAATCGACACATCAGTTCCAGTATTGACGGAGAAAATAAGACTTCGTTATCTTTTAAACTAATCATCTTATTTTTTTTTAAAGAAAAGAGAATATGTGAATCACAGTCTCAAAAAGTTATCATGCTGTGATGATTTAAGTGTTTAAAATGAATTTAATGACAAGAACAATTTAAACTTGGATTCCTTTTCATGTATTATTGGGGATAATTGTTATATTTTCTCGAAACGACAAAAGCTTATATCTCAATTTCTTGTTATTGCGAAAAAGGAAAATGGAAGGAAGACAGTTTTCCAAATCTACAACCAAGAAAGGCCAATTAGCATACAGGCAAAGAATGGCAAATAGCTGAAGGAAGTTGACAGCTTCAAGTACCTAGGAGGTTGGACCCAAAGCAGTTCCTCTGATATTTCTGTCAGAAAAGCATTGGCTTGGAGTGCCTGTCACAAACTCAGGAAAATCTGGAGTTCAAACCTACAGAGGGAAATAAAGAAGAGACTGTTCCTGGCAACGGTAGAGTCAGTGCTTCTATATGGAGCAGCGACATGGACTCTTACTAAAGCCCTTGAGAAGCAACTGGACGGCTGCTACACCCGTATGCTGCGGATGGCCTTCAATGTAAGCTGGAAAGAGCACATATCAAATGAAGAGTTCTACAGTGACCTCCCCCCCAGTGACCTCGAAGATTCAAAAGAGAAGACTGAGACTTGCGGGGCACTGCTGGAGACACAAGGAGGAGATTGCAAGCAGTCTTATGCTATGGGAACCACCTGAGAGAACCAGAAGCAGAGGCAGGCAGAATAAAACTTACATTGACTGTCTGCCAGATGACACAGGAATGGACAACACCCGGGAGCTGCGTACGCTTATGGAGGACAGGACAGAATGGCGAAGACTTGTGGCTCATGTTGGGCGCCCCAAGGGGCGGCCTAAGTAAGTAAGTAGTTAACATCGACATAATACTGTTTTTAGATGATGGGTTATATATATATATATATATATATATATATATATATATATATATATATATATACATACATATATATAATATAAATATATCTACATATGTATAGGATATATATATATATATATATATATATATATATACACACACACACAAGCACACACACACACACACACACACACACACATATATATATATATATATATATATATATATATATATATATATATATACATATATTATTGCTGCAAGGGCAAAACTATGTATTCTGTCGTACTCGGTTAAAACACGGATTATAATTCTGGCCAGAAAATAGGTCTTAAAATATCGATCGAAACAAAATACCCTCACCTTGGCAAAAACTCTCAAATAATATGGGATTTAGCAAAATGATTCGATATTTGAAGGACGAGTTTTCTGGCCAAATTTTAAATACGTGATTTTACAGAGTACGGCAGCAATGTAGGATGTATCACCCAAGGAAGTTTGTATTATGTTAATGATTATATTGTTGATCTAAGATCTGCAGAAAGTTTTCCTGTTTAAAAAAAAAAAGAAAAAAAAAGAAAAGTAAGGGGGGGGGGGGTTATCAGTAATCTGTGAGATTTGCATTGTCTATATCGGGCTATTCACATTTCATCCCCAATTAAACCACATGGATTGTGTATTTTTTTGATATTTTAAACGCTCTAATTTGTATTACTCTGGAAATAATTACAGTCTTTATAGAAAAAAAATAACTACGATATCTATGAAGGAAATGGCTGAGACAGACCTTATTTAACCTAAGGACACTCATTAAATAAGAGAGACGAAAGCCCGAGGAGAAATCACGAAAAACAAATTCAAGTACAGTAATGCCTTATTTACATCCTTGTCTGAGCAAGACTGGTTAAATCTCAAAAGCTCTCGAAAGTCTTAGGGACAAATTGTTAATGCTTAACACGACCGTGACGTGGAATAATAAGATCATTTTATGACAACAGATGTCTGTAAATCGAATTAGAACAATGTGCTTCGCATACTTGATCGGAAAGTTCTTGGGTTCGAATCTGAATGGAAAATTAATAATAAATTAATAATGAATAAAAAAAAATCAACACCGTCATCATTGTCGTTTTGACTTTGCGGTCTTTTTATTAACATAAAATATGTTGAAAATGGTTTTAACTTTAAAATCTTTTGAAAGTTGTTTTGAAAGCTGTAGTCATACCTGTTATATAAAAAAGGATAA
>NC_088363.1:76727474-76744974 GCF_034508935.2 Berghia stephanieae
CCACCACAAGTACCAACACCACCAGTACCACTACCAATAGTACCAACACCGTCAGTACCACCACGTCCAATAACACCACCAGAACCGCCTCCAACACCAACAGCACCAGTACTACCACCACCAGAACCACCACGTCCAGTACCACCACCAGAACCACCACTAGAACCACCACCAGAACAGCCCCACCAGTAAAATCACCACCACCAGTACCACTACCAGTACCACCACCATCAGTACCACCACCTCCAATAACACCACCAGAACCACCACCACCAGCAACACCACCAGAACCACCTCCAACACCAACACCACCAGTACTACCACCACCAGAACCACTATGTCCAGTACCTCCACCAGAATCACCACTAGAACCACCGCCAGAACCACCACCACCAGTTCCACCACCAACACAAGCAACAGCAACACAACCGCCGCCATATTTTCTCCTCCTATCATTCTTTCTTTCCCTGCCTCCATTTCTTTATTATTAGTCATCGCCATCATCATTATCATCATCATCATCATCATCATCATCATCATCATCATCATCATCATCATCATCATCATCATCATCATCATTATCATCATCATCAACAATAGCATCGTCGTTGCCACCGTCAATACCACCACAATCCTCTTCTTCTTCTTCTTCTTCTTCTTCTTCTTCTTCTTCTTCTTCTTCTTCTTCTGTTCCATCGCATAATATTTCACATATTTCATAGTATGGAAAGGCTACTTTTCCACAGATTACTGTCCCCACATCAGGAATTATATTATGAAACAGAACTAATCATTCTTGTCATAAATACGTAGAAGGTTTTTATCAAATAATTCCAGATGAGATGTTTACACTGTTGGAAAGAAAACATTAATGAGATGGATTAATGCTAACGTCTTCTAATGGACTCAACGAAATTCGATTTATTAGTCTAGACAAGGGAAGGGCTTTTCAAATAAATTCTTCCACGTTTCGACAGTTTAAAGAACCCCATTTTCCCTATCGAAATCTCATTTCTTTTACATCATTATTGACATTCATTTTAGTTTCAGTTCGTATTCATCTCTCTGTCTTTTCACTAAAATGTCGTTTAGCTTTCAACGGAATAGTTTTGTCTTTTGGCTTTTTGACACTATGATAAATTGTTGTTTTAATGAAAGCAAAGGCATGGGTGACACGTTGTATTGTATTAGACGTCGAGATCGTAATGGCGCACATCCGACATGATACAATTATACAATTAATTTTTTGGGGGGACTTATCTTTTCTACTTATCCATACCGAGATAAACTTATTTCCCCACCAAAAGTCCTTCAGAGCCATTAGGCCACTCAAGTTTATCCCGGTGTCTATAGCGTGAAACGGACAACAGAAATTCCTTGCTTTCCTTTGAATGGGACGCTAGAATATTGCAAAGTACTTTCCACCAGATCTAATAGACGCAGCTACCAATCATTGGGGGGGGGGGGGGGGGGGAGGGCAGAAAAAATCTCGACTTCACCCGTGATCGATCATTGTCCCTTTACGGGTGAAGCGAGTGCTCTACCAACTGAGCTACTGGAATCCCAACCAAACTAACCGGTCATTTTTCATAACCGTGGGTCATCGCTCCCATGGTAAACAAACCTTTACAGCCAACAAAAAAATAATTAAAAAATGAAAGACAGTCCCATGAAGCTGGAATTATCCCGGTTTCTCAAGCGTTAAATGTACGGTAGCAATTGCTTGTTACCTTTTGGGTAGGCCGCTAGTCAGTCGCAAAATGAATTCCGCCAGATCTATTTTACTAAGTTACCCAATCACAGCTGGGTGGACAAAGGGGAAGGGTCTGGGCCAATGATAACAGGGTTTAATTTATAACCTGACACAACAGCTTTTATAGATACATAGATAACCACGCCTCTCGGACAGTCGTCATAATGTAAACAATGGCAGTGATTGGTAAACACAGCAAACAACACAGGTTTTACTGTCGATGCTATGTGTCTAAGTAAAATACCCACTGTTCTACCGCTTGATCTATTGAACCAATGCAGACAACTATATGTAAACTTAAACGTTTATAGTTAGATCGAGAAAATCGTTTGATTACTAGTTACCCATCTGGCTGTATAAAAACAATAACACTGATAAAAGAGGTCGATTTCAGTCACGTTATTGTTTATAAACAACCAACTATATTTCTGGTGTCCGAGCACATGTGAAGGTGTGTTAAAAATTCTATGTTTTGATTGGTCAAAAATCTACTGGTTAATTTTGACATCATCTTTAGGTTAGTGCATCGCCTTGTAAGTTGTCATTAGTGGCTCCGGAGGAAACAAATAACTATCCCATTTCTTAAACTATTGAATACAACTCATGATTTGCTTTATTTTGATGGTTGTCGCCTTGTATTTTGACGTAATTATTTTGGTAAGTGTCGGGCTTTGAGTTTACGAAGGTTACGGATTATCCCGGTTTTTGTAGCGTTAATCGGTGGGGGGATGAGAGTCAGAAGAATCTTGACAGGGCCTTGGAATGATATCTGCCCCTTTGTGTGACGATTGCTCCACCCGGACCCCAACAAGAAATGCCCCTTTCAGTATTATTTCTTTACCAAATTAAATGTTTATATTGTTTCATGGCCGCGTGTCATTGCGCTTACCACATTATAATATAATAATAAAATACCAATGATAAGAATACCTAACTAAACTCTCATATAAAACAAATTCCCATTTTGTAAACCCTCTTTCATAAACGGGCTATTTCTTTAGTCCAGGTTTCCCATATATTATTTTTAGTATCTGTTCCATCCACATAACGAACTAATTTTCACGGTCTCATGGAGTTCGTTATATAAGAGCCGGCGTGTATTCCCGAGATGACCCCAATAATGATGCCGTTCCTACCCTGAGGACACCAGACCATGGACAATACCAGTCGAGGACAGAATATTAACATTGTTGTAAAGGTTAATCTGGTTTGGACAGGGCGTTCCGTTCATTTGTTTGGTTGGGCACCAGTGTTATTTTATTTATCGGAAAATTGGAGAGCAGGCACTGAATCAAGATAAACATCGGAAAAAAATGTGTACA
This sequence comes from Berghia stephanieae, assembly GCF_034508935.2. Taxonomy (NCBI): domain Eukaryota; kingdom Metazoa; phylum Mollusca; class Gastropoda; order Nudibranchia; family Aeolidiidae; genus Berghia; species Berghia stephanieae. The sequence goes on from NC_088363.1 coordinate 76,730,550, forward strand.
ACATGTCTATCAGAGGTATAAGGCCCAGAACCATGGAGCCGGGATTTATTCCGCGATTTATATTAATTAGAATTGTTTACCACCCGTAGGATTGGACTCTAATCTTTTGCAAAGTACTCTCGCCAGATCTAAGAGAGTAATCATTAAATTGATTCAGTAATTAGTAATAGGTGACCAGTAAAATCACTAAAGACAGCATGGCGAACCCTAGGTCAATACTGATAACTTGATTTGAGACGCGAGTGCTCAGGATACACTATTGATTTTGCGATTTTTGATTAAGTTATGTAGTGACACTGTTTTAATTTTCTTATAACTTTCTGACCTTAAATGGTTATTTCAGTCACAAATGTAATCGTATTCTAAGTCCACATAAACGGGAAAACAAACAAACAAAGAAAGCTTAAAGTGATTTTACTATACTAGTGGAGAACCCGCAATATTTGCATAAAAATAAAAGCTATCACGAACAGTTACTCATCTGTTTTAATTATTATACTACTGTATTGTGAAAATAAACATAGATCGAGAGGAATCTTTTGAGCTATCAAGGGACAGGGTGGCCAGACAACAATTCCCAACTTCAAACTATGATCGATCATTATGCCGGAAATTTAGTCAAATGGTGATAGAATTACCTTAATTAAAAAAAAGGGTTGCAAGTTACTCGCATATCAATCTATAAAAAATAGTTTTTAATTTTTAGATTTGGCAGTAATTGTGTGCTCGTAGGCAAAAATTTGACATGGACTGCACGAAAATGTTTTGAAAATATAGATATGAAAAAAATTGCCTCGCAAGTTTTGAAATTGTTTCACATACTTTAAATTCTGTATATATGGTCATAATTTGCAGTGTTAAACTGTCATTTTAAAGTTGGAATTAAAGTCGAAGGCAAATATTTTTTTGCAATAGAACACATAAAAGACTTGTTTCTATTTTTAATGCCAACAAAGTACAACATTAAATACAAAATGATTACGCCAATTGACATTGTATCATGCAAGGCATTCGAGCTTTGTGTGCACTTGACTACTGACATGAAATGGGGACCCTATTGTTAATTTTTTATTTTTAAAAAATATTCCAGATAAATATTGCTTGTATTGTCTAAAATTAGAACAGAAAGAAATAAAACAACACACTAAATAATCAATCATGCCGGTTCAGAAGTCATTGACCTATGGCTGATGACAAATATTGCCGTTGACTTACAAGACATTAAAAAAAATTCAATGAGGTCTCATTTTGACGCGTTAAAGCCGTTTTAATTAATCGATATTATAAGAAAGTCAAAATGTAAAACTTTGAAGACCTGGGCCATATAGATTTTGACAAGTTGGGTTAATTTTAATCAGTCGATTATATGAAGTAAAAATATGATTCTGGCCAAAATGTCAATAGTGTGTTTGGCGCCGAAATAGCATTAAAATAACCCATGGTATATTTATTGACTCACATGGACCAACTATGTTACGTAGATATTCTTTATTATAGAGATGTGTCACGCAAAGCAAGAGATTTATAATACAAGATGCTCCAGGAAGGAGTTTCTGAAGCACACTTGAATATCATATACCTATCATATTATATTTTGTGCAGAAGGTGTAACAATTAACCAATTTTGTTTCTTTTCATCACAGAAAATCAACTATTTACCTTTTTCTCCTTCCTAACCATCCAGTTATCTTATTAATGTTTAATATGTGTTTTGAAAAAAGGGGTAACTCGAAATTGTTATCTATAATAAAAATAATGATGATAATGATAATGATAATGATGATGATGATGATGATGATGATGATAATATGATAATAATAATATTAATAATAAAATGATAAATATACTACTACTACTACTACTACTACTACTACTACTACTACTACTACTACTACTACTACTACTACTACTACTACTACTACTACTAATACTAATAATAATAATAATTATTATTATTATTATCATCATCATTATCATTATCATTATCATTTATATCATTATTGTTATTTAACAGCTGTTTGTCTTATGGTATTTATAAAAGTTTTACTTTTCTATATATTCGTTCTTATTTGGATTACAAATTCAAGCAGTCAATTGTTTTAAAAAATGAGCATTCTTTTATCTCCTTTTTTTTTAAATCGATGTTTATTTTTCATAAAAGTTGGACAAAATACTATGACTCAAAGACGTCAATCGCTATTTTAAATTTATTGAATAACTGATTCATACAATGGCAATTAAAAACACTTTACAGCCCCTCTTGATCTCACGTTATTCTCACTGTAATCATAATCCTGCATTCTTTTAAATTCCTGAGAATTCTTTCAGAATTTGATAAAGAATACTTGAATAAATATTTGAATAGCTTCCAACTCACAATAAAATTTTTGAAAAGAAAACTCGTATAATGCATTTTCATGGATTTTCCGTGCTCAATGCGCGTTACAATAGCCATCTACTTGAATCCCTTTTTTATTACAATATTGTGTGCTAATTAGCACTCTTGCAATATTACCCTTCACTGCCAAGGACTATATAAACTTCGGACCAGAGTTTCAGGTTTATGTCATCTATCCCGTCATTGATCGTGCTAAACATTGTTTGACTGACTCTACAAGACAAAACACCGCACCACTCATCTCACGATATAAAGGTACGACTTTCAAATCGTGGGGTAGACGTCCTACATGAATGACTTTCATCATTTTCATCATCATCGTGATTATCATGATCGTGATCATCATCATCATCATCATCATCATCATCATCATCATCATCATCATCATCATCATCATCATCATCATCATCATGATCATCATGATCATCATCATCATAATCATCATGATCATCATGATCATAATCATCATCATCATCATCATCATCATCATCATCATGATCATGATCATCATCATCATCATCATCATCATCATCATCATCATCCTCATCATCATCATCATCATCATCATCATCACCATTTTATTAGTTCTCCCCCTTTTCATTTCCTTCACACCGATACTGCGTGAATAGCCACCCATCTTTTGGCACCCCGATAAAGGTTTAAAATTCGATTTCCGTACACCTTACGGTCAAGATGACTACACATATCCGGTCGGTCAATTAAGCAGGATAATCCAATGACCAGTTCGGACGTGTATGCGTGGATGTGTACGCTATTATCATGTAACTCGAGTCAACCAAAGTCAATTAAGTAGGACCTATCGATTCATTCGTGCGCACAACACAATCGTATTTGTCGTCAGAAATCTTTTTCTATGAATTGATGCTTCCTCGACCCCCTTTTCCAGCCCTTGTTGGATTTATCCTTATTTATAATCTGAATGAATTGTCCCAATCTGTAAACCATCTTGTCGCGTCGGTGGCTCGGTGGTACCTACCGTATCTTATCTAATGACAAAGTCAAAAAATAATCAGTGTGGTCGGTAGCCGGATGGGTGAAAATGATAATTTTTTCTTTGACTTTAAAAATCTATAATGCCTTAACGTTTTGACGAATTGTAAAACGGCCTGTTATAGTTTTGTAAGATATAATATGTTGAAATAACTTCAACGCATTTGCTTAACGTGAGTGACCTCCCTTTTGTGACGACAATGATGTTAATTGATGGGGCTTTCAAGAGAATGGAAAAAGATCATAGTCACGTGCAAGAAATTTGGTGGATAAAAACAAAATTTGGATTTTTTGTGATGATTTATTTTCTTATATTTTTCTCTTTCCTTTGTCTGGCACTATTTAATACACACCTTTTCATAATTTTATTATTTATTGAATTTTGTCATTTGTTAAGCTCATCAGAATTAATATAAATGAACGTCTAATCACGAACATCAGACAAGATATGTTATTTTTGTTGCATGAATATATACAACTATCTCGGGCAGGAAGGGTTAATCTGAGTTAAGCAATCTACAATATTTTAAGTCTGAAGTCTATGTATGTGTGTATTTGCGCAAGGGCGTGTGTGTGTGTGTGTGTGTGTGTGTGTGTGTGTGTGTGTATGTGTGTGTGTATTTCAATGTGTGTATAAAGTTGTCAAGCTTTGTACGCGAGCGTCTGTCCGAGTATCGATCTCTTACGCAAAAGTCATACTAATTGATATGAATTCCATTATTACTAGGGTCCGGCAAAACCCTCCTATTGGTAACGACATCAGAGTACTGGGAACGACAGTCGTAAATAATTGATAGGATAAATATCGGCGACTGGACGTTGATGAAAAGGACAGAGTAATGGGGTTCTACTATGCCATACTATGACAAAGCACGTTTTATAGAATTTGACCAGAAAAGCTCGTCCTTTAAATATCGATTGATTAAAATTACCTTTATCTTGTTAAAAGCTTTAAACCTGGGACTTCATGAGTTTCGTTAAACCCCAGATTTGTGAGTTTTTAATAAGACGATGGCCATTTTAATCGATCGATAATTGAAGGACGAGCTTTCTGGCGAAAATTTAAAAAACGTGTACTTTTTTTTTCAGACAGAGTACTGCAGTACTGTCGTACCCTGACAAAATATAATTTCGCCCCAAATTTGACCAGAATTATTTATGGAGTAAAACAACCTCCAACTTATTAAAAAAAAAATAAAACCTGAAACTTGATTTTGAAGTCTTAGAATTTAGATTTTGTTTACTTCTTCTTCTTCTTCGTTCCCGTCACGTCAAATGGTCAGTCCGGTCTGGTGAATGAAGCCCACAGTGGTCCTGAGGTCGTCCTCACTTCCGTACAGCTTCGTTGAGTATGGGGTTGGGTCAGGCCAGAAGTTCCTTCTCAACTTGTTGTACTTTGGACATTCCATTAGGACATGATGTCCATTTTCATTTTCAAGTCCGCAGTCACATTGTCCAGAGGCACCTGCTCTGGACATCCTCCACATATGTTCCTTTAACTGGTTGTGTCCAGTTCTCAGTCTGAAGATGATGACCTGTTCCTTTCTGTCGAGCACCTTGATTGGGTCATTCATGTTGTATTCTGGGTGCTTCTCTCTCCATCTCTGAGACTGGATAAATTTGGCCATTTTGTTAATTTCTCCTGTTGAGTACATTGGGGAGGGTTGCTGCATGCGACTGCCTGCCTTTGCCAGTTGGTCAGCGATCTGATTTCCAAGTATCCCACAGTGTCCTGGAATCCACTGCAGTACCATGTTGGTAAACTTGCTTAGCTTCATGAGGTCTTCCACCAAGGCGTCTATATCATCCGCAAAGGACATCATTATATCCTCCAGAATTTTCTTAGCATCTGTTAAAATCACTATGTGTCTTGGTTTTTCATTTTCTGAGAGGATTTGCTTAACAGCTTCATGGATTGCATCTGCCTCTGACTTGTAGATTGAAGTGCGAGTACCAGTCGGTTTGCTGATCTCCTTTTGTTGACCATTTGTGTACTCGATGTGCACTCCCAGGCCCCCGCATGTGTGTTCTTTATTGCATGAACCATCTGTATAGATTCTTGTCCATTTTTTTTCAGGGTAGTTTTGATCTATGCACTTCTGTACAGACTTCTTGATTTCTTCGCCGTGTTTTTGTTTTGTTGAAATGTTACCAACGGAAGTCTTGATTTTCAAGTGATTTTGCCTTTTCCAAATTGGTACTCTGATATTTGCTTTGCATTTTTGGGTCATTATTCCGTCAAGTTCGTGATCTTTTTCAATTTTGTTTACAAATTGAGGGTTTTGTTGGAACGATCGATATAATTAAAATGTATTTGATGGAAAAGTTTACTGGTTAAAATGAAAAAAAAAGTGTATTCCACGAGTACGGTGGAGTTGTAGGATGACCCGTCAGGTGTCCACTTGACTTTGGAGAGCACATAAAAAAAAAGGCTATAGTTTAACTCACTCAATCCTAGAGAATTTTGCTACTTTTCAAAATTGGAAAAAAAATGTATTAAAAATGAGCATGTACATAGATAGTTTTATTCAAATACCGTTAATATGTAAAAACTAAAAACATAAGCTTTGATACTACGCCTTTAATTTGTCTCAGAAAAATGTAATAAATAGGCATGGGGTAAAAGTAACCCGGGTAAACTAAGGATATAGTCGGTGTCAGGGTTGAGTGAGTTAAAGCCCTTTCAAATGGGTTCCACTGTTTATCACGGGTATTATTCAGGTCCTTATATAATTATACACCCTGAGACGGTGGCTTACATTTTAAGTTGGGGGTTATGTGGCCTTATGGTAGACCACTCGCCTTCAAATAGGAAGGTCCTGGGTTCGAGTCTCGTTTTGAGCGGCACATAGTTGAGTCCTTGAAAATACTCTTTTCTCACATTATCTATCATACTCAGGTGTAAGATAAGTACCTGGCCGTTAAATGTAATATCCCCTAACAAGCGTCATGTCTCGTCTTACATGTTACGTAAAGCGCTTTGAGCACTTAAAGTGGATATTGCTTTATATAAAAGCTTAAGCTCAAGTTTATTTTTAAAATGTTGCTGTTGAATAGGGACCTTTTGTAAAGTGTTTTGAGCACGTTTAGTGGATATCAATTAATTATGCCCTGCCTCCACATCATAAGATATCGTCGCCTATGCATTCCACGAAGGAATATAGATAATTCATCAAGCAAGATGTCTGATGTCAACAGGAATCACCCATGTTGTCCAAGTGAGAAAATTGGGGGTTAATAATCTTGCCCAAGGAAAAAAAACGAAAGTCCCTGAAGCGGGGCTCGAACCGGACATGCCTTAACCACTCGCCCCCGTCGATATTGTGCGATATAAAAGCCCAAGTTGTATTTTTATTGTGAAAAAGGCGACAGCTCCACTTTAAAATCCCTCTGCTATAGTTGTTTTAGATACAATGGTCAGGAGAAAAACACTAGTGTATCAACTGGGATTCGAATCCACAACATACCGATCATATGGCGAGTGATTTATCACTTCACCATCAGCTTGGCGTCTGAAAGTTTCATTTTTTAAACTTTTAGTGGTCAAGTCTTAACATTATCTGACAGAGCTCTTCCACTTACATCAAATTGCACTGCACCCAAGAGATTTAACAGGACAAAACCCCATTCTTTTTCGAATTGCAAAACGAGCTTCTATTGATTGGCCCTCTTCAAATCCTTTATAAATTGACTCTTTGTTAAATTATGTAGGACTGAATTTAAAAACTTCAAAATACAAGCTAATGATCCTGTGATTTTCAATCGATTCAAAATAAATGTTTTTTTTAAAATTGTTTCGCAGTAGGGGGGAGAACAGAATAAATAATTTTTCAGAGACCGTTACGTCAATCCATGCCTCACTGGCGTGAAAAAGACAATATCAACTGATAAGTACTATTAAATTAGGGCTATATTCAAATATAGGCCAAGCGCTCAATAAATACAGAGCAATGACCACTAAATCAGCTCGAAGTATTTTATAATAGATGGAAAGCCAGCAGGAACACTTAACACCATTGATGAGACATGGCAATTATAAGGAATTGTTACAATTATTATCGATAAAAAACGACTATGTTATTGGCCAGATACTCATTTTACAACAGTGTATGCTGAGAGAAACATGAGAGTAAAGTGCCTTTCTCCAGGGTTCAACTTTGCATGTCTCACAAACAGCGGGGCTTGAACCCTTGACTTTCAGGTCACAACCCAAGTGTCAACCCTCTGGACCACATAGCCGCACAATCACTACTGGTTGAATAGAGTGCCCTGATAATGAGTGAAGGCTCTCCAGTATTCCAGTAAATTCCTCAAGTAATTTGAGTTATTGGGCTCGAATAGCGACAATGGAAGATAGAATAGGAACAAAAGTGTGACGTGAAAATATTGGTTCCAATCTCATTGGAAGTGTGAAACCAGACCACCGGAGGACATTATAAATATATATATATATATATATATATATATATATATATATATATATATATATATATATATATATACCTTGTACAATCTATCTTTTGGTTTCAGCGGGATGACATCTTATTTTCTAGTCTAAGTAATTGCTGGACGTCAATAAAGATCATCCATCCTCGCTCTTTTACGCCTCATAATCCAAAGAATCTACCTATACATTCTGATACTAAGATAGTTATGATGATTCAATATTTAATTTATCCATTGTTCATTCATTGTCCGAAGGACTTCCAAGAAGTTTTGAACCGAAAGAGAGAGAGAGAGAGAGAGAGAGAGAGAGAGAGAGAGAGAGAGAGAGAGAGAGAGAGAGAGAGAGAGAGCAAGTGCGAGATCGAGAGAGAGAGAGAGAGAGAGAGAGAGAGAGAGAGAGAGAGAGGGGGGGGGGGGGGGGGAGATGTGTGACGTCACGACTTCTCTGCCCTATTATATGAAATTTATGTAGACTAGTGATATGTCAGGTGTACAGATGACTGTTTTAATAATGCAAAGTCACCACCGTCCACTTCCGACAATAAAAAGGAGAAAAAAATAGAATGCACTCGGAATCGATACCGGTCTCTTTGCAAGTGAAGTCAAATACTCTACAACTCAGCTATCAAGGCTTGAATAATAACGCGTTACGTAATATCAAGAATTGTGACGGATTTATCGCTTTTCTCGCTAACCTTTAACATGTAAATCAAGATAAAACTGGTTTTGCTAGAAGAAATCCAAATTGTCCTCTATTCATTTGAGAATGACCCCATCTTTGTGATGCTGTGTCAATGCTATGATGGACGTGCGAATTTTGTATACATCCTCACTTGTCGCTTCCCCCCCCCCCCCCCCCCCCCCCCCCCCCCGAGATAAGAGTTGCCAGATTGTTTAATTGACGCATATCTCCATTTATAATACCACTGTCTTATAGCGGGGGTATGGAGGAGCCAACTAGTTGCTGGAAATTGAATTTACAGCCACCAATATGGAACTTTCGGTTTATTTCTCTTGGTTATGGTGGAGACTAGATACGATTTCTTATATTGCAAAGATCTCAAATTCGTCTTTTCATTTAGTTCTATATTCTCTATTCTGGGACCAATACATCTCGACATGATACCTTTTGAGATGGTGGGGCCTAGTTGGTTACATAAAACCGTGCCGTGGTAATTGTGAGGTTAGTGGGGTAGAGAGGTATGTCAGAATGAAAAGGGGTGCATGGTGGAATTATCAGTATGACCGACCCTAGCTTCATGGGTTTATACAGTGCATTGTTGCTTACTTTTTACAGGTTTTTGTTTTATGCTTTAAATGGAGGAATTGAGGAGGGGTTTTCCAAAACTCCATAACTTCGTTTTTCTCATTTTAAGATATTGAGGATTATTTCCTCTAAAATTTCTCATTTGGTCTATTAATTTATCATATATAAACTTCAAATTTATACAAATCTAATGGAATTCTTGTACCAATTGAGCTTAAAATAAAGTTTCAATTTATCTCATTGATGGAAAATCTCAAATTGTAGAAACATCGACTTGACGAGTTTTGGAAAATCAGTCTTCAATTGTATTTATAAAAATCTGGTGTATTAATATAGAATTGTGATTTCACTCCGTCGATACAAACCAATAATACCCTGACCTATATAAATGAGGTTAGTGACGTCAGTTATCACATGACCGTGTTGTCATAAATACTTCTTTCCGTGTAATTTTCTAGTTATAACTGTTTTTGTTTATCTAGAAAATACAAACATGGCCTTTGATAACTCCTTACAAAAAAGGGTCACATTTGATGTTTATAACACGAATGATAGCTTAAAAAATATCGGACACTGTTTGAAATATAAATGATAGTTAAATATATTTGTTTTATAAATAAAATATTATACACTGTCGTTCATAAATAATCAAGTCAACGTATTAACAGCTTTATAAAAAACTTTAAAAAATGAAACAGAATCTAAACATTTTATGGTCTTAGAGCACATGGACATGTGAACAAGTAATGGCTATAGGGAAGGAGATTAGCGGAAGAGTAGCGTCCCTTGATTGGACGTCATCCACAATCTGTGACGTCACCGGTGGAAAAGTTAATAGAGAGAGAACGTCATGTTTGTTGTGCGCATGGTCTCTCGTCCTCTCTCTAATAACTTTTCTGCCGGTGACGTCACAGACTATGGGTGACGTCCAATCAAGGGATGCTCCTCTTCCGCTAATCTCATTCCCTATAAACATATCTTTAGCTAGACGTCTATAACTACTTAACTCGTTCTTTGACACAAGATGGATAACTCCATTTCGATAAAGTGCTTTTGCTGAAGAAACAAACGACATTCTATCGGGTCACAAGAAATGTGTCATGCAGTTGGCGGGGAGACAGAAGGCTTTTCAACATTACCCCAAACAGCATTTCTTTGACTGGTGAATGAGTGAGAAATTAATGGCACATTTTAAACTCTTCGACTACATAGAAGAAACAAAACCAAACCGTTTTATGGTATCTAGTTATTACATCATTATCAATAACCAACATTCTCTCAATTTGTAAGCAGACCTGGCTAAATGATAGAAAGGGAATGAAATTGACGCCACTCCGATCTTTGTTATTGTTTATAGTAGGCCATTTTAATGAAAAGTTTAAGAGTACACATAGTTTTTTGTGTTGGTGCATTATATCGTGGTGGCGGATGTTTCGAGAATTTTAACTCATCATATTGAGTATAACAGACCTACCAACCTTCCCAGGATGAAAAGTGTATTCCATGACCCTAAAAAGTGTATTTTTTAGAAAATAAGTGTATTTTGTTCGCACATGTGGAAAAAAAGTGCGCACTATACACAAATTTATATAAAAGTTAACACCAAACCCAAATCAAAATAAACTCTGATCTTCATCATTCAAGCAATGCCTAGTGATTACAAAATTATCGATTTATCAAGAAACTAAAACTTAATGGCCATTTAAAATTAGCATAAGGCTCAGAAATTGTAATATCAAAGGAAATTGTTTCGAAACACTCAAAGAAATGACCAAAAGACCCTTAACATGTTGGTAGTATTGATACTAGTGTCAGTGGAAGAAGTGTTGGTTGTTGTGGCGATGGTGCTCTAGTGGTGGTGGTGGTGATGATGAAGCTATGGTGGCAGTGGTGGTAGAAGTGATGTGGTGGTGGTTGTGGCAGTGACAATGCTGTGATGGCAGTTGTAGAAGTGATGATGTCATGATGTTGATGGCAAGAGATGGTGATGAAGTTGTGATGGTGATATCTGCTAGCCCAGTACATCACTACTACTACTACTACTACTACTACTACTACTACTACTACTACTACTACTACTACTACTACTACTACTACTACTACTACTCCTCCTCCTCCTCCTACTACTACTACTACTACTACTACTACTACTACTACTACTACTACTACTACTACTACTACTATTACTTATATATACTACTAATATTATTACTTTGGTAAAATGATGGGAAATTCGCAACGTATGTAATATGCAGAGACAAGTTAAATACTTCTAAAATTGTTCTAAAAAATTCATTTTGAACCAAATACCGTTCTTAAAGCTGCCCACTTTGTAATTCAAGACTCGTACAAAATAATAAAGAAAAAAAAAGATCATTATAAATTTTATAAATCAAAATAGAGTAATTTTGTTATTATAAAGGGAAATAACCCATTTATGTTTAAGTTAATTAGCAATACAGTTTTTAATTGAAGGCTTCATAGTCAAAGATGTTGGTTCAATTAAATTTTCACTTAGAATTTTCTATTTAATAAGTGGCAAAAGTTTAAATGGGGTCTGAGACTATTTAAAGTATAAAACAAGCTTATATGCATAATTCTATGCAAATCCTCAAAAATGTATGAGAAAAATATTGGTGGAAACCGGCATCATATAAGCAACTGAAATGATAACTATAGTATTGAATGTGATGCATCATTCATTCAGAAACACGGTCAACAGTTGGTGTACGACACGTGTGTATCACAATGCATCACAATAATCATTCACATCACATGACTTTTAAAAAAATCGTATAAAATCCACGTATAAAATCCATCGTCTGCGCGTATTCGGGTCCAAAAATCGTACTAAAATACGATTAATCGTACTGGTTGGCAGGTCTGCTGTATAATATGTTATTTTATGATAATTACGGATCGTTTTTGATTAAATATGGGAGTGATAATATTGAACCAGTGACAGTATGCTTCCCATTATAAGTGATGATGATAATGTCATGATGATAAAGATAATAATACTGATGATGATAATACTACTACTGATAATAATAATAATAACGACAATAATAATAATAATTATTATTACGATAATACTTATCATAATGATGATGATGATTATAATAAGACGAGTAATAATAGCGATCATGGTACAAGACAATGGCAATGATAGCCATCACCAGAATGAGTAAATGTCTTCTAATAATATCCAAATTGTACTTGTCGGCGCCATGCAATGTTTTGAGTTTACAATCAGATTAAAACCAAATTATATGAAGAATAATAAAGATCAGATCTGATATACATCGTGACTATCCACAATAAGCATCAAGCGCTTTACAACGTTTCCATCTCCTTATTATGGGACAAAGTATATTCAACGAATAGATAATGACACGCAGCATGGTAAGCGCTTGTGCAGTTTCTGAATAAAGAAAATATTGATTCATACCAAAGGGGCGTTCATATCGAATGTACAGCCCGATAAGACGAGAAAATGGTGTGAAAAAGTATGCATTTCATTAAGGCATAGAGGGAATGGTGTAGCCGAGTGGTTAAGACATTGCGCTTTGACTCGGAAGGTCCCAGGTTTGAGCACCGCTTCAGATATTTTCGTCGTCCCCCTCCCTTGAGCAAGACTATTAGCTCTCTCGCGATGTCCCAGGTTTGAGACTTTGTATCGAAACATTTGTCTGTGTGATTTGTGCTTCGATTCTTCCCTGTTATCGAAAATGTAGGATAGAACATAATCTGTATATTTTCTCGGGGGAGCTTCAAGGTCTGGGCCGGACCTCCCGCTTGCTGAAAGGAAATATATGTGAATTTCGAACCCAAGACCTCTCATTTCCAGGTGCATTGATCCTGTGTGGCAAAGATTATTGCATATGCCCTCTCATGCATTATTGTGTCCATAACAACACTTTCCCGTGGTTTTCCCTGTTTCTACTGAGTTTGTTATGGGCGCGACCGAATCCCTGGCTGTATAACCGGGTTATAGATAGAATGCGCTTGGCCAAGGAGTTCACAACATTGCCATCCGGAAGTATAACGGACCAACACACAAACTCTGTGTAACCATGAACTTTTATAGTCTGGTTAATACAGTTTTGTGAGAACAACTCACAAACGCGGATGGCAAAAACAATAACAAAGGCCTGAGTGACGTCATCTGCATACTATCTATAGGGAGTAGGTGGGGCCCATTCCTCTAAAGGTGCAGGAGATAGAACCAACCGGTTCGTGGTACGCGCTCTGCACCTCACCTACCCACCTCACACTCACTCTGTAGAGTGGTGACATCTGTATGTCCTTGCTTTACTTAATCTACCCCGATAGCTTAGATTTATTCCTAGTGCTGTAATTTCAAAACCTCTATACTCCCTCTCTGGTCGGCCTGTGGCCCATGTCTTCTGTATGAATATTTGTGATTGGACTGTAATCATGAATCTTTCTTAAAAATTGAGATTTTTAGGGAAAAGGTATGGTATCCCCTTTGTTAAGGCCAACAGAATCTCTCATCGACACAACTGACACAGGACGTGACGATCCTCTGTTTATGAAATATGGCTCTTTAAGCAGAAAGAATGACTGAAATAGATAGCTGCAAGCCAGGAAACAGTAGGTGGCGGGGAATGGGCGACCGTCAATCGTGAAAGAGACTGTAAGACAGAAAGAATGTTACTTGGCTAAATCCTACAAAATCAATGATATGGGGAACATGCATCTGCAGCGCAACTCATGACGTTATGAAGTTGACAAGAAATACAGACAGACCAGAAACTCCCCAGCATGCCATGACAAAAGGATAAGTAAGTTAGTATATTTTTTCGAGTCAGTACGTCATATATTGCTCAGAGTACAAGATAGAACATCAAATCTCTTAAATTCAAACCGACCAAGCAACCCCTCCCCGACTCACAACGCACTGTTCTTCTTTATTGATTTAATAACACAAGGTTCCAGCACCTTTAACCCCCTAGGCGTGGATAGACATGTCTATTATTTTCATGAACACTGCCGTAATCTGAAATAAAAAACAACGCATTTTTTAAATGGCCAAAACAAAAAACAACTCGTCCTTCGACTATTATCTAATGATTAGAATGTAAAAAAACCCTCTCAAACATAGGTCTTCGATTTTGAAGTCTCAGGTTTGAGAGTGTTTGACAAGATGAGTGACCATTTTAATCGATCAATATTTCAAAGACAAGTTTTCTGGTCAGAATTTAAAAAACGTGTTTTTTCCATGACAGACAACCCATTGTTTACGCGTCTCTACCCCATGTTTATCACACTTCATATCT
>NC_088363.1:76754974-76769974 GCF_034508935.2 Berghia stephanieae
AATTTTAGTCCAGATTTTCTTTTCCGACCTCTCGATCGAGCCAATGGTATTTTGGTAGTTTAGTTTGTCACATTATTTGGCGGAGAGGAGTACCTTGAGATAATACAATCGTTATATTTATATGGTTATAAGAAACTGTTAAAGTGACAAAGAAGGGAGCTGGCACTAGTGTAAGTTGAAAATCTGGAAAGGCAAGAATTAAACAGTAACAGACAAACCAAAGAAAAAAATACACGGTAAAATAATACCAAAAAAAAAAAAAAAAGATACCCCAACCCCCCCCCCCCCCCCCAAACAACAAAACAAAACAAAAAAACAACAACAACAACAGCAACAAGAAAAAAAACCCTAAAAACCCACCAAAAATAACAAAAATTTAGCCTGTCTCGACCGCCCCAAAAATCAGCATGCCTCGACTGGGATAATTGAGGCAGGCTGATTTTTTGGGATGTTTTTTCATTCTTGTATTTTACTTTTTGCTTTGTCTGGCACTCTTTCAAACACATCTTTTTTTCAGATATTAAGCAACTGCTACCGCCAGTTAGATAAACAATTTAAGGATAAATAAGGCTCTATGGACCCTTTGGGTGTAAACAAATTATTATTTATTACTACATTTAATTTTTCCCATTTCTTTATTCGTGAATGAAAAAAGACCCTGCAGCGAGTGTTATGACGTCAAAAATGACGTGGTGATGTGAGACGAAATGTATTTGTAAACACGGAGACATTGCAAAGATTCTATTTTCGTCTTTTCATTTGAAACGCAAAAAGACAACTCAGGACGTATTCTAAAATAACCGAATAATGTTAAATCGATTTTTGTTCCAATCAAATTTCAAAAGCTGGACGGACAAGAAAATAAATACAAAAACAAAAAACAAACTCCTCTCGCCAAATATAGCAAGTCCCGCTTCGTCCAAGTCGCTTGTTTGAGATAAAGGAAATCTGCCATGACGACAATAAATGATTATTGTTCATTTGTCTTAAACGTTCTATTTGAGTCTTTGCAATATTATTGAATAAACAAAACAAATGCACCGTTTGTCTGCAAATTACTCGGACTAATGATAAAGAGTTTGCTGTTTTCGTTATCAGTTCCCCTTTATCCAAGGTGAACATATAAGCAGGTCTGATAACTGAAACGCAATTATGGGCTTGATTTAACATTGATGAAATGGACAAGATTTTGCGTTGGTTTGGGAATTGATGCCCTGTGTTTAGGTAAAATATTCACAACATCCGCTAGCCGGATATAACGTACCAAAGCGCAAAACTATGCGTAATCTTGGTTTGGTTGAAAGAATTTAGTGAGAACTAAACATCAAAATGGCTGTCTAAAAACAATAGCAAAGAGTTGAGTGACGTCAATCTTGTTCTATTCATTCAGCTCGTTGTTATTGTTTTTAGCCAGCCATTATTATGAATAGTTCTCACTAAATTGTATCAATTCGACTATAAACGGTCAATGTTACACACCGTTTTGTGTGTTGGTATGTTATAGATAGTTCGAAGATGACGTCACGCAGGTCTTTGTTATTGTTTTTTTTGCCATCCGCGTTTATGAATAATGCTCACTGAACTGATATTAACCTGTCTATAAACGTTCATGGATACAGCCAGTTTTGTGTGTTGGTCCGTTATACTTCCGGATGGCAATGTTATGAGTTTCTTAGCCAAGCGCATATTATCTATATCCAGCTGTCTGAATGTTGTGAGTAAATTACCTAAACACATAACATCAATATTTCCATTACAACCACGAGCCCATATTTAGGGTTTTCAGTCGATGTACACGACGCTGCCTTTACAGCATTAAAACGTAGTTTTCGTTTGCCTGACTTGTATTTTGTAGTTATTGCATTATTATTAGCAAAGAGCGTGTAGGTAACGATTGTTATGTTACCAAGAGCTCTCACTTCCCGCTTTTGGTGAAGCCAAGCATCTTCCATCTTCTACTCGTATTTTCTTCATTGTATCAGTAAGCTAAGCGGCATGATACACGCGGAGCACACCCACCTCGATGTCTCGCCTGGCACGCGACAATAGCATTGCGGTTAAGAGAAGTGAGAGCTCTTTGTTATTAGTCAGTTGTTCTTAGGCGGAAATAACTGATCTCTTGAGCTGAACATAACTCACGATTTGTTTTCTTTTGCTGATCTTGCCTTGCATTTTGACATCATTTTTAGGCCATTGTCATTGTCAGGCTATGAGTTTACGAAGGATGATGTAGAGATAAAGAGTAAATTCACTTAACAAATCGTTTTTGTATTTAAATGTTTGGAAAGTAAGCAAAACATTTATATAATATTGTTTACTTTTCACAAAACATACTACACGCCGTTTCTCGTAAATATCACATAATCAGATGGTAAAAAAAAAAAGAAGAAAAAAAATAAAGAAAGAAAATTACGCCCTTCCGTGCTGCATCGTGAGATGCCCTCGCCTAAGCATTCCATAAAGGAATTTAGATAACCCATCAAACAAACGTCTGATATCAACAGGAATCACCCTTGTCAAAAGTGAGCTAGTTTGTGGTTAAAATTTTTCCTAAAGAAAAAAAAATACTGAGGCGCCTGAAGCAGGGCTCTAACCCGGGACCTTACACTACCGTAACCACTCGGCTACACAGATATTAGACTATGGTACTGAATATTAAAAATAAAACACCTCTACACACAGTTTTAAATTTGTTGTGTACGTCACAAGGGATTCACACTCAATCTAAATATAAATAACTGAGGGTGAGTGTTTAGGGTGATATCGCGTGTTAAAATTCATTCGAATCAGCTTAAGATTGAGATAAAGAGTAAACTGAAATACTAAACATTTTTGTTGTTTTTCTTTTGCGATGGATAATCTATTTATATCTTATACGACAACGCTCTAATCGGTTATTTTAATCAAACTGCATTTTTCTATTTTAATATGTAATAATATGTGATTTGAATTTTTCCGACATCCGATGGATTTTACCAGAACACAACACATATATCAAAACCAGTAATTCCTCTGTCATTTGCCTCCCTCTCCGCCCTATGATCAACAGTCTCTCTATATAGGTACAACCCTCTCTCTCTCTCTCTCTCTCTCTCTCTCTCTCTCTCTCTCTCTCTCTCTCTCTGTCTCACACACACACACAACCTTATTTAGCACCTCTATCAGGCAACTGTCATCTTATTAGGCAATAACATTAGTTTATTATCAAATGTCATTTATAAAAAATAACGCAGTCAATATTTTACCAATCAGCAAGAAAGATTGAGTAACATGAACGAAAACTGTACATACATATACACATCTACATTCTCTCACACTCTACAAATACAAACGCACACAGACACACACTCGCGTATACAGATGGAAGATGTAACCGAGACATACGAGCAAGAATAACTCAAGCCAAACAGGCCTTCATGGACCTGGGAAACATTTTGAAAAACAAACAGATGTCGTTCGGGATTAGATTCCGAGTCTTGAAGTGCTACGTGTGGCCAATCTTGTTATACGGATGCGAAAGCTGGACTACAAATGCAGAAACACAAAAGAACATTGAAGCTTTTGAAATGTGGTGCTTGAGAAGGATGCAGAGAATATCGTATACTGCACACAAAACGAACGAAGAAGTGCTAAAACAAACATACCAACAAAGGAAACTAATGCCCTTAATAGTGGATCGACAACTATCCTTTTTCGGACACATAGTAAGGAAAGATAAGAATGAATACCTGGCAAGTTGTGGAAAAATACCTGGTAAACGCGCCCGGGGGAGACAAAGAAAAACACTCATAGACCAACTGAAGGGCTTCACCAACCTAACAATCCAAGAGCTGTTTGAAAAAGCAAGAGACAGGGAAGAATGGAGAGAGATAATTCATGCAGTATCCGAAGCCTGGACCAGGCATGGAACCTAGAAGAGAAGAAGAGAGATATATACTAAATATTATCTATATATATATATATATATATATATTATGCTAATAATGATAATAATAATAATACTAATAATAATAATAATAATAATAATAATAATAATAATAATAATAATAATAATAATAATAATAATAATAATAATAATAATGATGATGATGATGATGATGATGATGATGATGATGATGATGATGATGATGATAATAATAATAATAATAATAATAATAATAATAATAATAATAATAATAATAACTATGATAATAATAATAATTTTTAAACAATTTAATCTTAAATATCTATTGATAATCTCAAGTAATAAACAATCTATCTATTCTTTCCTAGGTTTGAGAGTTTTGTCAGGATGAAGTCATTTAAATCGATCATTCAGTGAATTATAGAAATTATTGAAAAGATGAGTTCTGTTTAGAAATAACCGGATGGATATGGCTTGGTCTATAAAGGGAACACGCAGTAAACGCTCATTAGATATTGGCATTATATAACATTAGTCATTCGTGGGTGAATGAGATAGGATATTCATGTCTGCTTGCTTCTTTATGGAAGTAAAAATCTCTGTCAGAAAAAAATTGAAATATCGCCAGCAGCAGGCGTTATGTCTCGTTCTACATGCTACGTGTTGCAGTTGGTAATTTATCCCTTATAAAGCGCATTGAGCACATTTAGTGGATATTGCCCTATATAAAACCTCAATTTTTAAAATCTTTACTGTTCTACCAAAGTTTTCTTTCGAGAGAGACGGAAAGTGGTATGTTACAAAGCTGAGGCGAGCGCTATCTGAACCATTGGCGTCTTCCTACATAAAATCGTTTGTAATACATGGTGCGGTACCTTTGAATTAACTCCAGGCAAATTAACGATCCCAAAGACACCATCATACATTAATGATCAAGCAACCATTTTGTTGAACTAATATCTATTTTTAAATATTCTTTCTGCGCAGTCTCCGAGATTGGAACTCATTCTTTCAAGTCAGATTATCGCCTGTTCAAATGGTTACCAATGGTGACTTTAACATGTTTTTAAAAAAAGAGTTGAGCTTTTATATTGCGCAATATCCACTAATCGTTATCGAAGCGCTTTACAAAGGGTCCCTGACCAATAGCAACACGTAACATATAGAACGAGACATGACGCCTGTAAGGCGATGTTATAATTTTTTTTCAGATAGTGACACTGCTGTTAACGGCCAGGTACTCATTTTACACATGAGGACGGGGAGAGAATGTGAGCTAAGAGTCTTTTCCAGGGACTCAACTATGCGCCGAGCGAGGCTCGAACTCAGGACCTTTCGATCCGAAAGCGAGTGTCATACCACAAGACCACATAGCCGCATTAAACGATTCATATCAATTTGCAACCGGGAGCTAAAGTGTGATGTAAAAAAAAAAAACAAAAAACAAAACAAAACAAAAAAAAAAGAACACTGGTTCCAATCTCATGGAAGTGTAAAACCACACTTTTAGAGGACTGGATCTTCTGGTTTCAGAGTGATGGCATCTTATTTTCTATGGTAGTTGACAATGACAATAAAAATTATTAATCTTCGCTCTTTTACATCTCGTCATCCTAACAATCTGCCTATACTCTTTACTCACATTCTCTCACCTGGCCGTCAACAGCGTTGTCTCTGTCGGAAAAATTGTAATATCGCGCGTTATGCCTCGTTCTACATGTTACGTGTTGCTCTTGGCCAGGGACCCTTTGTAAAGCGCTTTGAGCACATTTGGTGGATATTGAGTTATATAAAAGATCAAGTTTTAAAAATTTATTATTAGTCTGGTTACATACACATTTCCAAGGATTTAGGAACCGAAAAAGTAGAAGGATGACGTCCTTTGCCCGAGTTAGTCGACAAACCTCTCACCTCCAAGCAAATCCTCAAATATGAGATACTTTACGACACACCGTGTCAATCTGGTATCAAGTCGGAATGAATTTTTTAAAAAGCAAGTTTAAATTCTAAATTAGGTAAATTTGGTTGAATATTTCAATTTTAATAATCGAGAGAGAGAGAGAGAGAGAGAGAGAGAGAGAGAGAGAGAGAGAGAGAGAGAGAGAGAGAGAGAGAAGTCCCTTTTTAGCCATTAAGCCTGTTGATCTAGAGTTTATCCCAGTTTCTATAGCGTAAAACGGACTTATCCCTCCTAAACATGGCCTCCGCAACAGCCAACAGAAACAAGCTTCTTCAGTCACTCGCTCATATAGTATACAAAAAAAAATTAAACAAAAATAATTTAAATCTTTCCTTAGCTTCAATTGGTTTTGGGGTAGATAAGTGTCATATCCAAAGGGTAGCAAGCAATTTCTATTTTCTGTTTAACGCTGTGGAAAACGTGATAAACTTCGGCTCCGTGGGCCTTATGGTTCTGAAGGACTAACATTTTAATTGGTTTAAACTTATCTATTATTACATTCTAAACATTTCAAAACAAAAAAGGAAATATAAGGGGAAAAAAAGCTAGTTTTCACGAGTTTTTTTTTTTTTCATTAGATGAATACAATTTCTGACTCTTGAACAAACAAGCTTTGATAGCTAAAGGCAGAGCAGCGATCTAATCAGGCTTGAACCGCCACGGTCCCCGTTCGTCTATTCTGCTGGCGTGACAGTGCGTGTCTATCGATATCTGACGATGAAAGCGCTTAATTTAAAGAGGACGACAGAGCAAAATCAATACCCGGCGACTAATGTGGTATTTACTGTCAACGCTCTGTCGTGGTACGCGCATCCTTTCATCCCTCACGTTCCACCACGCTCATGTCATCCAACTCACTCATCGACTTGTATAGTAAGACAAAAAACAAAAAGAAAAAAAAACGAAAAATCAACCCCTCACCACCATATAAAATACAAAACAAAGAAAGAAACAAACAAAAACAAAGCAAAACAAAGGAACAAAAAAAAACAAACAAAAAAAAAAAAAAGAAAACAAAAACAACAAACAAACCCCAAAACAACCCCCCCCCCCTCCAAACAAAAAACAAACCAAAAAACAAAAAAAAAACAAAACAAAACAAAACAAAACAAAACAAAAACAAACAAACAAAGAAAACAAGCAAACAAAAAAACCACAAGCACACAAAAAACAAACAAACAAAAAAACCCCAAAAGCAACCCCCACCCCATGAAACCCCCCCCCCCCCCAAAAAAAAAATAATCAAACAAAAAAAATCCCCCCCAGATATTTAAAAAAAGCAACAACAATAAAAACAACAACAAACAATAAAACCCCCTCCCCCCTGTGCCGACTGCACAGTTACGAATATGTCAGAAGCCAAAATAAAGGGAGTAGGGGCACAAGGAATAACGTGAAAATGATATATATGTGCTGGACAAAAAAATGCGGAGAGAGAGAGAGAGAGAGAGAGAGAGAGAGAGAGAGAGAGAGAGAGAGAGAGAGAGAGAGAGAGAGAGAGAGAGAGAGTGCATTTGTGCGTATGTATGTGAATGTCTGCGTGTGTGTGCGATGTGTGTATGTGTTTGTGTGTATGTGTGTGTGCATTTGTCAAGTGGGAGAAGCAGAGACCTGGAAGAGAGAGAGAGAGAGAGAGAGAGAGAGAGAGAGAGAGAGAGAGAGAGAGAGAGAGGGAATTGACGAAGATGAAGAGAGAGAGAGAGAGAGAGAGAGAGAGAGAGAGAGAGAGAGAGAGAGAGAGATGGATAGATAAATGTGTTCATGTAATAGGTATGAATCCTGATCCCATTTATTATAAAACATCACTCCCTCTAAATTTACCATATTATGTCTTGTATTAAATTACTATGATTAGACATGTTTGGAAACTAAGACTTCACAGATGCAAGTGCGTAAAGGTCAAAATTGTTCCGTAAATCAAATGTTAATTTTTTACAAAGAGAGCACATGATTACTGACATTTCTATAAATTATAAAATTATTTTTTACAGATTGATATACGAGTAACTTGACAACATTTTAAAAAACTTAAGGGTAATTCTATCACACGTTGACTCTAGTGATTATTTATAAAATATCCCAGGGCATAATGATCGGTCATTTGATGTTGGGAATCGCCATCTGGCCCCCCTGTTGTCAGATTCTTTTGCGCGCACCTACTGTCTTTACTACCAGACCGATTTTGATCGTTGATGGCTCAAAAGATTTGTCACGATCTATGTTGATTCCGCACAAATAATACAACAGTATAATAATTAGAATAGATGAGTGCAGGCTTTATTTCCCCGCAAGTATTGTGGGTTTTCCACTGGTGTTTGAACTCTCCCCCCCCCCCTCCACACACAACTTGCACGAGTAATAATAATAATAATAATAATAATAATAATTAATAATAATAATAATAATATAATAATAATAATAATAATAATAATAATAATATATAATAATAATAATAATAATAATGACGATAATGATGATAACAATAATAATAATAATATTAATAATAATGATAATAATAATAATAATAATAATAATAATAATAATAATAATAATAAATAATAATAATAATAATAATGATGATGATATGATGGTGATAATAATAACGATGATAAAAAAACAAAAATAATATTCTACAGCGCACGGAACCTTCAGTTGTGAGGCTCATGTTCCTAAAATCTAGTTAATCAAATCATACAATCTGATAGTACGCGTATTTTCGGGCGAGGAACTGAATATCTATTATAGCATGAGCTCTGAGTTTCTACCCCTAACGATAAGCCTGATGCTCTACATTGATGGAAATATAGGGAATAGAGAAATACCAGATGAAAACGGATAAATTTGAAAAACATATTTTTTTGTATGTCTCGAGAGATCAGTGGTATAAGGCAACTGCTTCGTATATATATATATATATATATATATATATATATATATATATATATATATATATATATATATATACCCTTCTTTTCTTCTATCTTCTTCTTCTTCTTCTTCTTCTTCTTCTTCTTTTCTTCTTTCTTCTTCTTCTTCTTCTTCTTCTTCTTCTTCTTCTTCTTCTCTCTCTCTCCCTCTCAGCCAGGCGGATGGTGTTGAATCAATTGGATCCCGAGTCTGGGTCTTTGACGCGTGATATTTTGATTCCCCGTTTTCGTCTGACACGTCTCTATACCCGATATCATTATTGATATAAGTGCCCACTCCACACTTTTTATGAATATTTTATATTCTAACCCTTGACAAGACGGAAGTCTGATAATCTCTTTCAGGAGATCAATGTTCTATCTTTGACAAAATGTGAGATTTGTTTTTCTTTACAATATTTCTAATATTATAACTGAGTCAGAAGTTTGGGGTTATAACACTAACAAGAGTGAAGTCGAGTGGAGCAAAGTGCCTCACCCAAGGACACAACGCAGGTGTCAACTTTTTGCGACCTTGGTTATCGATAAGGTCACCCGGAACCAAGGTAAACATCGTATGGCTTTGCTACAACGCGGCACACACTAACTCTTGCTCGATGCCACATGGCTATACATATTATTCTTATAAATCATATCCGTAACAAGGATAATTAATGACAATAACAGTAACCCGACCTCAATCAATTATCATCTATTTTTGGTATCGCAAATTGAGTGAGTAAAGACTGCGTCTGAATACTGCATTACCAAAAATAGCATCAAGACAGAAAATAAATGGATTGAGAGACGTGTGCAGTCTGCAGGGAAATACGATGATTAAGTTTTGGTAGTAGTAATCAATAGATGCGCCATTGTGATGTAATGGATGACGTCACACCATAACGGCAACCGGAAATTCACTGCAAAAGGTCACAGAAATATCTATTACAGCGCAGGACCTAAGTCTTAGTAAGGTGTCCCGATAGCTCAGTAGTTAGAGCACTCGTCTTATAAGCAATGAGAACCAGTTTCGATTCCAGTTTGCATTGTTTTCTTTCCGTTGATTACTCTGTATGCAGAATTGTGTCGCTGGGTCTACTAGTGCTAGAGGAAAGGATTTTACGATAAATAAGCATCCTTCTCCTATCTTATGTTTTCTTCTTCTTCTAGCAGTCTTATGGAATGTCAGACACCATCGGATCGGCAAGTCTCTTGGTTTGAGTCTCGATATTAGTAGCGAAATATTGTGTTTAAAAAGATGCTCTTTACTAAGTTACAATACCTTACTCAGGAGTAAAATACGTACCAGCGTTGTCCTTGTAAGAAACAACTTGTAATAGTGCCTCACAGGATAATGTCCTGCATGTTACATTTCGCTCTTCGATTGGGACCCTTATAAAGTACTTTGAGAAAAAATTCTTTTCCTTCTTCTCATTTCTCCTTTTCTGTTCCTTCTGCTCCTTTTTCCGTCTCCTCCTTCTTCTTCTTCTTCTTCTTTTCTTCTTCTTCTTCTTTCTTCTTCTTCTTTCTTCTTCTCTTCTTCTTCTTCTTCTTCTTCTCTCTTCTTCTCTCTCTTCTTCTTCTTCTTCTTCTTCTTCTTCTTCTTCTTCTTCTTCTTCTTCTTCTTCTTCTCCTTCTTCTTCGAATCCTCCTTCTTCTTGTCCTCACTATCTAACGATCCCCTTCTCCCTTTTCTTCCCCTTCGTTTTCATCTCCTTCCCCCGCCTGTTCCTCCCCCCCCCCCCCCCCTCATCTTCTGTCCTCTTCTTCCCTCCTCCACAACATACACGACAACACAGATAAACTATCCTTCCTTCTTATTCCAATAACCCAGTCGACGGTTGACAAGACCAATCAAAGTACCCACCCGTCAAAGTACCAAAGGGACGGAAATATTCTCTCTCGTCCGGGCTGATTCTGACAGGGAGACCAGACAAGGATTATGCGAGATTATCGTTTTTTCCTACTATCCACTAACAGGAAGGGCCGAACAGAATAAAAACGGAATGAGAGAACGACTACGTTTTTTGGGTGGAAAAATATGTTTCTAAAGCCAATATTCCCACGGCACTCAGGTAGAAAAGGAATACGTGAAGGGTAACTGCGATGTTTATGGCATAGATAAATTTAATTACAACTATAACAGTGCCTCTCATGTGCCATGTCTCGTCATGCATGTTATATATTGCTTTTGGCTTGAGCATCTTTGTAGGGGACTTTGAGTACATTCTTCTTCTTCTTCTTCTTCTTCTTCTTCTTCTTCTTCTTCTTCTTCTTCTTCTTCTTCTTCTTCTTCTTCTTCTTCTTTTTCTTCTTCTTCTTCTTCTTCTTCTTCTTCTTCTTCTCTTCTTCTTCTTTCTTCTTCTTCTTCTTCTTCTTCTTCTTCTTCTTCCTTTCTTCTTCTTCTTCTTCTTCTTCTTCTTCTTCTTCTTCTTCTTCTTCTTCTTCTTCTTCTTCTTCTTTTCTTCTTCTTCTTTCTTCTTCTTCTTCTCTTCTTCTTCTTCTTCTTCTTCTTCTTCTTCTTTCTTCTTCTTTCTTCTTCTTCTTCTTCTTCTTCTTTCTTCTTCTTCTTCTTCTTTCTTCTTCTTCTTCTCTTCTTCTTCTTCTTCTTCTTCTTCTTCTTCTTCTTCTTCTTCTTCTTCTTCTCTTCTTCTTCTTCTTCTTCTTCTTCTTCTTCTTCTTCTTCTTCTTCTTCTTCTTCTCTCTTCTTCTTCTTCTTCTTCTCTTCTTTTCTTCTTCTTCTTCTTCTTCTTCTTCTTCTTCTTCTTTCTTCTTCTTCTTCTTCTTCTTCTTCTTCTTCTTCTTTCTTCTTCTTCTTCTTTCTTCTTCTTTCTTCTCTTCTCCTTCTACTTCTACTTCTTCTTCTTCTTCTTCTTCTTCTTCTTCTACTAATACTACTACCTTTTCTCCTCCTCCTCCTATTCCTCCCATTTTTCAAAGTTCCAGGTTTAAGAGTTTTTATTTCCAAGATAAGGGTCATTTAAATCCATTGATATTTGACAGACGAGTTTTCTGGCCAAATTTTTAAATTGACTTTTTCCAGAGCAAGGCAGTTAATTGTTAAATATGACCTAAATTGAAGCAATAAAGCAGTTATTAGCGTTATGGATAAGCACACGCCTCTGACGACATGATCTGTGAACGTCAGAAAAGAATCTCCATGGTACAATTTGGAGGTAAAAAGTATAAAGATAGAGAAAAGAAAGGCGGAAAAGAAATGGAAAAAAATCTGGCCTGACGATTGATGAGGAAATTTAGATATCATTCAAACAAAGAATCAAAGAGGTGACATTTAAGGCAAATCGCGTCTATTATCCCGATAAAAAATCCAAAAGAAAGAGTTTTATAAAATCTCAAATAAGCTTCTAGGCAAAGAGATAAAAACAAACACCATACTGACGACGAGCAACTCGCGGACTGCTTTGTAGACTATTTTATGAATAAAATAACAACAATAAGGAGCGAATTGGCACAGACGAAGTAGAAGCAGAATATACACCTTTTGATGGCGAACCCTGAAACATCTTTCAATGAAAATTTTAATTGAGGATACAAAGAAAACGACTCTCTCTAGTACGAGCAAGTCATACAGGCTCGACCTTTTACCAATATCGCTTTTGAAGGAGTGTTTGGTGAACATGCTCCCTATACCAATGAATTGATTAATCAATCATTAAGGAAGGGAGATGTTCCAGAAAGCTTCAAGAAAGCATTGGTGAAGCCATTGTTGAAGAAAACGGGACTTGACAGTAAATTGTTCGAATCTACCTTTCATTTCCAAAAACCTAGAAAAGATTGTTCTAAAACAACTTTCATGTCACCTGAAACAACTTCGTCAGAGCGTGACATTCATTTTTGTGTACCTCAGGGATCAGTTTTAGGTCCAATCTTTTTCGTACTGCATACTTCCCCTGTTGTGAGAATTTTAAGGCCGCATTCTCTCGCTTACCATATGTGCGCCAACGATACCCAGATGTATAGTATGTGTTTGCAATCTGATATTGTTTCAAAGATAACTTTTTATGAACAGTGAATGCATCAGCAATTTGATGATATCAATGTCTGCGAATAGATTAAAATTGAATGGCGGTAAGACCGAAGCCTTATTCGTTGCTAGTTCCAATAATAAGACAGATCCATTAACACTGGCACTGGCAATCAATGATAATGACAAAATACAACTCACATCAACAAAAAATATCGGCATCACCTTGGAGAGTGATCTGGCTACGAACAAGCATCTCAACAACCTGAGAGCAAGTAATATTTGCATTCTAAAAACCCTTTAGAACAATCAAAACATTTATTAATAAGGAAACCTGCAACAAATTGGTAACATCTTTTATATTCCCGAAAATGGACTATTGCAATGCGCTGTTTGCTGTTCTCACAAAGAACAAAATAAACAAACTCCAGAAAGTACAGAACATGGCAGCCCGCGTTGTACTGCAGAAATACAGGAGAAATGCAGCTCCCGAAATACTACGACAGCTTCATTGGCTGCCAGTGGACCAACGCATTACATTTAAATCTGCATCTATTGTATTCAAGTGCTTGGAATGCTTTCTAAAGTGGTAAAATTTCTCCTTGTGACGGTCAGATAATCTATGTGTAAAAGATAGAGCCTGCAATAAAAAATATAAATTAGTGGCGTTATGTTTTACCAGTCCATGGAACAACACGTTGACAAGCAAAGGGAACGATTTTCGGGCACAGGTTGAGGTTTGAGGCTAATTTTCCACTAATAACCATTTGATCAGTCAGATTGAATTGCATAACTGGATCTGATTAATTTTGAGAAATGTACTTTATGGCATCAGAGTCCGATCTAAAGGGTAGCGAAGAATTATAGCATATGTTTGTTTTACGTTACATAAATGGGAATTTACTCAGTGGGTCATATTGTTCTAAAATGACTACCAAAAGAGCAGATATTTGACTTCGCGATCTACATTTCCTTAATTAAGTATTAATGATCTACAGATTCACTAATTAATTATTCATAATCTACTGATTCACTAATGAAGTATTCGTTATCTATATATTAACTAATGAGGTATTCAAGATCTACAGATTCACTAATGAAGTATTCGCGATCTAGATATTCACTAATGAAGTATTCGCGATCTAGATATTCACTATTGAAGAGTTCGTGATCTACATATTCACTAATGAGGTATTCGCGATCTGCATACTCACTAATGGTATTCGTGATTTACAGAGCCACTGACGAATTATTCGTAACCTACAGATTCACTAAAGAAGTAATCGTGATCTACATACAGATTTACTGATGAAGTATTCATGATCTATAGATTCACTGAAGAAGTTTTTGTGATTTACAGATTCAATGATAAAGTATTCGTGATCTCAGATCCTATGATAACGTATTCGTGATCTACTCCACTGATGACGTATTCGTAATCTACAGATTCACTAAAGTTTTCGTGATTTACAGATTCACTGATGAAGCATTCGTGATCTATAGAACCACTGATGAAGTATTCGTGATCTTGAGATTCACTGATTTAGTTTTCGTGCTCTGCAGATTCGCAGATGAAGCATTTGTAACGTATCGTATTGTTTAAGAGATAATATGCCTTAAACACCTCTAAATGTTCTGAGAAACCTTCATACATATATACCATTTTAAAAACTTATTTCAAGAACGTTAATTTTACTTTGACAATGTTGAGTATATAATCACTAATTTAAGTCATTAAGTATATAACACACAAATCAGTATCATAGTCAAGAGTCGTGGCATTTTTTTCTATTAACAGTCATTGTTCCATGACCAAGTATTCCTGACCTACAGATTACATCACATCTTAGGTATTCCCGATCACCAGATTCACCAATGAGATATTCACGATCAAAGGATCTACTAATTAATAATGGCAATGGGCAAAGTGTGACAATGCGAGTAAATGATAAAAAACATTATTATTATTATTATTATTATTATTATTATTATTATTATTATTATTATTATTATTATTATTATTATTATTATTATTATTATTATTATATTATTATTATAATTATTATTATTATTATTATTATTATTATTATTATTATTATTATTATTATTATTATTATTATTATTATTATCATTATTATACTACTATTATTACTATTATTAATGCTATTATTATTATCATCATCATCATCATCATCATCATCATCATCATCATCATCATCATCATCATCATCATCATCATCATTAT
>NC_088363.1:76774974-76802474 GCF_034508935.2 Berghia stephanieae
ATTTTGGACTCGCTACCTGCGGAGGAGTCGGATTGGACATCCCCGTTCAGTCCTCGAGAAGTGGATGCAGCCATTAGCGATGTAAAAACGGCAAAGCATCAGGGATAGATAGCATTTAACCCGAAATGGTGACGAATCTGGGCCCCAGGGCACGGGCCTGGATGTCAAAGGCAATGTCTGACGTCCTTGCAATAGGAAAGCTTCCACAAGTACGGACAGTATAAACTTTTAGAGGAACTGAAGTTTATAACTACAAGAGACGACATAATCATTACTTTGACCTCTCCCCTATGAATTCCTGGCTGTGTGCCATTTGTTAATTGTATTCGCCGCATGCCATTAAAAAGATACCCGCGCTTCACCTTCTGGAGAAATACTTGCAAATTTTCCTCATTGTGACAAATTTGCATGTTTAATCCATATCGTTATCAGTGTTTATGGATATAGAAATCACACCAGAAAGCTCATAAAAAGGCTGGTAAAGAGAGAGAGATGAGTGCTTTGAAGTAAAAAAACACATAAGCCTAATCCTCCTCAATGGCATCTATTTTAACTTAAATCTTATAAAATCAGGTTTGAACATAGGTTACACTCTGAATTAATACCGTTTTGAAACGATCGTTACATTTATATGATGTTCTTGCAATGTTTGCTAAAACGAAAATTAAAAAAAAAAACAACCCCCAGCTGATGCGTCCTTTGACCTTTTCCTCGTAAAGTACACTGGTCGATACATTTCAGAAATAGACCGGTCTATGTCTAATAGTTTTATGTTGAACGCCAGTTTAAAAAAAAATTGAATAAGAATGATTGTTGATTTTGTAAAAGATGAAACATATTATGAAATGAAGAATACCGAGAAAAATGGGAATGGTCGTAATCGACGTTTATATGTTTGCAGGTCTGGTATATCCCAATTTGTTATGGGCTCATTGTTGTAAAGAAAAGACTCTCATTTATCTTAAGTGTTTCATTTATCGTGTTTTGTTAACATCATCTGCCTGTGTTAATTAAATCAGAGATTTCATTCAATTTGACAAATTTAACTCAAACCAACGCAGAATATTGTCCATCTGAACAATGTTAAAATAAGCCCATTATTGTGTTCATTAATCAGACCTGAAAATATGTGCACGCCGGTCGCGATAGACAGTTTGAAGATAAGCTACTTTTACTAAACCCAAGTGATACTCCAGATATTATAAACTATGAGCGATTGGCGCCCTGTCTTGGAAGATATTCTTGATGATATCGGGTTTGCCATACAATAAGCTCTAAGTAAGCAGAGTATTACTTTATTTGTGAAGAATAAATTATACGATTTTTGACCGATATTGAGAAATATGAGGTTTTTGCTCGATAGATTCCCAATTTCGGTCAGAAATTGTATTATTAAACCTACTACAACTGCCTAAGATAATTCAAAGACTTGAACTGGTGGTATTTAAAGGATTATGTATGGTACCATTTTCTGTTATTGTTAGTTTTTAAGAAGAACAAAATGTTATTTTAACACACAAGTAATACAGCAGATTAACAGAGGGACATATCTAATCTCAATAAATCCAACACACATCTTTCTTCAAACACAACAAATCACAGAAAAAAAAGAGATATTCAACATTTGCCCACACAGAATGAAATTTTTACTGGCGACCTCCCACCACCATGCACTGCAATAAATCCACACACAGAAACGTACATGTATACCCCCCCCCCCCCCCCCCCCCCCCCAAAAAAAAAAAAACAACAACAAAAAAAAAAAACAAAAAAAACAAACCAAACACTCATAGGCATTCACTCATACACTCTTACACACACGCACACACACACACACACACACACACACAAACACATACACACACAGAGACGGACCTATACACAGGTAAACAAGTGGAAACATGAGCACAAAAAGTAAATACATCTTGTCAACAAAGAGGTCGTTTCTGCAAGTTTCGCACTTGCTGAGGCAGAAAAACTGTCGAATTATCGCAGTCGGAGTGGAAAAATAAGGTGAGACTTGCAGTTGCCCGAAACGTCCATTGTTTTATATTAGTTAAGTATTTATTGTATATAAAAACGATCTATCTATATCACGTAAAAGATACACTATCTAAAATGTTGTTATATACAGGGTGTTCCAAATATCTCCTGTAAACATCAAGTATTTTTACATGTATCATAAAATTATTTTTAAAAGATAAATATTGATTGACCAAGGGTAAGACACAAACTCCCAATATATTTAGTTATAATAAAATAGGATACAAAATCACATGAAATAATTAAAGACTGAGAGTTATATAAAGTCTGTGCAGACATTGCTTAATCTCGCCAAACGTGGCCACCGAACTGCCTTAGATCGGTAAACTGCGGAAAAAAAACAAACACATATTTATACTCGTCCTTCAAATATCGATCGATTAAAACAACCCACATCTTGGCAAAAACTCTCAAACCTGGGATTCCGGAAGTCTCAGGTTTGAGAGTGTGTTGACAAAATGAATGTCATTTTAATCGATCGACCACTGAAGGACGAGTGTTCTGGCCAAGGTTTTAAATACGTATATTTTTCTCTCTCCAGAATACGGCCGTATAGACGAAGTCGGCGATGGCGAGAGGAGAATTTCAGATTGAAATGATCTGACATTTTAGACTTTTGCATAATTCTAGATAACTGTGCCAATTCTTCTCAAATAAACCTATCAATTTGATCGAGGTCTCATATTAGGACCATAAAGTCAATTTTCAGTGTTAACATCATCCCAAATCATAGCGTTTCGACATAACAAATGTGAAAATGCCTTTTCCGAAAGTACATCATGTTGTTGCAATCTACTTGCACCTAACTACATGTCTGCTAACCCTACAGTTTAATGTTGCCCATCATGCTTTGTCGTCATAACAGGAAGACATGCTTTTAATCAGTAACTGCCGTAGTCTGGAAAGACACTTGTTAAAATATTTGGCCAGAAAACTCGTCCTTCAAATATCGATCGAATAAATGACCTCCCATCTTGGCAAAAACTGTCAAACCTTGTCACTCCAAGGTCTTCCTCATGTCCCAGATTTTAGAGGTTTTACCGAGATGGGGGTCATTTAAATCGGTCAATATTTAAAGGACGAGTTTTCTGGCCAATGTTTAAATACCTGTCTTTCCAGAGCACGGCAGGTAACTGGTTAAGAATAAATAAAAATCCCATTTCAGCATTACGGCCCTTAACTTGGTAATTAGACGTAATATCCCCATGCAATGAATAAACATTTTAATAACGATAGAAAACATTTCAGACTAAAGTAGGATCATTAACAACCCTCTTTATGGTATAATTATCAAATCGATCGATTTCACTGTTTGCTTGTTTGTATTATTTTTAATTCATCTAAAGCAGACCGCAGACAACCCCGGTCCAAATCCCACGTTTAACCAATGATTGCTAAATGTGACTAAAGGTCTTGATTCGGTGTTAGGTCGGAGAAGACCAGATTCAAACAACTGAATCTAGAGTATAAACGAATAGAATCACAATATTCGATATATACCTACGAGTAGTTTAAAAAACAACAATCATACTTCTCAGTTGGGCATATTAATAGTTGAATAAAAGTACATAATTTAGAATGATTTCAGTATCTGATTCACCCGGACATAGTATCGGATTGAGACGGCGGTTGATAAAGAAAGCAGTGAGACAGGAGTCATCTTTAACGGTTATTCTATACCTCCTCATACATAGCAAAGCTCGTTGATATTAAGTTGACAATAAAGTGGCTGACTTTCAAATCGTCCTAAGTCACATCCTGACAGAAAATGATTTAACAATCTCAAGCTATTTTTGAACTCCGTAGAATCACCAAAGAAAATTTGGAGTTTCTAAACACGCAGGGTATTGTTTTATGAGGCAAACAAGACAAGTATTTTCCTCTTTAAATCAATAAATAAATGTTAAAAAATTACTGTTTTCTTTGAATGGTAAAAATGTGACTTCGTACATTTTGAAGGCCGCCTACTCAATAATTAGTGACATCAGATTGATCTAAAGCGTTACATTTAACTAAAATATGGCAAATGACAAGCAGCATTATTTTAATTTTTTAAAAGTGTGATTCAATCTTAAATATCAAAATCAGAACCATTCAGGTGTTTGAATAAAAGATTTCCTGAACTCTTGCGTTTTGGAAACCGAACATGCTTAGCTCTGCATACTTGCACGCTCCTGCAGCAACTGAGAAAACGTCCCGGAATTCAAAAATGCAGGAGAACAAGAATCTGAAATTGCCATAGTTAGAATACATTGTTCGAGTCTATAGCAGTTGAGTAATTAACCCAAAGCTAGATGGAGGGCATAAGAAGGAGAAGACGTCAAAAGAAAATATGGATAGGAAAAAATGATCAGATTACGAGTAGACAAACTTCTATAAAAGAAACAGATTAGAATGACGCAACGTGGGTGAATTCTGAAATCCTGCATGTTCCCCCGAATTGTATAAGGATTGTTCATAGTCTTGAAAAAAAATGTACAACTACTTCAAAAAAGCAAATGCTTGGCATAGGAATGCGTGAGTGAGAAAGAAGGAAAGTTCGAAATGGGAATTCAATCTTTGTGAGCCGTGTGCCTTTAAGGGAGTAGAAATGTGACCAGATTAATTCTAATTAATCCTGATGTCACTAAACTAAAATTCATCTCAAATAAATCATAACACTCCTAAATATCTTTGTTAATGATAACAATTATTTCTTCAAAAAAAAATGAAGACAATCTAAAACAGTTCTATGCTAAGAAAAAAGGTAGACATAATATCATAAGTATGATACTATTTTGCAATGGTCCATCGAATTTAATTTCCTTAATCGATTTTCAAAATTCGATTGCACTGACAATGTAACTCACCCGACACAAGAGAAGCAAAGCCATAGCAATCGTAGTCCAGGAATCTGCCTGTGTTATTCCATGTATAATATCCTAGAGCTTTCTGTTGTTAGTGATAGATCCGTTATCATTGAGAAACATGATGCGTTTTATATGGGTGTTTTTCTCTGAAAAAGAGACAAATAAAAAATCAATAAACAGTTGACCAGAATAAGAACGTTTGTCCTTAAACTTATTAAGGAATTCCACGCCATCTGGATTTTTATATAATTTCATGGGTGTTGATTACAATGAAACATACTTTTTCTGTGCCTTATCGGCTGAGAAACTGGCTGTTATGAGCGTTTATGAGGTAATAAAATGCCAAGAGAGCTTCATTTTTTCCATCTTTTAATTTTACACGATTATCAGCGATTGCGACAATTTTAGGTTTTATGTGCGGTCATGATGGTGGTACACAACAAAAAAAAGGCAGTTAAATTTAGAGTTAAGTACTTGCAACTCACTTGGGTCGCAGGCGCTCAGAAGTAAGGAAGACATTATTAAACTCAAGCAGCATTATGACAAAGTACCTGGTCATCTCAAATGTAATGCTCCTATTAACTTGTTTAAATATTAAATAGGCATTTCCACCTCAATCTCAATCAGTATTTGGCTATCGGCAGTCAGAGAAATTGTTAGTGTTAATCAGTGGCGTGGCATGGTCACAGTATAAGGTGGTGCCAGAATTAGAAGACAATTACTTAAAACATGCTATATTTGTAAATGCAAAAGAAAGAAAAAAAATTGAAGAAAAGATTTACACAAATAAGTAAGAGACGGTATATACTATTTTTCAGTTTTATTTTTAAAAAATGCTGTATTCCATTTTTAAAAGATGGAGCGGTGCCAGGCACCAAATCAATCAATATAGCCACGCCCCTGGTGTTAATACAAAAAGGACGTCTAACTTGCATTGTATGAACTGGACATATATTGCTCCACATGGCCCCTCCTGCTTGGGGGAATTAATGTATCATTGCGAAGCTCATTGAGTGAGGTAAATCCGGAGAAATGTGCCATATATGTTCATAGTCTTTTAAAAAATGTCCACTTGGTGGCATGTCGATCTGACCCAGACAACGGAAATTGGATTTAAAGCAGACCTGTCTACGTAGAGAACTACGAATATTTTTGGTCCAACTGTAACTACGGAATCACATAAGCGTCTTTAATTCAATAATGGTTTTGAAAAGGAAAATGTTACACCAGAATACAATATTTAATACTTTGTAACTTATTTTTATTACTTTAGACTTGTTGGAGTGAAGTGAGGATAGACTTATGCGGTCAAAATTTTAGAATACGACGGTTGCCTTTTTCAAGTCATATATATATCTATTCACTCTTAATTCATGCAAGTTATTGGTATCGGTTAATGGACTTGGTATCGTTGGAAACGTTTACTTCTTAGACATATAGAGCTAACCATACGATGACGCCGTCAAAATATGACCAAGATAATTACGAGGCAACTGACCCAAACTATGCTGCAATTGATCCTTATGCATGTCATACAGATCCAATCAACATTTCTGTTTACACTTTGCTTAGCAGCAGACTGTCAACTATCAAAGATGCGACGAGGGGTTGAGTGGGACACTTTCGCATTAAAATAACCCCCCCCCCCCCCTCCCATCTCCACTTCCCACTACAATATCAATATCTAGACAGCCTATTTGATGCGTGATCGAATATTTATGAGTATGTGCTTCTATGCCCCCTAACAACCACATACTTATGGTTATTATTTTCTATAATTTGTTATTGAAAGTGAGCGGTCAAAGGTAGGTACACTTGTTTTACAACGTGCTGCCGGTCTTTTTGTTTTGACGGCGACATCGTATGTTCTGCTCTATTCAAATTGGGGTGTTAAAATGCTTTGATGGGGTTAGCGTTCCAGAAAAGTTTGCAAATGCCAAATAGCACAACACATTGATATCCCATCCAATTATATAATTTTTTTTTGTATGGAAACCATTATATTTTAGATTTGCTATTATAGAGAGTGCTTTGGCATTTTTTTCGGAAATGCTGAACACCTATGATAAGGACGATCGCAGCTAAATAATAGATTTATTGTAACTTATTGTTTACATAGAGCATGCGAATTTTAAAGTATCTTACTTGCTATTAAATACAATGATGGGCTAATAATTGTTCAAGTGGTAGAATTGTTCTGGTCGATTGATACCATACTGAGTCTTTGGAAAAAGCTATTTACTTATATTTTTCTCACAATGCTGAGGTGCTAAAAGAGGATCTACGGGTATCAGTATTGAAAGTAAATGCGCTTACGCATTGCGAGCCTCGCCTTATATGTTAAGTGCTGCTGTTGGCTTGTGACCCCATGAAAAGCTCTCTTAGTCATTTAGTGAATACATCAATTCATACCATCTCACGTTTTAAAAAAAACCCCATTTAAAATCGTGTTTATCATCAATTCCTAGTTGACGAGACTACTGAAACGTGTCTTATTCCATAATTAAAGTAAGCCTTTCTACAGTAGAGACGAAAAGACAGGAATCGGGACCAAAGTGTTTATTGGCTAGCACAACATAAGCATGACACGTAGGTATTACATAAGATTGATTGTCTGTGGATGTGGATGTTATTGATGGTGAAACGTGGAACAGCAAGACAACAGGGTTTGTTTCCTAGTTTGACGACATGGGATTAAAAGGTCAAAGGTCCGAATTCCCAGCCGGAACCACAGACAAACGAATCTCTAGCTCTGGTCTGTGGCTGAACGAAGGGAAGCTATATTCCTCTACGCCATACATTGACAAGTTGGGGAAGAAGTCACAACTGATGGTACAGTGCCAAGGAAACCAGAAAGAAAAATTACAGAAGAATCGTATAACAAAAAACCCACTAGGAATCATTCTTCACACTCCTTGATTGCACCAACTTGTTACCACTAAATCACAGAGGTAAGGCAAATTAACACCCACACACACACACACACATACACACAAACACAGACACACACACACACTCTCTCTCTCTCCCTCTCTCCCTCTCTGTCTCTCCCTCTCTCTGCCTGCATCTCTCTCTCTCTCTCTCTCTCTCTCTCTCTCTCTCTCTCTCTCTCTCTCTCCGACCATAGGGTTTTGATCCAAGTCGAAAGGTGTTGTAAATAAAACCTGAGCGAATTTTGTTACCATAGTTTCCAGTTTAGAAAGCGTGTTATTTGCGTCGACACGTCTTATTAATCATAAATAAATACGTTTGTATGGGCACGGGATCGAGAGGGAGCGAAACGATGTGAGTCAGAAGTATTTCCTTTGTGATCCGAAATCAAATCAAATATCTTTTTAATGATCAGTGAAGAGCTCAAGGGTGACATTCGACTCAGGTGTGCTAGACGGAAAAAAGTCTTAAAGGTTAGAAATGAAGCGATCTGAAGCGCGGTGGAATCAAATTACTATATCATCATCATCATCATCATCATCATCATCATCATCATCATCATCATCATCATCACCATCATCGTTATCGTTATTATTATTGTAATGCCCGTTACAACTACTTCAAAACTGCACACAAACACACGCACACACACACACACACACACACACACACACACACATATATATATATATATATATATATATATATATATATCGATAGTGAGGGAGGGAGAGATAGAGGGAGAGATAGATGGATGGAGGAATAGACAGATCGATAGATAGATAGATATATAGACAGACAGATAGATAGATAGATAGATAGATAGATAGATAGATAGATAGATAGATAGATAGATAGATAGATAGATAGATAGATAGATAGATAGATAGATAGATAGATAGATAGATGGATTGAGAGAGATAAGGGGGAGGAAGAGGTAAATGTTAGGTGGATAAAGAGACGAATAAAAGATGGCGTTTTTCTGACATCAATTTCCAGGGAATGATAGAATAAGCACTCGGAATTTGGATGTGAATGAATAGAATAGGTGAAAGGGTTCCGAATCGATCGGAAGAGAAGGAGAGTTATTCTTTCAAGAAATGTCATTAGCTATTGCAGCCGAGCAGAAGAATAATATATATATAATATTAAATATATATTGTATATGTCTATATATATATATTATAGTTATATATATATTATATATATAATATATATATATATATATATGAGTATATATATATACACACAAACACACTGTAGATCGAAACAAAAACTAAACAAAGCGACAAAATTAACGTTATGAAGGGAAAATAGATTTTTTAAAAAGAACAACAACCCCCCCCCCCAAAAAAAAAACCCCAAAAAACCCCAACAAAAAACAAACAAAAACAAACGGCAACTTCCTTAAATTAACCAAATTTTCATATCCTTGACTGTAAATTCTTTATTATCTAAATTTCCCCCGACATAATACCGTTTCGAGGCAGCAGGCCACACGTTTTAGTGATGATTTCATGGGTTTATTGGCTAGCCAGAACCTTGGTGAGCAACTGACTGAATCATTAGTAGACTGAAAATTAGTATTGAAATTGTCTCTATGTATGTGGTAAACGTGTGAAAAACATAGTTAATGTAAGTGATGTAAAAAGCGCTTAAAGGTTTGGTTACGACAAACTCTAAAGGAAAAAAAATACAATTAACTAACTTTATTATTATTATTATTGTTATTATTATTATTATTATTATATTATTATTATTATTATTATTATTATTATTATTATTATTATATTATTATTATTATTATTATTATTATTATTATTATTATTATATCTATTATTATTATTATTATTATTATATTTATTATTATTATTATTATTTATTATTATATTATTATATATTATTATTATTATTATTAATTATTATATTATTATTATTATTATTATTATTATTATATTATTATTATTATTATTATTATTATTATTATTATTATTATTATTATTATTATATTATTATTATTATATATTATTATTATTATTATTATATATTATTATCTCATCATTCATCATATCATATCATCATCATCTCATCATCATCATCATCATCATCTCATCTCATCATCATCATCTCCTCACTCTCTCATCATCATCATCATCATCATCATTCATTATATCTAATTATTATTATTATTATTATTATTATTATTATTATTATTATTATTATTATTATTATTATTATTATTATTATTATTCCATTCCCTGTTTGGGAACACCTGTAGCCAAACCATTATTATCAAACGTGGTAAAAATGACGCGCTATATTAGCAGACTTTCTCTGTTATCATTCGTTCATTTTCCTGTTAATAAGTACATTCTCTTGTTGCTTTATAATGTTTCTACTCGTTAGATACTGATCAGGCGATTGTGCACTCAGAAGAAGGAAAATGTCTGAACACGATTGAAAATGGGATGTACAAACTCTGTATATTTCTTGACACAAATCAAATAACGTTCAACAATGAAGATCGACATTATGAAAGAATGAGAGAAAGAAAGAACGAAAAATTATCTTAAATTAAAGCATAAATGGCTAATAATTATATTATACGCAATGAACTAAAACGCACAGGCAATTTTCGCGATCGAGAAGAGCACACTAATTTTCCACCCCCGACTCGCTGACAGATATTGTTTACTTGGCATGTAAACACTACGAGGGAACTCGAACTCAACCAGAGCTGCCTTGAAATATAAAATGTGACCCATCACATCAAACTGTCGTTAAATCTTAATGAGAAGATTGCCGAAATGTGAATTTAACGTTATAATGATCAGAATCATGTGATAAGAAATTTTAGGATCAGCAATTTATGAAACTATGTTCAAGTTTATTCTACTAAGATCATTTATTTAAAAACAAACACACACAAATCAACAAAAAAAAACAACAACAACAAAACAAACAAACAAGAAACAAAAAACAAAAACAAACGAAAAACAAAAACAAAAAAAGAAGAAAAAAATTTGAAAAGAAAAGAAAAAACACACACAAAACAACCCCCCCCCCCTCCCAAACAAACAAACCAAAAAACAAACAACAAATACACTAAATATGTTTTATACTCTTTACTGTAAATTTAATTTTCAGCAACAACAACACACATAGTGTTTTAAGACGTGTAATTAATTAATAATTAGGTAGTGATGTCGTTCATTGACAGAAAACAACACATTTTTTTCGTTTTGGTCAGAAACTTTCGATTGCAATGACACACCTGCACCCCCTCCCCCCACCCGCCCTTTCAATATTGTCAAATTAATAATCTCAAATTTGAAACTGCAAATAAAAAGACCGCTGTATTGGACGCTGATAAAAGTCCAAAAGTTAAAATTGGAGAAAAACTGGAGAATGTCAACAATTTTGTATATCTTGGGGCAAGACTAGAGGCAAATGGAAAATCGACCCCTGATATCCAAAGGAGGATAGCACTTGCCAAAACAAGATTGACAAAAATGATGACATCATGGAATAGTGAAAGCATACAACTGAAAAAAAGAAAATATTAAGAATATTCATATTTCCAACAGCATTATATGGATATCAATCATGGACAATCAAAAAAAAAAAAAAAAAAAAAAAAAAAAAAAAAAAAAAAAAAAAAAAAAACAAACAAACAAACAAACAAACAAAAAACAAAAACAAATAACGATGTGAATTAAATTAATGCATTTGAAATGAAATGATATAGGAAAATTCTCCGTATTCCCTGGACAGCAAAGGAAACTAACAAAATGGGAAAGAGCCCCTGGGCATTATCATCAAGATAATACAGAAAAGACCAAAAAGAAGATGGTCACAATACATTAGCGAATGGACGAATAAGCCTGTGACTGAATGCGGATGGATGGCGCAGGACAGAAGCTTGTTTCGGTTGGCAGTTGCGGAAAAGCCATGATGATGATAAATAAATAAATCTGATTGAGACATTTTGAAAGTAAAGTTGGCACAAAGTGTAAAATACTCAGTGTACATGCCTTCATTTCACAACAATCTCTAAAGCAAACTGAATAAATAATAACTAACTGACTAACTAAAGATATAAATGCAGTTATAAAAGAGGAAAAATTATATATTTATCCATCCGTTATTACTACCTATTAACAACGATTTGCTATTTAAAGGATCGGAGGCTATAAGCTGATAACCAAAGAGAAATTGTTGACCAAGAATAAATCTTGGCTTCAGTAAATTGTAGACGTGGCTACGAACAAGCACATTTTCTCATTTATGTCAGAAAACCTTTTTTTAAAAGTCGTTCGATTAAAAAGACCCCCAACTCGTCAACATTGATAAACCTTAGACTTTGCCTTATATTATATGGTTTGGGGAGTTTGGGAGGTTTAAATATTTTGATAGATCAATAATTGAAGTATATTTTTTATATATTTACATTTCTGGCGAAAATGAAAAAAAATTACTTTGCCAAAGATTAGCCGTTGATAAAAGCAGTCTGTTGTCATTAGTTCCTAATCTATTGAATTCTAGTTTACCTCTTCGATAATAGAAATTTCCAAATATAATCCTTTTTCATCAATACACTGCTAATATTTTTTTTTTCGTTTTTCACAATGTTTTTTATTTTAGATCTCATTATTGTTTTGGTTTGTTTGGAATTTATTTTGGGAACTTCCAAACGCGAGTGTCTGTGTATCCATCAAAATAAATTACTGAAAAGAGTTAATTTCTGAATCGATATTTTTTCCATAACTCACAATGATAAGTCGAATTGAAAAGTTTTCCAACATTTGTAAAGGATCGTATAGTTCAGTTCAAACATTAATATCGATATAAATAAGGAAAGCGTGTGTGTATGCGGGTGTGTGTGTGTGTGTGTGTGTGTGTGTCTGCCTGTCTGTCTGCATATTTTAATTAGGCAATAAAGTTTGGCCATGAGACTGCCTGAGTAGCTGCATTATCCCAACTTCAATCGATTTGATTGAATCTTTACTGAGGTGATTGGTTTATTGATTTTGTTTGGGCAAAAATGTGATCATTCGTTTCACAGTTGATAAAAATGGCCGGGATGTGATTTCACGGTGGATTGTTATATCTTTTAGAGGAAATGCGTTGGATTCTAGTTTTGCACATTGATTTGAAAATAACGAGTTCCAACATCTAAGTTTCATATCATTATTGACACATTATAGAATATTGAATACTGAAAGTTAAGGGCACCATCTTTATCATAATCCTATATAAAATATTTTTAATCTCACTTGATATAAGAATTTCTGTGGGTTTTTTAAACTGAGAAAACAGTGGTGAGTACAAATTGCAAATACTTTGATATAACTGCTCTCTTACAGATATCGATTTCTATCTCTAGACGAGATAAGTAATGAGTTAAACTAGGATTGAAAATAAATTCAATCTCGGTTTGATGAGTTATTGAAGGTCCCGATAGCTCAGTCGGTAGAGAACTCGCTTCACAATTAAAGGGATGGACTCGATCCCAGGTGAAAGTGAGACTTTTTTTTCCGACCCCTGTGTCCATCCAACCATGATTGGGTAGCTGGGTCTGTTAGATCTGGCATATATTGTGATATGACAGATTAGCGTCTTATGCAACGGATAACAAGCCATTGTTAATGTCACGCGAAAAATCATGGGATAAACTTCGGCTATTGGGCCTAATGACTATAAAGGATATTACATTTATTTTCTCTTGTGTTTCATAATAATAGACTAATAGGGAAGAGAAGTAGTGACGTCATATCTTTTAATCTTCCGGTTCCAGAGTCCTTGGAAGTGTGTATGTATCCATACTAATAATGAATAGGTTACATATTGAATCACATAGCATAACTATTTTATTATGAGGATGTACAGGCAGATTCTTAATATTACGAGGTATGAAAGAGCGGGGATGGATGATCTCTATTTGCGACCAGCATTTATTAAGACTAGAAAATAAGATGCCACCACTCTGAAATCAGAAGATCAATTACACAAGGTGTCATGGTCTCAAGTGAGTAAAGAGCTACTCGACTATGCATAAAGATATATGTAGAATGAGGCCCCAGAATTTACTAGTTACTATAAATGAAAAACAATTAACGATTTGTTTACAATGAAATAAAAATAATGATGAAATTTAATTAAAAGAGATAAACAGTGATCGTGGCAGTTACAAATAGAGATATGAATATTTTACGTAACTTATGATAATATGTCAGGTTCGTAAGTTTACGTTTCCAGGCAGTTGATGGGCTTGGATGATCTATTCCTCTGATAACAGGATTGGACTCGTAAAATTCCGTTTCCAGGCAATTGGTAAGAGGTTATAGTGTAGTACAGAGGGCTTGGGTTTGATCCTTGAAGATTATACAATCAAAGTTAAAAGCTCCGGCGTCTTAATGGTGTAGATATAATATCTACAAAGTCCCAAAAGATAAAAATCTTACAATATATATATAGGAATAGAGTGACTGGCCGTCCGGCATAGATTGTGGAGAGAAAGTGAGTGTCAAATGTTAGACCTATCAGCTTTTATAATAAGTGGCTACGTGACAGAATGTCGAACGAAAAGTATTCACTAATTAGAAATTAATTCGAGGGAAGGCTATAAAAGGAAAGACGATCTAATATTAGAAGGTAAAGTTTATCTAAGCCTACCGAAATATAACTGGAGTGAGATGAATTCAGTTCTTAATAAAATAAAATTTAATAAGATAATTGTGAACAACCTTTACTGTGACACCCCCCACCCACGTTTAAAATATACTCTTTAACCATTATGGGAAAGATAGATTTTACAAACGGAAGTAAATTTACTATCATGATACTCTAGCATTAATCCATTGTTATGATTTGTGCTACAATTAAATTATTTATTAACTAGACATGGAAATGTTTATATTAACGTAGGTATATGAATGGGC
Organism: Berghia stephanieae; assembly: GCF_034508935.2. Classification (NCBI taxonomy): domain Eukaryota; kingdom Metazoa; phylum Mollusca; class Gastropoda; order Nudibranchia; family Aeolidiidae; genus Berghia; species Berghia stephanieae. The sequence continues at coordinate 76,789,739 of NC_088363.1, forward strand.
GACAATAACAATGAAAGATTGTGATTACAAATCATTGTGATGAACGACATGATGGCAATGTGATTACAAATCATTGTGATAAACAATAGTGATGGTAATGAAGCATGATTTAAGTCGATGATATGAAGGTAATTTTCTGAATGAAATGAATGAAAATGTAAATGGAATTTTGACATTTCAATTATTAATCATAAATGAGTGAAAATTCATAACAATAATAGATAAAGAGAAGATTTCCCAAATCATGAATGGGTATGGTATATATATCCAAACAATACTCAATGTTACATTAAGTTGGGTCATCATGTTTACAAATAAAATTATCGAAATTGTGCGTTCTGATTTGGCATAATTTTCGAGGTAACTAACAGTATGCATGAGAGGTTAACTTATACCCTTCTCACGTGTTTATACTAATCGAGAAAGTAGGTTGGCGTGAATATTTTCACAGCCTGGTATGTGAGAGATACTGAAAGTGTAATTTTGCAAAAATAGACTCCACCTTAGTACTCTACTATTATTCATTTTGTTATTTCTTATGTACGTGAGTGGTTTATGGTCCGTTTCGACCACAAACTCTTTTAGCAGTAGATATCTGCTGAATGTCTTTAAAGCAAAGACGATGGCCAGTCCTTCACGCTCTATTACAGAGTATCGTGATTCTCTGTCCAATAATTTTCTGCTTGCATATAAGCAAGGCATTAGAGTTCCCTCATGTTCCTGTAATAGTACACCTGCGATGCCCTTATCAGACGCGTCAGTTCTTACAACAAATTCTTTTGATATGTCGGGTAATTTAAGAATTGGTTCTGAACAGAGTAATGCCTTTAATTGGTTAAAGCTATTCTGACACACTTCTGTCCAAACAATTTTGTTCGGTGACCCATTCTTTGTCAGATTTGTTAGCGGTGTCGCGATGTGCGCGAAGTTGTAAATGTATTTCCTGTAAAAATTTAGGAGCCCAAGTACTTTGCGTACTTCTTTTTTTGTCTTAGGTGGTTGCAATTGTGCGATTTTTGTTTGTTTTTCTGTCTCGGGTGTCTGTGTCCCATGACCAACGGTATGATCAATCCTGTATTTGAAGCTTCGATATTAGTAAACATAGGTTGCGACACTGTGTCTCTATCAAAATACTTTTTTAGCATATTTGCATGGAATGTCTTTGTTGTGTTGTTAATTTTAATCTCGTAATTAACATTAGATTTTACTGCTGTTATTTTGAATGGTCCTTTCCATGTAGCTAAAAGTTTACTCGAGTCATCGGGTAAGAGTATTAGTACTTTGTCACCAATCTCAAATTTTCTTGATTTGCTTTTGCGATCAGAGTATTCCTTGTATTTCTCTGCTTTTTTAGTGACGGATTCCTGTGCTAGCTTACACGTGTCCTCTATTCTGTCTTTCAGGTTTCTTACATATTCGTAAGCAAACATAATTTCGTTATTGTCCTCCTCATTCCCTTTACAAATGTCGGCTACTATATTGATCGGGCCGCGAGGTGATCGTCCATACATCTACTCAAATGGGGAGTAGCCTGTAGATTCTTGGGGTATTTCTCTATATGCAAATAGGATTGCTGGTAAGTATCTGTCCCAATCATCTGGTTTTTCTGCTGACACTTTTCTTAACATATTTTTTAGAGTGCCATTAAATCTTTCACAAAGACCATTTGCTTGGGGGTGGTAGGGAGTTGTGAATGAGTGTTGGATTCCCATGAGTTTCATGGTTTCATGCATCATATGTGATGTAAATTGGGGTCCATTGTCCGACAGTATCTCATTTGGTATGCCTATTCTAGTAAAAATTGTCATCAATGCTTCAGCTATGTGATCCGATGTAGTTGATTTCAATGCTATCGCTTCTGGCCACCTGGTTGCGTAATCGACTAGTGTTAGTATGTGTGTATGGTTTCTATCTGATTTTGTTAAAGGGCCTATAATGTCAATTGCAACTTTTTGAAAAACTTTTTCAATAACTGGGGTTGTCTCTAATGGCAATCTCGGTATTCTGCCTTTTGCGACTCTTCTTTGGCATGTGTCACAAGATTTCACATATTCTCGGACGTCTTTAGTAATTCCAGGCCATGTGAAATTCTCGGATATTCTCTTCAATGTGGAAGAGCTCCCAAGATGTCCAGAAGTTATTGAATCGTGCGCTATTCCAAGGATTTTGTTTCTGTAAATACTCGGCGTGACCAGTTGTTTAGCTATTTTGTTTCTTTTCCTATGTAACCTGAACAGAATATCTTTTTCAATGATGTATTCAACTTTTGATTTCGTCCCTTTGTTTGCGATATTGAAATATGAAGTTAAAGTCGGGTCCTTTTTCTGTTCTTCAATGAACCTGTTCCTGTCAAATTGTTGTGGTTCAAGAGAAATAGTCATTGGCTTCTCTGTTGTCTTAGTCATCTTTCTTGTTTCTGCTAGACAAGCTGTTTCTTGGGTTAATGACCATTCTTTTACATCTGTTGGGTTGTCTTTAAGACCTTTTATATTGCCAACAATAACATCAGCGACGGGGCTGGGAAGTATACAGCATTCCACTATTCCTGTATAGTATGGGGTTTCTATGTACACATTAGCTGTTTCAAAGGTTTCGACTGTGCCACTGAATGTGATGCATTGTACCGTTTTTCCAGTTTTGTCTTCGTCATTGATCAAAGATGCTTTTATTCCTACTGTACTGCATCCTGTGTCTCTCAATATTTTGCAATCAGTTCCATTAGCTTTGCCTTCACAAAAAATAGCGATCCTGATTTGTGAGTTTGTGTTAAAAGTGACATACCTTTCACGCAATACACATTTATATTTTCTCCTGACATTACTCGTGTCTGATTGTTTACACCTGTTTGGAGTGATGCATTTGCAGTTTCTTTTGGATATCCCACGATTTTGTAACATTTGTCTGCTGTGTGGCCTTTCATTCCACAATATTGACATTTAATTATAGGTTTGTTGGTTTTCTTATACTCAGTATTATTGTCAGTGCTATTTCTTGTTTTGTTTTGATAGGGTCGGCTATGGTCTCTATTGAACTGTTTGTTCCATGGTTTGGTACTATGATCATCTTGTTTCACTTGCGTGTTCCGAGTGATTGATCGGCTCGTTCTATTTGAGTACTGAACTTTAGGTGTACCTGGACTCTGAGCAGCGGCAGCGTAGTATGGTTCCTTCAATGTTCTGCTAAGGGGTGTCAATGGATGTGCGCTGTTAAAGTTTTCTGCGTAGATTTTTAATTTGTCCAAGTTTTCTGGCTTTCTCTCTTTAAAGAATGCGACTAAATCTGGGTTGCAAGCTTGATAGATTCGATTCTTCAGCGTGAGATAGTAAAGGCCTGCAAAGTCGTCTTGTTTTACGTTTGCCAACTCAAGCCACCGATTTAGAAATTGAGTAATTCGGTTCACGAATGTATTAAAGTCTTCTCCACTTTCCGGTTTTGCAGTGTGAAACCTTTCCTGGTAACCATCTTCCGTTAATCTAAATCTTTTTAGTAGAGCGTCTTTAATTTTTCCATAGTCATCTGCATCTTCAGTTGTTAAGGTATAGAAAACTTTTAGCGGTTCTCCAGATAAGCAGTTAATCAAGGCTGTGGCCCATTTGCTTTCTGGCCAACGATAACCTTTAGCCTAAACTTCGAATCGGTGTAAGAAGGATTCTAGACAGTCTGAGCGTTCATCGTATGTTGGCATGCGTGGAAGTTTCACGAAAAATTCATCACTATTATTATGTTTTCTTTCATGACCGGTTTTTGTTTTTTCAATTTCCAGCATCATTTGGGTCCTTTTGGTTTCTTCTTCTGCTAAAGCTATTTGTCTTTTTAGTTCCCGTTCTTGGACTCTTTCTTCTCGTTCTTCTCTACGTATTCTTTCTTCATGTTCTTTTTCTTCTCTACGAATTCTTTCTTCATTTTCTTCTCTACGAATTCTTTCTTCATGTTCTTTTTCTTCTTTTACTTTCTCTTCGCACCATGAAAATATTCTTTCCTGGGGTATTTCTAAGTCCTTTGCGAGACTTAAGTATCTTTTATATGCTTCCATGTTGCAATAAATTAGTTACGATGTTTTATATATATTATATTGACAGGATACTGTTACTGACTGTTTTATTTATTTACACTTACTGGAATGAACTGTTCTATTTTTAGAAATCTCTCTCTCTTATTTCAACTTATTATGTATGTTGAATTTGATGCCTTTTATCGTTATATCTTATAAAGCAATGTGTCAATACAATGCGGAGTTATTATGACTTCTGTCAATAACAATGTGTCAATCGCGTGTACTCTAAACTATGTTACTACGAAAAATGTATCACCAATGTGTGTGACTCGTCGTTAGTTTGTGTACAATTATTCGCAATGACGCTAATATACTAGAGTGTGATAACAATAATAGGATGCCAAAATAATCCCAAGTTATCTATCACTAAATATAACACGACGGCTAGTAGACTCCTTTTATTATTATTTAGTTTTTAAAGACTCACTTTTCAGAACATAATATATAAGTGGTTTTCGGTAACAGTAATATGCCAAAAATGCATTTAAAACAAATCACTATGCAAAACAAATCACGATGTCTATAGTTACTATGTGATGCCCAACTCATGTAAAAGAGAATAATGAAGGATATATTTACCAACTCAGTTCGTGGCTGGGACCTCTCTCTTGTTTAATGGTTGTTCAACAATTGTAATTAGGCATTGAAGAGTGTTTAACAGTGATGTCTGAAATACAAAACAATAAAATATCGTAAGATTTACAATAGTTACAAAATGTGTTCACAACACTGAGTGATTGGATGATAGGTGAATGAATCGTTATGGAATGTAAACATATTGAAAACAATTCATGAATGAGGCAAACAACAAAATGAAATGAGTGATATAATAACAAAGTGGACAAGGAATGAATGAATGAATGAAAAACTGAGTGAATAAATGAATGAATGAATGGATAATGTATGAATGAAAGAATGAAGGGAGGAATAAATGTATGAATGATTGGATAAATGAGTGAATGAATGAATGAATAAATAAATGAATGAACAATGAATGAATGAATGATTTATAAATGAATAAATGGATGAAGGAATGAATCAATAAAATGCTATTCAATTTGAATGAAAGAATGAATGGATAAATTGCTATTCCATTTAAATGAAGAAATGAAAAAGAAAAAAAAAATTAATCCTGTAAATAGGGAGTTCAATTAAAATATGATCAAGTGGGGCAATTAAGAGTTTTACAATTTAAACTTTAAAGTTAGATGAAATAGATATATGTAACTAAATAAATTCAATTCTTTATATGTGTCCCCTCCAAAATGTCATGATCTCAAGTGAGTAAAGAGCTACTCGACTATGCATAAAGATATATGTAGAATGAGGCCCCAGAATTTACTAGTTACTATAAATGAAAAACAATTAACGATTTGTTTACAATGAAATAAAAATAATGATGAAATTTAATTAAAAGAGATAAACAGTGATCGTGGCAGTTACAAATAGAGATATGAATATTTTACGTAACTTATGATAATATGTCAGGTTCGTAAGTTTACGTTTCCAGGCAGTTGATGGCTTGGATGATCGATTCCTCTGATAACAGGATTGGACTCGTAAAATTCCACTTCCAGGCAATTGGTAAGAGGTTATAGTGTAGTACAGAGGGCTTGGGTTTGATCCTTGAAGATTATACAATCAAAGTTAAAAGCTCCGGCGTCTTAATGGTGTAGATATAATATCTACAAAGTCCCAAAAGATAAAAATCTTACAATATATATATAGGAATAGAGTGACTGGCCGTCCGGCATAGATTGTGGAGAGAAAGTGAGTGTCAAATGTTAGACCTATCAGCTTTTATAATAAGTGGCTACGTGACAGAATGTCGAACGAAAAGTATTCACTAATTAGAAATTAATTCGAGGGAAGGCTATAAAAGGAAAGACGATCTAATATTAGAAGGTAAAGTTTATCTAAGCCTACCGAAATATAACTGGAGTGAGATGAATTCAGTTCTTAATAAAATAAAATTTAATAAGATAATTGTGAACAACCTTTACTGTGACACAAGGTATGTAGCCAGTAGTGCCGCGCTGAAGACCGGTCTGGACCGGCGGTCCCACGGTCTTTTAGCTGTGAACCGAAGACCGGTCCCATAGGGGAAGACCGGCGGCGGTCCTCACTTCTTATCACCTTTCAACTAGTGCGGGGCGGTCCTTGGCAAGCTTAAGGACCACGGTCCTACGGTCTCGCGCCATAGCCTACTACTTCCCCAGCGATTCGTTGCTTCGGTTGCCTATCTTCCACCAATCACCACCCATCCCACTTAATTAATCGCACCCACCCCCCTTTGCCATACACTAAACGACACAGACGACCATACATGCAGACGACCACCAACCTCCACTCCGCAAACCGCCCTTTCGTGTGTGAGATGGGGGGAACAGGAGGCGCACGCCTTGGACGATTCCATTATACGGGGTAAATTTCAAAATTTACTACACCATAATGATCGCAATGACAATGATCTATGGTGAAGGCATGACCCCTCTTCTCTAATGGGTTATTGTTTGAAATGTATGTGACTACTAAAGATGTGTGTGTTTGTGCGTGTGTGTGTGTGTGTGTGTGTCGAACCTAGCAAGTAGCAAATCCGATTTTTTGTTTTCTTTTGTCCATCTCTTGTCACCACTCCTTTCTATCGCAGTGTTGTCATTTAAAATAATACAATAATATTAAAATTTCGTTTGGTGTTTTTACTAATCAAATAATATGAGTTTCATTAGTTTCTTCCTTCCAAAAAACCCAGTTATAACGTCTGAATTTTAAAAAAGTCCAATAGAATATTTGGGGACCCCGATAGCTCAGTTGATAGAGCACTCTCTTTATACGCAAAGGGCCAGAGATCGATCCCGGGTGCAGTCGAGTTTTTTCTGAATCCCTGTCTACTCAGCAATGAATGGGTAGCTGAGTTTGTTAGATCTGGCGAAAAGTCACCATCGACCCCTCTTATTACCTCATCCACACCCTCTTATTATAACTTCACGTCTCTCTCTTACTCTTCAATGCTCGCTGCCCTCTAATGTGTGTGTGTGGGGGGGGGGGGGGGGGGGGGAGGGAGGGGGGGGGGGGTAGGAGTTGCGTGTGTGTATCAACGCCACGAACAACTCGATCAACGCCTTGGGCGATGCCATTATCTCCGTTAATGGGGATAAATTTCAAATTTTATTAAATTATCGAAGTAACAATGAAGTACGGTGAGCAAATAAAGAAGGCATCACCCCTCTTCTCTAATTAGGTTACAATTTGAAATGAGTGTGACTACTCCGTGTGTTTTACTCCTGTAGACCACGGTTTTCATCGTGTAGCGGTCTTTAACGGTTCAAGAATGAACGATCCCACGGTCTCAAAGGTCAAACCGGTTCGAATTTCCAACAGTCTCTCAGGAATGTTCAATGTCGAAAAGGACCGGTCCTAGGACCGGTCCTTGCGGTCTTCATTTCCCAAGGACCGTAGGACCGTGGTCCTTAAGCTTGCCAAGGACCGCCCCGCACTAGTAGCCAGTCCTTCAGAAGACTGGCTTTACACAAACAATCAAATTCGTATTTTGACATCACACTTTTGTTACCTATTGTAAATTGCTGAGAATAGAACAATGAAAATTAATTATATTCAGCAACGATGACGTGGATAACGTTGCCGTCCTCTTACAAAATATAGTTGTAACCAACTGTCTAAAAACGGTACTATGTCGGGGTGAACCTGACACTTAGAATTGAAAACAAGTTTGATTCATTACATTCAAGTTAAGATAAAATAAAGCCAATTAGTTAATTGTGACCCATCGTCTCAAAGCGGTGTGATGTCAGGATTAACTGATTGATGAAAACTGAATTTATAACCACTTTCTGTCATAGTAATCCTACATACACCTTTCGAGATCTGATTCATCCCAACATAACACCGTTTTGAAAAAAAGTTGGCCACAATTTTTATTGAAAAATTTTTAAAAACTTAAATCTCATATTTTTGATAATTTTGACTTTAAGCTCTAAGTTCTTCATCTAGTCCATTCCGACATAAAACAAGATTGATTGCGGCAAATAATTTTTTTTTTTCATTTTGGTGAGATAATTTTTTTCGATTTAAAACGGCTCCAAGAAAAAGGTTAAACAAGTAGATATATCTAGGCGTTAAACGTTTAAGAGGAAAACAAAATCGAAGTATTACCCAAACATAGTATATGATGGCTAAAGGCTTAATTTAGGATTGTATCCTTCAAATGCATTTGATATGAATGATACAAAGTGATTTCTTAATAAGATCATCAATGAGCCATTAAACAGATGAGTAATGAGTGGTCATAATGAAATCTTAGATAATACAACTCTTGGTCGATTACAATTTAAAAATTATCAAGAGAACACGCATTTTTCTGTTTCCAGTCTAATATCATTCCACAAGTGAAACATTAAAGATTTTTGTCTCTTTTTAGGATTACATATTTTTATTCTCACTTGATATAAGAATTTCTGTGGGTTTTTTGAAACTGAGAAAACAGTGAGTAACATTGCAGTTACTTTGATATAACTACTCTCTTACAGTTATCGATTTCTATGTTGTATCATCTAGACGAGATAAGTAATGAGTTAAACTAGGATGCGTGAAATAAAATTTATCTCCTCTTGTAAACGTTAAAGTGGTCAACGTGATGAATTGTGATGTATCAACATTAACAATCTATGAATTTGAATCAAGTCAACACGAATTCTTGTGTACTTAAGACTAGGGAGGTCTAATTGATTTATTACAGCAGTGCAATAAAGATTGCATTCAAAGACTAGATCCAGAAAAACTAATCCGTCCTCCCTCCGACGTCTGGAAGTTCCACAAATGGGTGACTTCATTTGCTGCTCTTAGATTTATACGCTAAGGCGTATATATATATATATATATATATATATATATTATATATATATATATATATATATATATATATATATGTGTGTGTGTGTGTGTGTGTGTGTTAGTGTGTTTGTGTCAGTGAGAGAGAGAGAGAGAGAGAGAGAGAGAGAGAGAGAGAGAGTACGTGCGTATATATATATATATATATATATATTATATATATATATATATATATATGTGTGTGTGTGTGTGTGTGTGTGTGTGTGTGTGCTCTGAGGATGTATGTGTGTGTATTGGGAGGTGTGTGTGTGTGTGTGTGTGTGTGGGAGGGGGGGGTGATTGGAGTGAGTAATGTGAGGCTGTAAACGGCCAAGAAACTTTTATTTTTCATTTTGACCAGAAAGTTTCACTTCAAATTTATCATAAATTCAGATAACTCCCAACTCGTCGAAAATTAGTTATTTTGTAACTGCAAATTGAAGTCTCAGATTTGAACATTTTTGACGAAGTGATGGTCAACTCAATCCATTGATATTTGAAACAAAAATACAATTCTGGCCAAAATGAAAAAAGGCGTATTGTCAGTTTACGGGAAATTGTTCGGTTAATATGCAATACCTGATCAGGTAAACGCCCAAGGATTAGTGACGGACGCTCTCGATTAAATTAAGCGTTATAAACCATTTTAGTAGCTTGTAATGATGAACAAACTAGGGTACTTGGTCTGATTTCATTTGAGAGGGGATGGGGATGAAAGGGCAGGACTACCTTGAACTACTAATCAGACAGTTGTTTTGTCTGATAAAGGCGTATCCTTACGTCAATCGTTCGTTTCGCGTAATAGCACCAAAATAACGCTGCTACGGACAAAAGGTACGTTATGAGATTGCCGACATAAATGGCAGACCGTAGACGTGTCTAAAAATACCAGAGATAGCAAGCTCATATTGTATAATACATTCGTCAGTGTAAAACCTGTATATCGATTTGGTTGAATTGTAGTGAGGGAGGTCGTTATCACTGACCATGCTTTTATATCTATTGTATGACAGAAATAACTCAATAGATATAAAAACATTCCCAAAGGAAAAAAATGTAATAGATAAAAAGGAATAATTAGAATTAGAATAAAATATAACCAAAAAAAATATGTGGAAAATAAGAAAGTCACCGTGCGCTCCAAAATAGGGTCAACGCGCACAAATATCAGGTCATTTAATACAAACGTTAAATCCAATCTTATTGTTTGGGGCAGATATTTGGAGGACAACCAAGACGCATCGAGTAATTTCAGGGTCTTATCAACCGCTCCATCAGAGGAATTAAAAGATCCACTAAACAGTTGTCAACTGAGAAAGAAATCCGCCACAGAAGATGGAAGTGGATAGGTAACACCCTGAGGAAACACGCAGGAAAAACAAAAAGGCAAGCACCAACATGGAACCCTCAAGGAAAACGTAAAATATATAATAATGAAAATAAATTCCCTTTATTCATCCCTAAGGGGGAATTTGTCTTTAGGGTCTATTCCAAGGGAAAACTGGAATAACCCAGTAGTAGTCAGACGCAGTCCAGCGCCGCAAAGTGAGCCAGGGCGGGGTGACTTGCTCAAGGCCACACAACGAAGCCGGTAGTCGAACTTTTGGATAAGAAGAAAAGACCTTACTGCTGAGCCACGCTGCATCCGAGCCACGCTGAATGAGACATAGAAACAATAAATGGAGACGCGACCTCAATGCGGATACAAAGAAGATAGGAGCCATTTAGTGGGGACATGAAAAAACCCTAAACAGCTCAGGATAGTGGTCAACTGTCCGTGAGGAGTGATGGGCAAAAGTAAGAACTGCAGAGTTAGGAATACTATACGTTTTCCCCATCGAAATGGAGACATGCAAATCTCTGAGGTCACTCTGATATAAAACCACCATGAAATTGTCCAAAATATTTTACAGAAATACAAAAGGATTTCAATAGAAAATAATATGATGATGCCTCATAAAGATACCAATAGTTTAATACCAAATGAAGGTCAAAAATATAAAAACTATTTACTCGAGAAATCAAATTTTTAGTATCCCTCCATCGAGCTTTTATTTAGTTACGTTCAGCTTACGGAGGAACCTGTTGTTGGTATTAAATATTAAGCATTTGAACAAGGTTTTGAAATCTTTCAAAATACACTACAAGATTATCGGCTGTAATATCCACAGTAACACTCAGTCTGGGCCAGTTAGTTCATAGTTAGTTTATATATGAATAAGAACATAAATACAATATAAATTATGAAAAGCGTTATCTTTGGTGTAATGATCTTCAATATCTAAGAGACCCACTAACCCGATAACTCCTAGATCGACAGAGGTCAATAAGACACGGAATGATCCCGGCCACTTGGCTTGTGAATTGAGTGCCCAGCCTACTTGGCCTATTTTTAAAATTGAGACGTTTGATGGTGTACAAGACATAGCTTGAAGGTCGAAATTTTGAGTTGATGAAGGGGAGGGAAAAGCTTAAGCTTTTGTTACTGTTCATTCATATTTCCCAAAATGAGCTGTCATTCACCTTTAGTCAAAGATCCTCGAAGCACTCTTTGCTCCTAAGCAGCTTCGTTAGTGAATACAGGGTCAAACCGTTAACTAAATACAAACTAGAAATGAAACGGGGATGTATTCTTTTGCTGCTCCTGTTCAAAAGTACGATTCAGGGAACCTCGGTCACGTGCAGTAATTACTGGGTGTAATAGGAGCATGAATGGAGAGCCTAACCAAAGCAGCTTACCATTCATAATAAGTACGTATAGACCTTCTGTTTACATTAACGATTCTTGTTAAATTAAACCAGAAAAGGAAATGTAAGTTCGAGTTCAGGTCACAAACGAAATCTGATCTCTGACGCATGACATTCCACAATACTCTACTTATTTCTGATAATTTTGCACTGTTAAGATGATAACCGTTAAGGGTGATGAACTCCAGACAAAACACGCGGGTAGTAACAGGATATTAGTAACTTCAAGTGACCTAATAATGCGACTAACAAATAGCTCACTAGCAAACCTGCTACGTCTTCGATTTCTCATTCGTCTTAAATGTGTTTTGATGACAAAAATGGAAACCCCAAGCGTCCACGTTATCTTTCTTCGTTAATTATATTGAAGCATCCGTTCCTTTTGACTATTGTTATTTTATTTATTTATTTGTTCGAGCTTCAAGCGGCCACATTTGCATTGCATCTTCGATGTAAAACTCATCACTGACATCCTCATTTTTTCCCTCTTTTCGCTCTCTCTCTCTCTCTCTCTCTCTCTCTCTCTCTCTCTCTCTCTCTCCTGTCCCCATTCTCTCTCTATCGCATGTATTCATACAAACGTATTGTGAAAATATTGATAAAAAGAAACAAACTAAACGACAACAAAACACGGCGTCTTGTTGCTAGTTTAGGTGTGTTGAGAAAATTTGTAAATGTTGTGCATTCATTTATTGGGTATTTGTGTATTAGATAGGTAAGATTAAGTGCCTTTAATATAATGGCAAATACATATGCCAAACCTAATTTTTCCATGAAAAACGACATTAAAAAACGCCAAGACTTTGGAATGCGTAATTAAAACGCCAAAATTGGCAACCCTGTTGCCGACTTCCTAGTTTCCGGTTTAAAATGGCGAAGTTAATCTTAGCAATCAAGAAAATTGATTTTAAAAATTGTTTATGGCCATTGTAAAATCGATCTAAATTGCACAAATCTCGATGTATTACACCAGACGGATAGAAATGTTAACAAACTGGCTAATTTTTATAGAAGAAAGTAGTCTGGTTTATCCCGTAGACGATACAC
>NC_088363.1:76807474-76809974 GCF_034508935.2 Berghia stephanieae
TATATATTTATTTATTTCGGACACATAACAGTGAAGCTTGAACTGTTCAAGTAGTTGTAAAAACAATACCTACTTGTATAAATGGCCGTCCCAAAAGTGTACGACTTATCACAGTTTGTGACAGCCGTTATGTTTGGAACTGATTATCACAGTCAATTATCATACTCGTACAATGATAACTTATTGCAAGAAATTATTTGACAAACAACTTGCAAAAACTCTTTATCACTCTCTCACCCTCTGATTGCATATATCCTCCTTTTCATTCGCTCTATCCATCATTCTCTCCCTCTTTTGCATTGACCGAAACAAATCCACTGTACGACTACTGTTTTACTCGCACTTTACATCGATTTTTGCCTTCGTTTTCGTGACACAAACCCCTTGATATAACGATACTCAGTACTGAAGCAGCGAGGAGTATCGTGTTTTGATACCTTGTCATTGTTCAAACATACGTGATGAATTTCCATTAGACTACTGTTATCATAGAGATTAATTTCAAGGACAATATGATTTATACTTTTGGCACGGTGAGATTTTATAAATCAGATAGATAGAAAAAAATAATTTTTCATGCAGAATAATTTTAGTGACATGAATCTTTTTGTATAATAAATCTTAATCCATTAGACAGCGATAATACTTTCAGCGGGATTTTCTTTGTGCCCATTATATTTATGTTATAATCTGTCATCCTATTCCGCAAGCTACAAGATATTTACCTTTAATCACCAATAGTAATTTAATGTAAAGTCTTATCCACTGTTAAAATGTACAGATTAATATACATATAATATACATGCAATATATATTAATGTACATATAATACATATTTTTTTCAGTGCCTATTAATACTAGGAGCCCTTCAGAATCACTAGGCCTATGGAGCAGGAGTTTATCCTTGTTTCTATGGCGTGAAATTAACAATAGTGATTTCGTGCTACCTTTTGGATGTGTCGCAAGTCTATCGCAAAATATATTTCGCCAGATCTAACAGACCCGCTACCCAATCACTACTGGATCGACAGGGAGGCCCTCCAAAAAGTCGACAGTACCAGGGATCGATCTCGGTCCCTTTGCAAGTGAAGCTAGACTCTTTCAACCTATCCAGTTATCGGGACCCCCACAACAATACTAGTAAAATTGTGTAATAACATTTTTGCACAGCGCCAACTGACACAAGGGCCCAGATAGCTTAGTGATAGAACACTCGCCAAAAAAGCAATGGGACCGTTATCGATCCCTGGTCGAATTTTTTCTTGCGTCTCTAACTATAAAAGTCTCACTTCCGAAGACAGCCCTGTACTGGACAACAGATGGGAAGAGGATGCAGGGGAGACCCAAAGAAAACCGGCGAAGGACAATGGAAACAGAAATAAAGAATGCAGGTCTGTCCTGGAAAACAGCCTCATCAAAACCAGCCGACAGCAAAAAAAAACAAAACAAAAAACAAAACAAATAAAAAATAAAGAATGGAGATATCTAGCGGATGTCCTATGTGCCTCTATGATCAGAAGAGGATTGTTGGACTATCCAGCAGAAATTGGGTAGCTAGGTCTGTTATATATGAGGGAAAGTATTTTGCGATAGACTAGCATCATATCCAAAGAGTAACAAAGCAATTCCTGCAGTCTAAACAATGACTGAACTATACAGTCTTATGAGACATAGAATTCCCGCCCATCAGCATAATATCAGAATTTGACGACGTAGACCACAAGAACCATGAATTGAAGTGTTCAAATGGTGATGTACATTTTTGCTGTCAGCCTAAAGATAAATAAATGCACCACCTGTTTTGAAGAAAGAGCATCAAACGGAAACCGAAACGTTGTGCAAGTCGTTGATTCTCTGCGGTGCCGTCAAAATTCGTTTAATAACAAGTATCAATGTCAAACATGTTTGTATCGTTGAATATTAGATTCTCACACATAAAAAAACTATCAAAAATATTTTTAAAAAAAAGGAGAAATACATTGACAGTTTTAGGGTTGTTGTTGTATCGACTAATAACTAATAACGAACATTTTCAGGGTCATCTTAACATTAAACAAAACTGGTCTTAATTAAGAACTACTTTAATGTGTAACAAAAAGGACCATATTATATTTACCAAAAACTTTTACAAAAGAAAATTGCAGGACCCATCGCATACGGGGGCAGCGTGGCTCAGCGGTACGGTATTTGTTTTGTATCCGAAAGGTACCGAGTTCAATCACCCACCACTGCGCTGTGTGGCCTTGAGCAAGTCACCTCGTCCTAGCTCACTTAGCGGCGCTGCTCTGCGGCGGACGCCTGGGTTATTCCAGTCTTCCTTTGGAATAGACCCTAAAGACAAATTTCCTCTTGGGGATGAATAGAGGACATTTTATTTAATTATTTTGTTTTATTTATTTATTTATTTTATATGACGTTTGTTACAAGTTAACTAAAATACAAAACCGCGAGAAGTCAGATAAACATGCATTAAATGCACCAGTCAGGTCATCGCCCTTAG
>NC_088363.1:76812474-76842474 GCF_034508935.2 Berghia stephanieae
AAAATATCTACGATTTTATTAGCCCTGAAAACTACAATTTTTATTTTCCTATTTAAAGTAGGCGGGTCTGCTATGACAAATATCAGTTCCATAGTCAAAATAAGACAAACAAAAACAAAGTTTATTTAATCTTAGGCTTTCGCCAATACTTCATACAATATAATTAAGACAAAATAATGTTACCAATCTATCCTCATGCATTCGTTTGACTATCATCACAATAACGACCGTGTTATCTTTGCTCCTTACCCAACCAACCCCAATCGGTTTTGATAAAATTTAGATTTCGTTATGATATCTTTGCCACAATTATAATCTTTAAGGTCCAATACTTCGATGTTGGTAGGATTTCACCCATTGGTGTAGATAAGGATAAATCTTGATGAGAAATAACAAAGTGAGATCATTGGAGGCTTATGATAAATATTCTTGTACTCTAGCTATTGAAATTTCGAATTAGATAGTTCCCAACGAGCTTCCAAGATCGAACAGCCGCACTGGGAACGCGTTCGAAATTCCAAATGTATAGTTCATATGAATATTAGAATAACACCTTCATACAATCGCACAGAGTCGATTCACAGGGGAAAAATTCCTCTTTCATAAACACACAAAGATACACGTGCACACACACAGACATGATGGTTTATATATATATATATATATATATATATATATATATATATATATATATATATATATATATATATATATATATATATAATGTATAACATGGGAGATCGTGATTGAGTAGTTTTATCTGTCTCTAAATGATTTTTAACACAAATTTGCATTTTTAATATTTGTGGAATTAAAAGATAGATGAAAAAGTGTTATAGATGGATTGCCTACCTCCTTTATTAATTACAATTGTGTTAAGTATGTAAATAGGATTCCACAGTCTGACGTCACGTCCGCCTAGCAACGAATCGGCTGGCTCTAAACAAAAAAAATCCGTGTTTGGTCCAGGCAAGGAATAATTGGAATATCGCTCAAAAAACAATTTTTATCTTAAATATGGTCCAGTATTTTGTACCAGATTGTCTACACCAGTCAGAGAGTCACTCCTGCAAGTTTTACAGATTTCCAAATGGACAGGCAGACAAAAAATTGAAGAAAAAGTGGACCACTTTAGTCAGGTAAGCACGCACGCCTCGTCGAACATTTGATAGAGTTCGTAGTCCAGATCTAGGTCAAGTTCTAGCTTACGTAGACCTATATTTTATGATTAAAGTGTACAATTGCACGAAATTATAAATAAAAATACATTCCAAACTAGGTTTTTATTGAAGTTGAAGCAAAAATGATATCTCAATCGTTTTGATGTTAAGGCTGATAAACTGAATGAGAGTTAAGTTCTCCTGATAAGTGATAATTTTTTAAAAAGGAGAACAAGAAGAAAGAGAATAAAATATTTGTTAAAATCTTACTTTAAACTCGATACCTTTATGGCAAAATGAAAATAAATAAATAAAATAACGCAACCTCTCCCCCCCCCTCCCCTCACGCAGATCTCTCTCTCTCTCTCTCTCTCTCTCTCTCTCTCTCTCTCTCTCTCTCTCTCACACACACACACACACACAAACACACATACTTTCCTCTTTTTTTTGGAAAGTTTCTCTGATTCTCTGCCATGCCTCCCCTCCCCGACAGCCGAGGTGGCAACTCTGTGTGAACAAAGCAAGATGGCGGCAGGGACCTCTCTCCTTTACCTGTGCCCGATTGTTGACACTCCAAAGTTTCCATCACCGCACTGTCCAGTACAGTACTGACTGAAATAAAGAGAAAACGCAAGTCTTGCCACACTCAACCCCAAGATCAACTTTAACTGTGTAAATTTAAGAATTCTTATTTTTATATATACCTAGTCAAAATCATCAAAAGAAGTAATGAGGAAGTGCGACATTTTGCTGAATGTGCGATTTCATAAAAGACAGGCGAGAGACCCACCAGTAACCTAGTCTCTTGCACACCTTTGATTTATCATGCATTGAGCTGGTGTCAAACAAGATAGTCTAAAACAAAGTACTTATCAAATTAAATAATATACCCAATATGCCCAACAGAATTATTGTTTTTTTTTTAATCTTTTCATTTCAGGTGAAAGGACAAAAGATCCAACATCATCATCAAGAGTGTGTTCTTGTCACTTCAGAGATGGTGACAAAGCCAACCTCCCTGAATTGTTTGACAGAAATAAAAATAAATTGTTTCCATCAGAGCCAGAAAGAAAGAAAAGAAAAGTGACACAAGGAATTCCCACCCCATCTCAATTGGCACCAACATCAAGAAGTCCACCACCACCACCACCACCACCACCACCACCACCACCACCACCACCACCATCATCATCATCATCATCATCACCATCATCATCATCATCATCATCATCATCATCATCATCATCATCATCATCATCATCATCATCATCAGCTCAACTCTCTTCATCATCATCACAAAGTCCCACCTTTAAAAAAACCAGATTCCTCATCATCATTATTTTCCTCCTCATCATCATCCTCATTATCTTCTCCCTCATCATCATCTCAACTCTCGTCACCATCATCACAGGATTCCATCTTTTAAAAAAAACAGATTGTAGAACAAGTGAGGATATTTTAAATAGAACAACAAATTTAATTCAAGAACAAAAAATTACAGACAAAAATAAGGAAATAGCTAGCTTTAAAAAACCCAACTAAGTTAGATTCAACGCACTTACACTGTTTCAAGCCTTACAGAAAAAGTTCTTCGAATGGAGACAGGTGTACATTCTTTTAAAATATTTAATATTATTGTTCAATATGTTGAGTGCTTTAGAGGTAACATTATTTATTATAGTAGATGGGAAGTTCAGGAAGAGACAGTTGCATTAAAAGACCAAATTTTCATTATTACACTTATGAAACTTAGACAGAACTACGCTAATCTTCATATTTCACAATTGTTTAGCGTTAGTGAAAGTACTATAACAAATATTATACAAACTTTTATTCATGTTTTACATAAGCCATACGCTTCTCTTTGAAAATGTTATGAAGGTTACATGCCCTTCTAGACATAAAAATAAACTATCAGCTCCATCATCATTTTTAAGATTTCCAAATTGCAGAATGATCATTGATTGTACAGATGACCAAATTGCTATTCCTAAAGAAATGGATAAACAACGGTTAACTTATTCTTCTTATAGGTCCATGAATTCTGTTAAAGCTCTTGTTGGTCTAAGTCCAAATGGTGTGATAAATTTTATTTCTAAACATGATCCAGGGTCTGTCTCGGATAAGGTCATTGTACAAAATTGTGGATTACTAAAACTTTTAATTTTAAGCCCTGGAGAATTAATTTTAGCAGATAAAGGTAATAAAGGTAAAACCCCATCCTGATTCAAGATAATTTACCCCAAGGAGTAACTGTAAATATCCCTCCCTTTTTACATAATAAATTTACTGAAAATGAGATTTTATTAACAAAAGAAATTGCTTCATGTAGAATTCATGTTGAGAGGGCTAATGAAAGACTGAAAAATGTTAACATCCTCTCATATATTCCAACCATGTTAAGAGAAACATCTGATATTATTTTTCAATTTGTTGCAGCACTTGTCAATCCCCAGTCTCCTCTTATTAAGGAGATTGCATTTTGTTAGCTTTGCCATTTATTTTGTACAACACACATATTTTGTTCATCATCATCAAATCACCATGCAAAATAATGGTTTTGTAGGTCCATACATGATTTTACATGATAAACATGACAAATTATGGCATTGTTGTATCAATGTATGTTCAATGTCATTAACATTGTTAAATAAAACCACACAAATTAGTTTTGGACTGAATCAACCCAAGGCATCATCAAGATAGATCTGTGGAAGTAAAAGAATAAAAGATTCAAATTTAGAGCTGCGACCATGCTCAATAGGCAAAAAACAAACAAACTAATAAAACGTCTGTTGTGGTCTTGTGGTATGACACTCGCTTTCAGATCAGAAGGTCCTGGGTTTGGGCCTCGCTCGGCACATAGTTGAGTCCTTGGAGAAGGCTCTTTACTCACAATCTCTCACCGTACTCAGGTGTCAAATGAGTACCTGGCGTTGTCTCTGTCCGAAAAAATTGTAATATCGCCCAACAGGCATCATGTCCCGTCTTACATGTTAAATGTTGCTGTTGGCCAGGGACCCCTTGTAAAGCACTTTGAGCACATTTAGTGGATATTACGCTGTATAAAAACTCAATTAAAAAAACAAATTAAGTGATTCTTTCATTCATCTTGCTTTGTTGATAAGGGGGAAACCCGAAACGTCCATTTTATCTGTTTTCGTATATTAAATTGAAGTTCACATTCAATTTCACAATGTTATTGATTTCTTCGAGTTTCAAGCAGCAACATTTACATTACACCTTAACCCAATAGGAAGTTTAGTTTACCGTGACTAACACTGGTCTAAATAAATCCTTTATTCATCCCATAGAGGAAATTTATCTCTAGGGTCTATTCCCAGGGAAGACTGGAATAACCACGGTGCAGCGCCGCAAATTGAGCTAGGGCGAGGTGACTTGCTCAAGGCCACACAGCGCAGCGGCGGGTGAACGAACTCGGTACCTTTCGGGTACGAAGCAAAAACCGTACCGCTGATCCACGCTGCCCCACATGAAGTATGATAAAATGTCTAGCGTGATTGGTGATTGTGATGCTCATATGAGTATTATAATAAAGGTTACAACACGATACTAAATAGTATGTAGTAGACTATAGTCAATAGCAACGAAAATTAGCGAAGCAAGACTAAGACCTCGAAGACTCAAAGTCCGTGGTCCATAAGATAAAAACACAATAATTCAATGACTCCCTCTCTCTCTCCCTAACTAAAATCGAACGTAAACAGTTAAATCTTTCCATTGGATATACTAAATCTGCCTAAACTCAAAGTAAACTGATTATTGTCCAACAGTAGTTTTACGGAGATGTGAGATTTTGAGAGTGAGAATGAGAAGACGAAATGACTTACCTTCACAGAATACTCTTTATTCTTCATGCTGGCTTGAACTTTGCCGAACATCAAGCCATCTGAGTAAGTGAAAGTCAAAACAGGACCTGACTGATGATGATTTTCACCTCGCGAGACACTTTTATGCTCATTGGAGAAGTATTTCATAAGGGCGGTGATGGAAATAGAGTTCGTGTCAGCCATTTTTCTCGACTGTTTAGAGCCAGCCGGTTTGTTGCCATGCGTTGCTGCGCAGGATTACGTCACGACTTAGGAAGCCTATTGATGTATTATCACAATGATTGTGTACGAAATGCTCATCGAGCACTTCTCCCTATTGAGGGCTGCATTTGAGCGTAATAATACATCATACACGAATGAACGTAGCCGCTATAAGACAGGAAAGAGGCAATTTTTAGCAGTGTTACAATGATACCACAACTATATTAATTTAACCAGTTAACTGCCGTACTCTGGAAAAACTCGTATTTAAAAAATTGGCCAAAAACTCGTCCTTTAAATATCGATCGATTCAAATGCCCCTCATCTTGATAAAAACTCACAAATCTGGGACTTTTTGAATACGTGTTTTACCGGGGTACAGCAGTTAATTGGTTAAAGGGGAATTTATGACCCTCAATTGTGGACGCTCGTTGTGCAGGCAAAAATAGGCTGGTAGGACATGTTGTATTATATTATAACAACATAAATATGATATTATTCTCACGCTTAATGAACCATAAAAATGATACTATCAAATAAAGGCCCAACACAAGCTTGTCAATAAAGCTTCGAATTAATATGGTGTTGGTTAATCTAAAGTGCCTCAAAAATCTTTTAATGGTAAAAAAAAGAAAAGATATCGTGAATAGAGAAAATATATTTTAAAAAATGACACCAACCCCCTTCATCCCCACAAAACAAGCAACCAAACAAAACACAAAACAAAACAAAACAAAATACGATCTCAATTTTCTGTCGACCTATAGCCTTGTCCAAAGTGAAAAGAGCTATTATATAATGTATAGATAGGTGAAAACAAAACAACATATAGATAGTATGCAGATGACGTCACTCAGGCCTTTGTTATTGTTTTTGCCATCCGCGTTTGTGAGTTGTTCTCACTAAACTGTATTAACCAGACTATAAAAGTTCATGGTTACACAGAGTTTGTGTGTTGGTCCGTTATACTTCCGGATGGCAATGTTGTGAACTCCTTGGCCAAGCGCATTCTATCGATAATAGCTCTTTTCACTAATTCTATTGTTTATATGTTTTATGTGAATTGTGATGAGCTGTACCGAGTCCCCACTGGAGATCGACTTAGTCAGTTCTATGTGTCATTGATATCCAGTTCTTGGTATCGGATTTAACATTTGGACCAGCTGGGAATCGAGGCCAAGGTACAGTGTCCAGACAAATCACACTTGAGATTGATTAGATACTTGTGCATCTGTACTGCTGTGCACTGGCAAAACACATGTTTAAATTTTAGCCAGACATTTTTAATATATATCGATTGTTTAGAAGAAATCTCAACTTGAAAAAACTCCCCAAAAATCCCGAAAGTTCTAGACAAGTATTGATTTTAAGTCTTAGATAATTGAGAGGCCATTTTGATTGACCAATGTAGGTATATATGCCGGTCTGAAAAACAAAAACAAAACAACAACACGTTTTAAAACTTTTGGTCAGAAAACTCGTCCTTCAAACATCAGTCGATTTTTTAAAATGACCCCAACCTTGTCAAGAACTCTCAGACCTTGGACTTCGAGGTCATCCTAGTCGATTGATCTCCAAAAATTTTTAAACGCGTTTTTTTCGGAGTATGGAAGAAGAAGAAGAAGAAGAAGAAGAAGAAGAAGAAGAAGAAGAAGAAGAAGAAGAAGAAGAAGAAGAAGAAGAAGAAGAAGAAGAAGAAGAAGAAGAAGAAGAAGAAGAAGAAGAAGAAGGAAATAAAGAAAAAGAAGAGGAAGATGATGAAGGAGAAGGAGAAGTAGTAGTAGTAGTAGTGGTGGTAGTAGTAGTAATAGTAGAAGTAGTAGTAGTAGTAGTAGTAGTAGTAGTAGTAGTAGTATTAGTAGTAGTAGTAGTAGTAGTAGTAGTAGTAGTAGTAGTACTAGTAGTTGTTGTTGTTGTTGTTGTTGTAGGAGGAGGAGGAGGAGGAGGAGGAGGAGGAGGAGGAGGAGGAGGAGGAGGAGACTTTATAGCATGTTTGAGAGTCAATTCAATTGATCGATAGTCCAAGTAAACGGGTTGTGACCAAAATTATTAAACTGTTTTGTTTTATGAATATGGAAGGACTTGTATAATGGGGAGTCAACCAGTCCCTAAAAATTTGTTTTGAGTCAAAATCACCAAGATTAAGATATTTGAGGGCTTTTTTATACATAAGTATATGAAGCTACATTAGTTATCTCCTTCAAGAACCAACTGGATGGACTCTAAAAAGAGCAGTTGTTGCATAATGTATTATTTCTATGTCTTACATTAAAGATATATAAAGGAAAAACAAGAAATGAAGTGAGTAGGAAAGTGCCAGAAGACAACAGAGAATACGAATTTCGCGGCGGCGATGGGGGGATCGAACCCACGACCTTTCTGGTACAACAACTCCGCCTGACCGGGGAGAGCGTGACCCTACTGTATGAGCTGTCCACAGTGGTGGATAGCTTATACGCCAGGCCGAGTTGTCGCATCAGTAAGGTCGCGAAATTTATATTCGCTATTGTCTTCTGGCACTTTCCTACTCACTTCATTTCTTATTATTATCAACATAAGTGCTTTCTCCACTCACTTTTCTGAAAGGAAAAACACCTACTAAATGATTACAGCAAATCGGGTTGGATCAGCGAAATAACTGCCTCTTGCTGATTAGAGAAGTACAATCTAACTCACCCATTCACTCATGATGAACGGGCAAGTATTTAACATTTACCACGCCAAGAATGAATACAAGTACAAGTTTATTCAATATATTCTCCTAAACAAAAGAATTTTACTAAAATCTCACGAATTAGTTTTTGATCCTTCAAATGAGGAGTTCAATAGTAATCCAATCTGTGCGACCGAAAGACTGTTGGGAACTTGAAATAAAGGCATTTTTGACGACTTACTCAGTATTCATATCATTAAACATTTAAAGATCTGAAAAGTGTGTATGAAACAGTGCCAGACAAAGCAAGAAAGAAAAATACAAGGAAAAAAAAAAGCATCTAAAAAATCAGCCTGCTTGGACTGGGAGGAAATTTCGACACTCCTCAGTCGAGGTAGACTGATTGTTCAGTTGTTTTGTGTTTTCTTTCTTGCTTTGTCTGGCATTGTTTCATGCACACCTTTTCAGATCTTTACCTTACACTAGTGACTGATCTATAATTTATCAATAAACTTTAGGAAATTGGGGTTAAAGAAGAATGATGCTGTGACACGTATGTTAGGACATTCTATCTTATATTCCGGGAAATTGAATAGAACAAATAGACACTCGCCATTGATCGTGAAAAAAATCGGGGAAGGAGTGGTGAGGGGGGGGGGGGGGGGGGGGGGGGGGGGGGGGGGATAGCAAGGCAAAACGATTTACAGAGTGGTCACTAAAGACGTATAATATAATAGTGAAAGTTGATAGAGGGAAGTTGTCGTTCAAGGGAGAGCAACGATTATAATAGAAATATAATTCTAAGATTTGCAACCTCTGCTTGTAAGAAAAATTCTTCATCATCACTGCAACACTAAACAGAAGAAACGAACTAACTTCTTCATGCAGACATCTAGAAACAAACACCTTTTATGTCGAAAAAGTACGATAAATACAACAATCTACTTTCACTTCATATACATCTATATATATATATATATATATATATATATATATATATATATATATATATGAGAGAGAGAGAGAGAAAGAGAGAGAGAGAGAGAGAGAGAGAGAGAGAGAGAGATGTCTGAGGAGATGCTGATTACTATCAAGTTAGAGCATGGAAGAAAAGTAAAGACTACTCTGAAGTCAGGTTGTGACATGTAAGTTGACTCAAGAAAATAACTTGCAGAACTGATAAAACGTACATGTTATCTTGCGTTCACGGAAATCACATTTAAAAATCAAAATGGACACTCGTGATTGACGGGAAAGGAATCGGAGAGGAAAAGGAGGGAATAGCAAGGCAAAACCATTTACTGAGTTGGTAAAGACGAAGATAGTGAAAGTTGATCGATGTAATGTCTTTCAAGAGAGTGGACCGGGTAAAATAGAATTTGAAATGGACAGAACCGAGGACAGGCAACTAGATGCAAAACAAACAAGCGAATATGAGAGAGAGAGATAGAGATAGATAGATAGATAGATAGATAGATAGATAGATAGATAGATAGATGGAGAGAGAGAAAGAGAGAGAGAGAGAGAGAGAGAGAGAGAGAGAGAGAGAGAGAGAGAGAGAGAGAGAGAGAGTTGTGTTCAACACGGAAGAAAAGTAAAGTCTACCCTTCGAGAAATGGTCTTGTCAGGTTACGACTTGCAAGTTGACTCAAGGAAATAGCTTGGAGAACCGATACAAAAAGAGATCGACTGACCACTCAAAACAAGGATCACATTATTATCTATTTTCCAACAAAAATGGATTAATAGATGACACAAACAATAGTGATAGACAAACAGACGCTCTTAAATCGATGGACTGAGAGAGAGAGAGAGAGAGAGAGAGAGAGAGAGAGAGAGAGAGAGAGAGAGAGAGAGAGAGAGAAAGAAATGCTTGTTTGGCTAAAAATATAAATTAAAATAATTGAGCTTTATATAGCTCAATATCCACTAAACGTGCTCAAAGCTCTTTACAAGTGGTCCCTGGTCAACAGCAACATTTAACATGTAGGACGGGACATGACGCCTGTTAGGCGGTATTATAATTTTTCGGATAAAGACAACGCTGTTAACAGCCAGGTACTCATTTTACACTTGTGTACGGTGAGAGAATGTGAGTAAAGAACATTTTTCAAGTACTCAACTTCTGATCCGAAAGCGAATGTCATACCACTAGACCACATAGCCGGCTACAATCAAGTAAGATTGGTTTGAAAAGAAATGTCGGTCAGTCTTTTGATTCGTGACATATTATGGTGAGATAGCAGCTAGAACGTTGATTATAGGAGATGAAGGCGTTCCATTTGACATACACATTATATAAAACCACAATTTTAGCTTTATGTACCCGGTTTTTTGTATTCCATTTTTGCCACTTAAGCTACAAAACAAAAACTTTAAAGATAGGAAACAATGTTTTTAATACAAACATTGGGAAGGTTGATGATTTGACCATGCCACCATCTACATCAAGAGATAGACAAATTGCATCTGTTGCCAAGTTACGGATTTTGTAACCAATAATATACAAAACGTCAGTTTTACAATCTGACAACTCCAAACTCGACAAAACTCAACATATCGGGGAATTTTATGCTTCAATTATATTTTAAAAGGCAAAATATACTATCTACCGATTTTAACGAACTGAGGTAAAAACGAAAAATTTCCCCCTTTTGATTCATTAAGAAATGAAAAGAACGTGATGTTTCTTAACATGAAACGTCATGGTCATGACCCCGGGTTAACTCACTCAACTCTAACACCGACTACATCCGTCGATAACCCGGGTTACTTTTACACCATGCCTATTTATAACATTTTTCTGAGACAAATTATAGGCGTAGTATCAAAGTTAATGTTTTTCGGTTTTACATATGTTAATGATAGTTGAATAAAACTATCTATGTACATGCTCATTTGAAATACATTTTTCCCAATTTTGAAAAGTAGCAAAAATCTCTAGGAATGAATGAGTTAAGTTGGCTTCATGAGAGAAACCTCTTTATCTGCCAATTAAATACCTTCCGTCTCCGTACTGGTTGATATGAAAAAAGGAGAAACGCCGTTTCGCAATCTGGAATTTAATATGACCACACAAACGTGTAGAACTTTCCGTCCTTATAAACTTGCCTTGTCGAGGGGGTAGGAGAATTGACTTCATTTGACCGAGCCCTCCATTTCCAATTGAACAAAAGTAAAGAACAAAAGAGCATCAAATGAACATATACTGACCCCCCCCCCCCCCACCCACCGAACAAAAATAAAACAATCAAAAAACAAAATTTAAAAAAAAGATTTAAAAACAAAAAAAAAAAACAAACAAAACAAAATAACAAAAAAAAATAAATTAAAAATAATAAAACAACGAGAACAAACATACAAACAAAAATCAACAACAAC
This sequence comes from Berghia stephanieae, assembly GCF_034508935.2. Taxonomy (NCBI): domain Eukaryota; kingdom Metazoa; phylum Mollusca; class Gastropoda; order Nudibranchia; family Aeolidiidae; genus Berghia; species Berghia stephanieae. Next base: position 76,823,721 of record NC_088363.1, read on the forward strand.
AAAAACATACAAACGAATAAAAACCAACAAAACAAAATACCAGAAGCACAACGGTTTGTGTGTGTACTCACAATGACGATAAGGAATCACAACATAACAAAATCGACCTTTCTCTCGATGTCGAAAACACTTACTTAAATTACATTATCTCACAGTTACGTTTAATAGCTGAGAATTATTCTAAAACTCATCATTTAGATAAGACATTCTGTTTGAAATTTAACCTTCGGATTCAGTCTGAAATAACACCGCTGTAAGGCGAAAGGTTACACATGTATACATTTATTTAATACATTTTCACTGTTTCACCATGCTCAATACGCTTAAATACTATTTTCTCGGCGGACTTTACGGAAACAAACTTTCTCTCTTCTTTAAAGTGGTAATCTTATAATATCCGTTTCTGCCTAATACCTCGGTACTTATTCCCACTTGAGTCGAGTGGGATCATATTTGGCATGTGTCTTGCGTATCCAAAGACATGGGTGAAAGTTTGTAATCATTAATGACCATCAGGTCTTTGGCACGCTGATCATCACTTGACTTTGTAGCAATTTGAAACATTCTACCATTTCGACCACAGACAAAAACACCAATTAACCAGTTAAATGCCGTACTCAGGATAAACTCGTATTTTAATTATTTGTTTTTGTACAGAAAGCTCCTCCTTCAAATATCGACCAATTTTAACTGGCCCTTGTCTTGGAAAATAACTCTTAAACCTGGGATTTCGCAAGGACGAGTTTTCTGGGCTAATTCTTAAATATATGTCTCTCCAGAGAAAGGCAGTTACCTGGTTAATCATTATGATAATATTATTATTATTCTCATCATTCCTATCAAATCTTAACCAGAGGCGAGAATCACGACATTGGTAAATAGTGTTGTGTAGCTGTCAGCGATGATAATGATAATGACGTCGGCGGTGGTTGCTGTAGTTGTCGTTGATATCTTTTACACTGACATGTTGACGCAAAGAAATCAATACCACAGAAAACACATCGGTGTAGTTGATGATGATGATGATGATGGAAAGGGGACAAAGAGGCGGTGGTATTTGACGTAGTATTACCGTGTAAAATCAAGCAAAATCTGAGTACAAATTCAACTTTGGCAAATATACACAGGAATGCATAAGGAAATAAAGAGACGAATAAATACATGAATAGAGGAATAAAAAAAAAATAATACATTGATTAATATATAAAAACTAATATATATAAGATAATATAAATGAATAAATGAATAATAGGTTGTTGTAGTTGTCAATGATATCTTAAAACCTTGACATGATGTTGATGTATATATATATATATATATATATATATATATATATATATATATATATATATATATATCAATAAGGAGAAAAAACACTGCGGTGTTGTTGATGGTGGAAAGGGGACAGAGAGACGGTAGCATTTGACATATATACCGTGTAAAATCAAAGAGAAATCTGAAGATAGATTGAACTGTGGCAAAATAACATAGAAATATATATGTAAATAAAGAGATAAAAGAATAAAGAAAGAAAGAAAGAAAGAAAGAAAGAAAGAAATTAATAAAAAAAATGAATAGATAGATAAATAAATAGAGAAATAAATAATAAAGAAGAATAAAGAGATAAATAAATGATGATTTATATAAGACATTTCCGAGGTTTAATTATGTTCGATATAATATCTTTATTTTTATAGCCCACAGTGTTACAGGGAGTAACATTTATGCAATATATATTCAGTTAGATGGATGTAAGACAGGTAAGAACCGCTACCTTTGCCCATTGGAAGTCGAAGGTTTAAGGAGTCACAGATTGGAGTCCTTTTAACTAAATAAGCTGAGTGTGATTGTAATCGATTGATCATTATTGAAATGAATCTTTTTGGCCAAAAAAAAAAAATATTTTTGTAAGAGTACGACAAAATAGCTCTTAAAGTAGGGACACACTCATTATTTTTTGTATCTGTTTTTGTCGTTATAACTCATAACAAATTGCAGGATATGAAAAGGACACGCATTCTCTCAATGTTTCATTTTACGATGTGTGTGTCCGTGTGCGTGCGTGTGTGTGATTGTGTGTGTGTGTGTGTGTGGGTGTGTGTGTGAGAGTGAGAGTAGATTCATGTTGTGTAATTTACAGACAGAGAAATTGTGGCAAGTGCCTAAATTGTCTGCTATAACAATAACATCGATGACAAATAGTGAAATAGATCAGAAGCCCACTTGCCGTCAACGTTCTGATTGCCCGATAGCGAAAGATGCTAGGGTATATCGTGACAGTTCTAAATCATTAAGAGGATCAACTATTTTATGACTTTACTGCGTAAAGTAATTGAGATAATGATTTTGAATATAAAGTTCTACATTAAAGTTTTTATGATAAGACTCTTTTAGCACAGAATTTACGAGGGTTGTGAAAATATAAATTGCCCTGATTGTGAAGGAATGGATTGATTCTCATGAAATTTTTCAATACTTACTCGTACTTTTATTTTTCTTCATTATCATCAGCTAAATTGGTATTACTGACTTCTCTCGTCTCTTCTTGACCTTAAAAAGTCAAAGTGGAAGGTGTTGGGATATTGTTTTTTTTTTAAAACCCAGTCTTCTGAATATTCTAAAATGTCAATTTCATCTTCAACACCATTTCCCTTAAGGCTTTTCTTCAATGAAAAGAATCTTAAAACGTCTGAACAGGCCAAATCGAGTGAGTGAGAAGGATGAGTTAAGATTGCAAACCTGCAATCATCTGTAACTGCTGTTGACACTGTGGACCGATTAGACGTTAGACATTATCATGTAAAGGCAGGGCTCTATTTTGAAGCTTCCCTTGATGTTTTGAACCCGACTCATGCTTCAGTCTATTCAGGAGTTGCAAGTTATTTTTCGTTCAGTGTTATGTATGTTCTTATGGAAGACATTTATAATGCCTTAAATGCACCCCCCCCCCAATAAAATTAAAATTAAAAAACAAACAAACAAAGAACAAACAAACAAACAAACAGCCCCCTCAAACGCCCAAAAAAACACACACAAAAATAATAAACACAATAACAACAACAAACAAAAAATTAAAGAAACAAAAAATAGAAAGCTTATATATGCCTTTTTGACGTCGGTTCATCACGTGGTTTTCATTACTTCGACTGGTATTTCACCTCTGGATCATATTGAGAGAACCAGGTTTCCTCAACTGTCACAAATCGTTCAAGAAAAATTCTTTTTGTTGTTCACAAACGTTTTCATTCCGCTTTCATTCGCTGTTGATTCCATTTGACAAAGCTGCATTTTTTTTGTTTTGGTTTGCGTCAGGTGGTGCACATTAACGTAAAAAGTAAACATCGAAAAATTCAATATACATTTCAGACAATCTTATAAGAAATTAACAACCTTTTATTGAAAATGATATTTTCATAGTCCAGGCCATTTACAGTTGATCAAATCTCGCACATAGATAATTCGGAGGTAAACTAGGAATGCCTAGGTCTGGTGTTCACGTGGCTATTTGGATGATGTAACAAGGAAACATGATATGAGTAACAACCCGTGATGCAGCAACATTTAACAGATGGAAACAGAGCAACACGCCTTTAATTAAGTTTCTAATTGACTTGTTCAAAAATTAACACTTGTTGAAATCTATTTAGCCATTATCCTCTCACCACCGTACTAAGATGTCAAATGAACCGGCTGGCGAAAAAAAAATGTAATATCCCCTAACAGGCGTCACACCTTGTCCTACATGTTAAATGATGATGGTGGCTTGGATCCCCTTTTAAATCTCTTTTGAGGATATCGCTCTATGTAGATACTCAAGTAACCCCCCCCCCCCCCAACAATTACCCATTACGTTCCTCTATAAATAATCCCAATGACTCAGTTTCCTATAGCATGTCTTAATTATAATGCAAGATATTGTCGCTGCCATTACCACTTCTGCTGCTGCTGTTGTTCCCTTCCAGCTGATACTGCTGCTGCTGCTGCTGCTGATGATGATGATGATGATGATGGTGGTGGTGATGGCTTCAACTACAGCTATAACGAAGCCGACGATGACACTTCGATGATGAGGACGATGCCAATGACGATGATGAGAATAATGGTAATGGTGATGATGATAATGATGATGATTTGCCAATAATCAGTGTAAAACACCTTGTTCTCATTACAATTATTTAAATATCGTTACTCGTTACATTTGATGTGCATTGTACGGTGTAAAAAAAAGACAGCAAAGAAAAGTAATTTTCTCCCATGGGTAACGCAGAGGTAACAATCTGTGATGTTTTTATAAATCATTACTCTTCGTGTTTCGTCTCAAATAGCGTAAATCAGGTGACAGAAATTGGTGGAAAAACCCCCAAACATTTTGTGCAATCTAAGAAAACTCAGTTGGTAGAGCACTCGCTTCACACAGAGAGGGGCCGATCAATACTTGGTGAAGTCGAGAGTATTGTCTGACAACGCGTATACTTATTTGCAGGTCTTATAATTAAAATTCTTTGGGGCTAATAGTTTTAAAGGAAAAACAAACAAACAACGCAACATATTGTCCAATACAACAATGTTAGAGCAAGCCCATAATTGCGTTAGGTTATCAGACCTGCTTATATGCGCACGTTGATTTGAGATAATTATTTTCTACATAGTAGTTGATTAGAAATGGTTTTACACCAAATTTCATTCATAAAATCATTTGGAATTTGAAAATATATCTTTCGATTGCTCTAAATCGAAAAGAAGAAGAAGAAGAAGAAGAAGAAGAAGAAGAAGAAGAAGAAGAAGAAGAAGAAGAAGAAGAAGAAGAAGAAGAAGAAGAAGAAGAAGAAGAAGAAGAAGAAGAAGAAGAAGAAGAAGAAGAAGAAGAAGAAGAAGAAGAAGAAGAAGAAGAAGAAGAAACACAGACAGAGAGACAGAAAAAACAGTCAAGAGAGAAGAAAAAAAGTCAGAGAGATAGAAGATAAAGTGAGAGATAGATAGATAGATAGATAGATAGATAGAGAGAGAGAGAGAGAGAGAGAGAGAGAGAGAGAGAGCGAAAGAGAGAGAAATGAGTAAGTACATCAAAGGATGATTGATTGGCCCGTTATGCCAATGTTCCTCACTAATGACGACAACACAAAAATTATAGGTCATTTTGCTTTTCCATAATGGAGCATCAGGGGCATCCAGCCATCGGCAACAAGCCACTGTGCAAACCGACTCGAAGCATACACCGGTATTGATCTATTACCGACCATATCAAAGCATTAGGTTAGAAACATGTGATATGACATGTCGGTCTTAGTCAGGGTTAAGTATATTGAAAGAATACGATAATTGGAAGGATATGATATTACACAATGTACTAGTAAAAAGATATGATTCAATTATTGAACTTTGAAGTTTCACATAGAGATATAAAGTGGAAAGTAATTTCTACTTTGTATACATAGATAAAGGCATAAAAGAAAAAAAACAACAACCAAAAACCAAAAACCAAAACAATCATATAAACGTAAAACAAACTCCAACACGCACGCACACACAAACACACACAATCTGTATATATATATATATATATATATATATATATATATATATATATATATATATATATATATATATATATATTCTTCTTTTTCTTCATATATATTGTTCATAAATTATATAAACGTAATATCATTTCCCTATGCGCCAAGATTTGGTCGATAGTTAGACTCCTTCCGCACTAGGACAAAACTGTCCCGGGACAAATTTGTCCTGTCCCACTGGAGAAAACTTCTATTTTACACGGCTTGGGACACAACGGGACTGTTTTGTCCCGTCCCAATAGGTGCGGAAGATTTCTCTAAATTCTATATGTTACAGATTTGGGACAGGACTGTCCTAGTGCGGAAGAGGTGTTAATGGGGATAACTACTGGTAAACGGGAAAATACCAGATAATTCTATTCTTATCTTTTTATTTCTATCATGTTTAACCATTGTTCTCCTTTTCTTATCAAAACTCATTATCAACACCAGCATTTTTATTTCTGGATCCCGCCCTATAAGTAAACAGCATCCCATGTAAACATTCAAAAACACCCAAACCAAGCAATTAGAAATTAGAAGCATTATCATAAATAATAGTGAAGTACATTTTGTTTAAGCAGGTTAGGAAACTGGGGGCCATCTTCGATGAAAATCTATTCACGTCATTCCATATAATGTCTGTAAATCTTTGAGTTTTGAAATCAATAGAATATTCCTTGTCAGAAAGTTTTAACTGAAAATGTCGCCAAAAAATTAATGGTTTCTTTGGTTTTATCAAACTTGATTATTGCAATTCCTTTTTGTCAGGTCTCCCACTGAATTTAACTGGTAAAATACAACGGGTACAAAATTCAGTAGCCGGCATAATATATAAGAAAAATAATCGACAATATCACCCCACTTGGCCCTAGCTTCCTGTTCGCTACGGAAAATACTACAAAATAGCTTTATTAGTTTTCAAATGTCTCAACAATTTAGCTCCTCTTTATCTTTCTGAAGTTATGAACCGTAAGCCTCGAATCAGAAGCCTTCGATCATAACTTTATTATGTAAGTTAAAATGTGATCGCTCTTTTCCATGTTATGGCCCCAAAGTCTGGAACACCCTACCCCAACCCTTGAGAGAAATCGAGAATATCTCAAATTTCAAATCTACTTTAAAAGTCCACTTTTTCAATACTCATTTTACACCATGCCGATTGTAATGTTTGTATAATATTGTTTAGGTCATTTGTGCTTTGTTTCAATATTTCATTTTGACCATCCATATGTTCTTAACGTAATTCATTATCTGTAAAGCGCTTTGAGATATTTGGTTTCATGGAAAGCGCTTAACAAGTGTATTGTTATTATTATTATTATTATTATTATTATTATTATTATTATTATTATTATTATTATTATTATTATTATTATTATTATTATTATTATTATTATTATTCTCAAATTGGAGATTTTGACAAGACTGTCAAAACAGTTTTTTGTGCCCAAAGGCAGAAAGAATACCAGTTCCTATTATCATACACTTTTAACATTGACCAGTTAACTGTCGTACTCTGGAAAAACTAGTATTTAAAACTTTGGCCGGAAATCTGGTCCTTCAAATATCGATCGATTTAAATCACCCTCATCTTTGGTAAAAAACTTTCAAACCTGGGAATCCGTATTTTTTTGGCAATTAACTGGTTAACAGATAAGAAATAATCGGATTAATTTTACTAAAATGAAGGGTAAAAAATGATGCCTGAATAAGCATTCCATTTTAACTTAAAAAAAAAAAAACGAAAGGGAAAGCTAAAATCATGAAAATCAATAATTCAAAGAGGAATATGAAAAAAAAATGAGGGAAACAAGAGCGCGAAAATAAATTTCAAAATCCTGAAGTCAAACAATTAAAAAGGAAATAAAGACCAAGAAAACAAAGAAACAAATGAAAAACTAAATACCGCCCCCCCCCTCCCCCAAAATAAAAAAAAAGAAAACATAGAGGAAAGATAAAGACGTAGCCAAATGCAGTTTCGAAATTTGAAATAGTGAACAAACCCCCCCCCCCCAAAAAAAAACACACAATACAAAAAAAAAAAAAAAAAAAAAAAAAAAAAAAAAAAAAAAAAAAAAAAAAAAACAAAAAAAAAAAAAAAAAAAAAAAAAAAAAAAACAACAAAAATAATTGAATCGACAAATGTAACATAAAAGCAAACAAAACAATGAAAAAACCGTCGAAAATAATATACTTTTAACAAGATCAATAAAATAATTTAATTCACACGAGAGTTTGCGTGATCATTTCTATACATTAAAGAAAGATGCTGTCAAGAGCGGGTCTATATTATATTAAAATACAGTTGCAACATATCAAATACCTTACGAATGTTTATGGTTTACCACAATGTCAGATCAATAGAAAGAAGTAAAAACCGACAATACATGCTAAAAAAGAAATATCCTTATTTTCGAACTAAAAGCAGTTTATATAAATAGATAGATTGACTCAGGAAATCCGCTTTTAGTTGGGTTTCCACTGCACAATAGAAATTGGAATGCTGAAAGCGTCCGTTTAATAGTCATTATGTGACGTCATCAATCTGGCTTGCCCAGCATCTACCAGACAAGGATTAGAAACTAGACACCCATTTTACCGAACACCGATAGAACTCATATTTTCACTTGTTAGCCAGAACACGTCACGTACACATGTTATCATCGAAAGCTTAAAATCAGAGCCAACTTGCGATATTGTAAACATCTGTATTTAAAAAGTAAGCTTTGTTTTTGTATTTTTTTTTTTTTTTTTTTTTTTGTTTCGAAAAGATGATCATTTTAATATATCAGTATATGAAATAGGCCTACAACATTCACTCAGTGTTGAAAAAAGGCATTTTGCTGTTTTATGGCCCAATTCAACTAATGGCAGAAAGGAGGGAAAGGCCTGATAGCAATTCTTCCATTTTAGTACATTGCGCTGTGTAGAAAGTATGAGGAGGAAGAAGAGGGGAAAGAGACATTGGGTTGGAGGAGAAAAGACGAAGATAAAAAATAAATACAAATGCAAATAATCACAATACTACTACTACTACTACTACTACTACTACTACTACTACTACTACTACTACTACTATACTACTACTACACACTACTACTACTACTACTACTACTACTACTACAACTACTACTACTACTACTACTACTACTACTACACTACTACTACTACTACTACTACTACTACTACTACTACTACTACTACTACTACTACTACTACTACTACTACTACTACTACTACGACTACTACTACTGATAATATAATAATAATAATAATAATAATAATAATAATAATAATGATGATTGATGATGATGATGATGATAATAATAATAATATAATAATAATAATAATAATAATAATAATAATAATATAATAATAATAATAATAATAATAATAATAATGATAATAATAATAATAATGATAATAATAATAATGATAATAATAACAATAATAATAATAATAATAACAACAACAACAATAATAATAATAATAATAATAATAATAATAATAAAAATAATAATAATAATAATAATAATAATAATGATAATGAAGAGGGGTGTAGGAGATGGTTAAATGAAAAATGAAAATGTAGATCAATGCCGGAAAGAGGAATCAAAACAACAAGAAAAAACACTGATAAGAACAAGTATTACAACAATATAAAAAAGAATGCCATTAATATTAACAAATATAAAAACAATAACATCAACAACGACAACAACAACAAACAATATCAACAACAATAACAAAAACAAACAATATTATAACAAACAACAAGAACAAGAAACAACAACAACAAAGACAAAAATAACAGCAAAAACAACAGCAACTACAACAAGGATAAACGATATTTAAATAAACAAGAATAGTTGGGGAGGGGGGTGGTGTAATCATTAGCTGACAAGGACCATTCATTCAAAACAAGCAAACTAAATTAGTTCCATATTTAGACTTGGGGAGGAAATGTAGCAGGCGAAACACTAGATTAGTCGTGGAGAATAGCAAATCCTGACTTAGTTATGGAGAGCTGCAGTCAAATCTACTTCTATGTCAGGCGACTGCTATTCATTCATGGATACGAAGATCTTTTATTTTATTTTTTTTTTTTTGAATATTCATGTAATCACTGTATAAGTTGCGTGTCATCATCTGCTTTTTGAAAAATTAATTTTTCAAAATGTTCTATTGCATTATACGATAGAGAGAGAGATAGACAGATAGCTCGAGAGAGAGAGAGAGAGAGAGAGAGAGAGAGAGAGAGAGAGAGATAGATAGATAGACAGATAGCTAGAGAGAGAGAGGGAGAGAGATAGACAGATAGAGAGAGAGAGAGAGAGAGAGAGAGAGAGAGAGAGAGAGAGAGAGAGAGAGAGAGAGGGGAGTTATATGAATTGATACAAATAGATTGACAGGGGTGCAAAAGGTCTCGATCGCTTGATCCGTGTATTATTTACCTCATAAAGAGATCGTTTTTGATGTGGGGTTGAGTCAAGATTTTTTCCTGACCACTTTATCGACCAAGAGTAATTAGATGTGTTCGATCTGGTAAAAACATTTTTCGACAGACTAGCGTCCTTACTTGAGGATAACACGACGTAACTGTTCCTGTCCGTTTAACGCTACATTAACTAGAATAAAACCTAGTTCCTATGGCCCAAGATATTAAAGGTAAAGATAAGGTCAGATTCGGAAATAAAGGAAAAAATCATTTATCATTATCACTTGATGTTTCCATTTGACGAGAGTTGAAAGACCATCCCAGATGATTGGTGTCATAAGAGAGTTGGCCTTCCGTCATTACTCACAGTTCACGTGGGGTTACTGGGTCCAGAAAGCTGGTGGTACAAAACCATTGGTTATTCACAAATGAGAGGATTATGGTGTCCAACTGAAGGAAAATCTTCCATTTTGTCAACCGCAATGTGTTGCTTTGGGATGAAAGTCTTATATTTTTAATGGTCAATAGAGGTCAAGCGTGCTGCCCATAGCAGGCTTCGAACGAGGGACTCTGGACAATAAAGCAGCACAAATTACTCAACTTCCATATCATTAAAAGAATAAACGGCGAAAGCAACCGAGTAAGGCCTAGGACCTGTCTCACAATGGCCTTCTGGCCTTCTTGATAATATAATAATAATAGAATTTTATGTCCACATCTTATAGCAATAATTTGTTATTTAGTTTCAGTTGCAGTTACGTTATAGGATAACTATAATGTTATACAAATAGTCTCTACATCTTGCAGACTGAAGTCAACAGACATTTCTTTTCTTCATACTCTCTCTATCTATCTCTCTCTCTCTATCTATCTCCATTTCTCTCTATATATCTCTCTCCATCTCTCTCTCTCTCTGCCTATCTATCTATCTATCTATCTATCTATCTATCTATCTATCTATCTATCTATCTATCTATCTATCTATCTCTCAATCAATCTTCTTTCTCCCATGAGCGCGCACACATACGCTCACACATACACACATAACATAGACAGATTCAGACAGATTTGCTGACAAGAGTATGGATCTGCTGTGGTCCAATGGATAGATAAGCTTAATATTGCCAAAGCTGGAAGAACACGGAGCGTGAGTTTTTTCCGGTTTCTGATGCGTTTTATAAACATTAGCAATTACTTGATTCCCTTTATTTATATAGGTTGTCAGGGTATCGCAAAATACTTTCCGCCAGATCTATCAGACCCAGCTGCCTAATTACTACTTGGTGTGCAGGAATAAGATGTCAGAAAAAATATCTGTACTACAACCGATATCGAGACCGGTTCTATTGCTTGGAAGTCGAGTGTTCTATCAATTGAGCTATCGCTGTTGTATAAATAGCGGTTTTAATCATCAGATGTTGATTTTGTCGATCGCATGGGGTTTCTATGATGACAGAATTAAATGCATCGTTGTAGATGACGTACTTAGCTCTTTATTATTGTTGTAGACAAGCATTTAATGATAAGTACTCACTAAATTATATTAATTAAACTATAAACGTCTAAAGTTTCTTGTGTTGGAACGTTATATCCGGCTGGCGGATGTTGTGAGTATTTTTAACTAAACACATGGTATCAGTATTGAGCTAAAGTTGTTTTTATCAAATTGATTACACAGTGACTTCCCACAGAGCAGGACAATGGTATCTACATAGTTGGAAAGATTGTACCGATCTCTCTGTGGATTGTGTTTAAAACCACAAAACCATGATGGTTTTGTTCACCTTGTAGGTTCATTAAGCAATTATTGTAATACTTAAAATCGTAATGGAGACAACTGTCTTTGCCGTAATTATTATGACGGATGATATAGGAGGAAGAGATGACAATGACGACGATTGATATGATGACCACGACAATGTTTGTAATAATAATGATGATGATGATGCTGATGCTTATGATGCTGATGATGATGATGATGATATGATGATGATGATGATGATGATGATGATGATGATGATGATGATGATGATGATGATGATGATGAAGATGATGATGATGATAACGAGATGGTGATTACTTTCATTGTATTTTCTACATGTCGTTCAATCTCTATTCACTCTGAGTATTAAACTCCGTGGTCGAGCTGAAATCCAATCTTGAGATAGTGATTTCATCCCGGCGATCAACCCAATGATTTGGATGCCATTGTGCTGTCACCGTGGCAATTTCCTCTCCTCGCACCACCTCTCTGCGTGCTTAAAAATTCAAGGAGAAAAGTTCGTAATGCGTTCGCAAAATTACCCCGTTCTATTGTCATGTTTGACGATGGATTTTCAATTAAACAGTAATTAATTAAATACCTGCTCGAGTTCAGCCCTAAATTGACAAAATGTCTTTCTTTAAATTTTAGCCGGAATATTTTTTTCTGCATTTTCCAATGAATCAAGGTGACCGTTAACATGCCAAAATCAATATATTTCGAAGTATAATATTTCTGGCAAAATAATAGAAAAATGTTGATTTTCACTTTATTTCTAACAAGCCTTCTTTCGCCTCTCAATACATAGTCTCAAAGCGGTATCATATTGGGGTGAGTTAGATGCTGAAAAATAAATCAATAGTCAAAATTAAGAAATTTGAGTCCAGTTTACTTGTCTCATTGTAAAGAATGAATTTGGTTTTATGTAAAGAAGAAACAAACAATTTTCATTAAAAATTAAGAAAAACAACTTAATACTTACTTTTTTGGATATAATACCAGATTGAGACGTAAGGCTACATATAATGTATGTTATGTATACAGTATAAAATCTATAATATACACCTTGATGAGAAAGCCAGGGGATGATGTGAGAGTATTGTCATGAGATCCGGGGAAAAATAAAATAAAAGGCAGACTGCAATCTACAGTGTTGTCCAAGTGAGAAAGTGGGGTTGACAATCTAAACGGATGAAAACATAAAACAAACAAAAGAGCCCGAAGTGGAGCTCGAACCCGTGGCCGCCCAGGGACCTTAAACGACTTGTTAGATAACAGACAGTACAAAATCCGATATAAAACAGGAACTAGTGGTATTATTTGATTCTTTTTAATGGATTGGATTCAAGTAAATTCAAATTATAAACTTCATTGTGAGAAAACAAATCATTTGGAATAAATCAATGATTGCTTAGTAATCTAGCTAAGCAAAACAGGCCGTTTTCAGTGGCCTCTTAAGGTGGTAACGATAATATTAGGGTATGGCCCTAGCGTAATGTTCAAGAGAAAAAAACACCTCACAAGACTGAATTAATTTTTTAAAATTGAGCTTTTATATTGAGCAATATCCGTGCTCAAAGCGCTTTACAAGGGGCCCCTGGCCAACAGCAACATTTAACATGTAGCACGGGACATGACGCTTGTTAGGCGCTATTACAATTTTTCCAGACAGAGACAACGCTGTTAACGACCAGGTACTCATTTTACACCTGAGTATGGTGAGAGAATGTGAGTAAAGAGCCTTCTCCAAGGACTCAACTATGCGCCGAGCGAGGCTCGAACCCAGGACTTTCCGATCCGAAAGCGAGTGTCATATCACTAGACCACATAGCCGCACTCGACGTGCATTCAACGTGCCAGGACATAATGCAGGGACCGACAGTACAGAGGCACAATATAATAAATAAGCGACCAATAGTTCAAGTACAATTCTATGAAACAATTTGAGGTTTATATGATTATCTCAACAGCAAAGTATACCGAATGAAACATACGTTGGTTTTATCTGGTTACTTTAGTAATTATTTTTTTAATGTGATGAAAACAACATAAATTGATTATAGTCTGTAGTGTATTGTTTTGCTTTTACCCAACATTATACACTCGCCTCGATCAGCCAACCTATGACAATCGGATTTATTAATTCGTTACATTTTAAAAGGTGTTATATAACCCTTAAGCAGTTAACTGCCTTGCTCTATCTGGTATATCGTGAATTTAAAAAATTGGCCAGAAACTCGTCTTTCCCGTATCGATCGGTTTAAATGACCCTCATCTTCGAAAAAAACAACTCTCAAAACTGTGACTTTGAGAAGTCTTCCTTAAACCCCATGTTTGAGAGTTTTTGCCAAGATGAGGGTCATTTAAATAGATCGATATTTGAAGGACGAGTTTTCTGGCCAAATGTATATATACGTGGTTCTCCAGGGTAGCGAAGATTATGGTTAAAAAGATGTTATAAAACCCTTATAGTATAAGACAATCAATATTCGTATCACCATGGGTCGGCTTAACTTTCAAGTGAAAAAAAAACCCATCGATAACGGATTGAATTCATCATGCATGAAATTTGAACAGATGTCGGATCCAATCCATAATCTTTCGTTTTACTTTATCTATCTATCTATCTATCTATCTATCTATCTATCTATCTATCTATCTATCTATCTATCTATCTATCTATCTATCTATCTATCTATCTATCTATCTATCTATCTATCTATCTATCTATCTATCTATCTATCTATTTATGACTATCTCAATCGATCAATCAATCAATCAATATATATATATATATATATATATATATATATATATATATATATCAGATAGATAGATGAATAATATGGATAGATAGATAGATAGATAATATATCCATCTTATCTATCTAACTATCTATCTTTCTCGATATCAATCAATCAATCAATCAATTAATCTATCTGTATTTCTTACTATCTATGTATCTATCGAACCACCACTTATCCACCTTTCTATCTACATATCCATCTATATATCTATCTGTATTATTGATATACATATATCAATCAATCTATCTATCTATTTGTATTTCTTTCTATCTGTTTCTCTATCAACAAATCTAAAATCAATCAATCAATCAATCTATCTATCTATCTATCTATCTATCTATCTATCTATCTATCTATCTATCTATCTATCTATCTATCTATCTATCTATCTATAGATCTGTCTATCCATCTATTGATCTACATATCTAACTGTCTGTCTTTCTTTCATTTTGTACATCTGCATATCTGTCTTTTTTTTTTCCAACCATTTATCAATTAAACCGTCTATCTAAGAATATGTCAATATATATATATATATATATATATATATATATATATATATATATATATATATATCCATCTTTATCTATCTCACTCTAAGTACTACCACCCCCCCCCCCCTCTCTCTCTCTCTCTCTCTCTCTCTCTCTCTCTCTTTCTCTCTCTCTCTCTCACACACACACACACACACAAACACACATACCAATAAAGCTTACAAACATTCATACAAAATATTGTTCCTTTTTACATGAATTCGCGGGTTCGTGTGTAATTCCTTTGTGTCTCATGCTCTAATGTTTACATTAATTTTATCCGAACATGACAACGTAATATTACTCACGTGATAATAGTGTAGACCAGTAAGGGCACTACAGACTAGTGCTACAGACCAGCATCTAGTGTCAATAATCAGTCGCATTTGTTGTCAATGAAATCGTATTTTGAAGATTTGTAATCATAATTAAATTGGCTTTTTCGATCAATAAATACAATCGAATTCAATGCAAGGAGATAAAATTCCACAACGTGTTAGGCAAAAGTCATGTTTGCTTTGTCAGCAACAAGTGAAATACATTTTGACTATGAAAGAAATATTCGAGAAAATGTAAACATCGATCTTCTAATGTCAAAGCTTCGGAATCTTCATGCAGTTTAAATATATCCATGTCAACGTTTGATAATAATGCGTGGTTAAGATCATATCGACAGTCAGCTGGATAAATAATTTGTTATATTATTATCTCGGTAATAGGATGCAACAAGTTGTATTGATCTGCAGAGGTGTCTATGAATTAAAATTATACACATCCATCATATATCTGCTATAATACGTTAGAAGGAATGTCTGTGTGTATGGCAGTGGCGTGGCATGGTCACAGTATAAGGTGGTGCCAGAATTAGAAGACAATTACTTAAAACATGCTATATTTGTAAAGGCAAAAGAAAGAAGAAAAAAAATTGAAGAAAAGATTTACACAAATAAGTAAGAGACGGTATATACTATTTTTCAGTTTTATTTAAAAAAAATGCTGTAATCCATTTTTAAAAGATGGAGCGGTGCCAGGCACCAAATCAACCAATATAGCCACGCCCCTGGTGTATGGTCTTGTGAGTGTTCGTTTAGTGTGTGTACGTGTGTATGTATGTGTGTTTATATGTCCGTATGCCTTTTGTGAATATACGGGAGTGTGAGTTCCTTTTTTTTGGTGTGCTTCAACATGTTTGTAAGTGCTTATGTTGTGTAAGTGTTTAAACATTTATATAATGTGTATGTGTGCTCGAATATACAGTTCTATGAACCACCAGTTACACATCCTGACAGTTAAAGATCAATAGCAAAAATCTGCCGCATGTCATTTACATATCATATACTGCTTTTTAAAAAAAAATTAGTTATTTGTGTTATGTCAAGGTAACGCGCACTCTCTCTCTCTCTCTCTCTCTCTCTCTCTCTCTCTCTCTCTCTCTCTCTCTCTCTCTCTCTCTCTCTCTCTCTCTCTCTCGCTCGCTCTCGCTCTCTCAATCTATCTATCTATCTCTATCTCTTTCTTTCTCTCTCCCTCTCTCTTGCTTGGACTCATGTCATTTACATGTAAATCTCCTGCTTTTATAAAATTGTATTGGCTTGGGTGATGTCAAGGTGGCGCACTCTCTTCCAAGCTTGAATGGAGTTTTATTTATCCAAAATGGGAACTTTGACTTAAGGTTCGATCAAGACATTTCGTGAGTCAGCTACAGCTCGCCTAGCGTCACAAACAGTTGGGTTTAAGTTTCTTGCTAAAGAAAAATACGAGATATCGACAATCGGACCCAAGTCCTCCGGTTGTAATTTTAATGCCTCACCAACATTTGACGTAAATTGTGTACAAAAATTAAATTGAATACGAAGCTACTAGAACACGTGGACTGTAAAATGTAATATGCAAAAAAATAAAATATATTACATTTTCAAAAAAGAACAAAATCCCCCCCCCCCCCCTTTCCCATTTAAGAGTATGGTAAAACACGGAACATTTTGATACTTTTCTGCCGTGTATCTGGATTTAAAGTAATGTTTTAACCCCTTTACTCTTCTCGTTGTTGGCTGAATAAGGGTTTTGAGCCCGAAACAATCCTTGTTTGGCATTTTGTTCTTTTTTTAAAGCTATTTTATTCATTTTGTACATTTTCTTTATACAAAAATGAAACATAAAATATTGTCTATGAGCAAATGGGATTAATAACATATTCGAAAATAAAAGCGAAAATGTCTGCATGAGGCTTCATCTATGATGGCATAGATTAGACTACAGAGCATTATTCAATTGATCATCTCGTTTCCATTACTCGTACTTAAAGGATCAAATTAAAATGTCATATTGATTTCAGCTCGCAAACAAATTCAATTTTCATCTACCATAGACTTTTCTTTCTCTTATTTGTTTTGTTTTAAATAGTTATCGGATGTTTTATTCCATCACTTAAATGACAGATTAGGTATTGAATTAAATAAATTCTGTAATTAAATGGGCGGCACGAAGCCTTTGATTGTGTTCCCATAAAATCTCTGCTCTGTTTATTTGTATGCAGGGTGTGAGTAAACAAGACAGTGGGCTTTGGCAATGAGCAACATTTAAATAGAATCATTGTGAATAACCATCAGTTAATGTAATCATTCCTTTGTCCAAGTCATAAATCACAATTTGTCAACTTGTGAGTATGCGTGTGTGTGTGTGTGTGTGTGTGTATGGGTGTATATGTCTGTGTGTATGTGTGTATTAATAAAAACAAAACAACAACTATTGATAAAAGGAGCTATTTATAAAATATTTCAAGTATAATTTTGATCAACTTCTACAATATTGTTGTTTCGAGCATTCGCTCTCTTCGGGATCATCATAGTATGCACTATATAATTCGCATTCTAAGTGAGGCTCTTGTAATATCAGTTTATTCTAGATGAGAAGTTCTTTACCTTAAAATCTTGAAGAAGGATGTAATCTTTAAACAAGGGCATACTATGATGATCCTGCGGCTATGTGGTCTACTGGTATGACACTCGCTTTCGGATCGGAAGGTCCTGAGTTCGAGCCTTGCTCGGCGCACAGTTGAGTCCTTGGAAAAGGCTCTTTACTCATATTCACTCACCGTACTCAGGTGTAAAATGAGTACCTGGCCGTTAACAGCGTTGTCTCTGTCCGGAAAAATTGTATTATCACCTGACAGGCGTCATGTCTCGTTTTACATGTTACGCGTTGCTGTTGTAAAGCGCTTTGATCATATAATTTAGTGGACATTGCGCTATATAAAAGCTCATTTTTTTAAAAGCTCAATCCTGAAGGATGCGAATACTCGAAAAATGGTTTCGAGCATTCTCTCTCTTCAGGCTCATTATAGTATGCACTTGTCTAAAGAATACCTCCTTCTTCAAGATTTTAAGGTAAAGAACTTCTCCTATATATAATAAACTGAGATTATCAGAGCCTCAGAGGACGCATTACAATCCCTTCAAGTTTCAGACATTCTGGCTCTGGCCATTCTATTCTCAACATTACGAACATATGGCATAGTGGTAGGATTGATACTTTGATGTTGTTAAATTCCAACCAAAAGAAGACCTTCTTTGTCTTTTAAAAAAAATGTTTTTGAGTCCAAAACGTCCGTGCTTGGTATTTTGTTCATTTTCGAAGCTGTTATATTCATTCTTATTTTT
>NC_088363.1:76849974-76854974 GCF_034508935.2 Berghia stephanieae
ACATTATAATAGACAGCCTTAGGAAAGCTCTATGTACTTTGCTCTTAGGTAACTCGATGAACATAATGCAATTTTATGTCTGGTGCTGGATTTTGTAGAAAGTAGAGGAGACACTGATTTTACAAGAGAGAAAGGAAGAGAGAGAGAGAGAGAGAGAGAGAGAGAGAGAGAGAGAGAGAGAAAGGGGGAGAGGGAGAGGGGAAGAAAGAAAGAGAGAAAAGGGAGTGAGAGAGAGAGAGAGCGAGAGAGAGAGAGAGAAAGAGAGAGAGAGAGAGAGAGAGAGAGAGAGAGAGAGAGAAGTAGGAGAAAAAAAGAAAGAAAGAAACACACCCACACGCACACACACAGAGATAGATAGAGAGAGAGATAGAGAGAGAGAGAGAGAGAGAGAGAGAGAGAGAGAGAGACAGAGAGTGGTTTGAATGTAGTAAAAAGGTATTTGATATAAAAGATTGTATTGTGCCTATTAACAGTTTAATTATTATTATTATTATCTTCTTTTCTTTTTACTTTTTTTTTTTTTTTTTATTATTATTATTATTATTATTATTATTATTATTATTATTATTATTATTATTATTATTATTATTAATAATAATAATAATAATAATAATAATAATAATCATATTAATATAATACATAATATCATATCATATATCATCATCATCATCATCATCATCATCATCATCATCATCATCATCATTATATTATTCATCATTATATCTATTATTATCATTATCATCCTTATCACTATTATTACCATTGTATTACTTTTACCATCATCAATGCCACTATTGTTGTTTTTATCATTAATTTTTTCCTTCATCGTCACCACTATTATCATCAGCACGCGTATCACGAGGTATATCGCCAGTGATTATATGCCTACACTTACTAATACATGCAGAACACATTTGATTCGATAGCTATTCAAACAATTTGGATCATTTAACATCGTAAAATCGAAAACATGACATTTGCACTTCACGAACTTTGAGTGCACTTCTTCCCCTATAAATCACGACGACTCCATTATACCATTTTGAAGTGTGTGGTCACTCTGACATTTCGTCCTTCCAATACAAATTATTATAATATGTGAACCATCGCGACAATCTAGTGTTCTGTCGGAATGGAGATGATGAAGAAGAAGAATATTCGGTTCTTACACTCCTGCTTTTCCGAATCCCGGACATGTTCTGGATTGTTGCATGAGCTGCGAGTACGAGTTGGTAACAAACGTTCAATTCCGAACGCAGTAGTTGTAAGAAATCTTTTATTCTATCTACCCCTTAATCGATTCATATTTCGTTTTATCTGAGTAAAAATAATTTTCAAAATTACGTAAATGATACTTGTTTTTAAAAAAATATAATATTAGTGAAATCTAACGTTGATAATCTGACGTCACAAATTGTTATTGTAAACGTGATATCATTACCAGTTACTAGTTATGAGTTAATTTGAATTATATATATCATCAAAACGATCAATTATGGCAACATTTATTTTTTTAAAGTTTAATAAATGTATATATTTTATGTCAAACATTATAATTTATGCTTTAAAAACACAATTTTAAGTTTAAAATTCAACACGGCATAGTACCGTTTTTAGAGGACTGATCACATATTTCATGAAAATTGTTATCAGCAGATTGTCAAACTTTGTTTTTGATTATTTAAAAAAATTGTTTTCAATTCAACATTAAAAACAAGATGACTTTGGGTCTAAGTCTTTCGCAATCGGTTCTTTAAAAATAGGGTTTGGGATCAACGTGTTCCGTACTACCAATGTTATTTATTTTATCATCGAGCACAGAATCACTGAAAAATCTAAAAAGTATAAAACTTTAAAGTAAAAGTTTTAAAAAGTGCAAACCTTTAAAAAAAATAATCGTAATTCCATTAATCGTTGACTCAAAGGAATACTACTAAGAAAATCTGCTAGGTCGTAATACCCAGTCCTTAATTTTACTTTCGCTTTTTATTGCAGGTACAATTGATTCTACACAATTCTAGCACATCCGCAAGAAAAAGGGATGACGTAATTTTAAATCTCCCTTGATACTATGAAGTAATAACAACCTCATCCGCAACAAAAAAGGATGATGTAATTTTAAAACACTGTTGATACTATCATATAATCATAATCTATCTATTCTTTTAATTCTGTAAAGCCGGCGTGCAGATCCGATAACCCAATTCATTATGGGCTCATTGTTGTAATGGAAATCTAAAAAAAAAAAAAAACAACCAAAAAAAAAACACAAAAAAAAAACAAACAAAAACAAACAAACAAAAAAACACCCCTACATATTGTCCATGACAACAATTTTAAATAAGGCCCATAATTAGGTTGAGATGTCAGACACGTCGTGTTAAGCCAATATTACATTTTTATTATCAATAATAATAATAATAATAATAATACTTTATTGCATCCCAAAAAGGAAATTTTTTGTACAGACGTGTTATAATT
This sequence comes from Berghia stephanieae, assembly GCF_034508935.2. Taxonomy (NCBI): domain Eukaryota; kingdom Metazoa; phylum Mollusca; class Gastropoda; order Nudibranchia; family Aeolidiidae; genus Berghia; species Berghia stephanieae. Next base: position 76,852,456 of record NC_088363.1, read on the forward strand.
TACACATAAGATAAAAATACAATGGAAATAGGATGTATATATATAAAAAAGGAGCAGCTCTATAACCAGAGCTGCGCTTTATAATATGAATAATTTCAACACTGTAAAATAGTTAAAACTGTCACCATAAATTGAAAATTGAAAAGATTGCAAAACAAATAAATTAATAAATTAATATTTATATTTTAAAAAAGTAAAAATGAGAAATAATTATATAAAATGATTATTGCTTGTTGTTATAAAGCCTAATACTGGACGGCAGAAAAGATTTTCGGTGTCTCTCTGTTTTCGTTGAAATAGAGAAAGGGCGACCACTTCTTTCTGACATAATAATTGATGGTCTTAGTGGATGATACTGGTCATTTAATATTTTAGTTATTTTATTTATACAAAATTTCTCGTATAAAAGATCTACATCGTCAACATCATTTATATAGCGTTTAATGGATTTTTTAATATTTGAATTTATTTTGTTCCTTTCCACTGCTAAGCAATTGCCTCCCCAAGCTGTTATACAAAATGACAAAACACTTTCGATTACTGCTCTATAAAATAATGTGCAGAGGGTTTTATCTATTCTAAACTGAGAGAGTTTCGATAAAAAATATGTACGTCTGCACATCTTATGCCTAATTATTTTCAAGTGTTCATCCCACTTGAGCCTGTCATCAATCGTTACACCAAGGTATTTGTAGTGAGGAACTCGCTGGACGAATTGGTCCTTTAATTTTAACGGTTCTATCGGTTCCTTCACTCTCCTAAAGTCAATCACTAGCTCCTTTGTCTTGCTTATGTTAAGCTCTAGGTGGTGGGCATCACACCAAGACACAAATCTATCAATTTCTTGCCTATAAGCCACTTCGTTGCCATTTGTTATGAGGCCTTGAAGAGCGGTGTCATCTGCAAACTTTATTAAAGGTACACTCAGGTTTTGACTTCTACAGTCATTCGTGTATATTGTGAATAATACAGGGGACAATACACAACCTTGAGGAGCACCAGTATTTGTAGTTATACAGGAAGATTTGTTTTGCCCTAATTGAACATATTGTGCTCTCTCCGTAAGAAATTCGAACACAGAATTCACTGTAAATCTAAAAAATTATAAAACTATATTTTATAGATTGATATACGAATAGCATGGCAACTTTCTTAAATTAAGTGTCATTCTATTAACCATTGACTTAAAAAATTCGTCTCGATCTATGTTTATTCCACAATGCAGTGGTACAAGAATTCAAACAGATGATTGCCTGTTCATGATAATCTTTATTTCTCCGAAAATACTGCGATCTATCCGATCATTAAACCAAACCAGTCACCGATTAAAATCTAGAATTACACAATTTTCTGACATTGTTTTCGTAGATTACATATCTTATTATAAGAAAAGATAATGTAGACGGTAGCGTCTACGTTCTCTTATATGAAAGTATATAAACAGTTTGTCTGCGCCCATGCCTCGAACTCGTGAGAGTACTTAAAAACGGTGTGTACGTTTGCTGGAGCATTATAATCGGTCATTTGACGTTGCTATCTAGAATTGCTATATGGTCACCCTACTGCCTATTTTCTTCGCGCGCACCTACAGAATTTCTTACCCGACTGTTTTGATCGTTGATGGATCAAAAGATTAGTCTCGATCTATGCCAATATCCACAGTACAGTGGTATAATAAGTATAATAGCTGACTGCCAGTTCGTAATAGTCTTTATTCCTCCGATAATATTGCGGGTTTAATAAAAAAATATACTAGTGATAAAATGTCACATCTAATAAAACGAATTCGCCATTCAACATTTCCAAGAAAGTAGTAACAAAATGAAGTTATATGGTACTAGGATGGCAATCAACTGTTCACGAATTATAGTTTTGATTGTTTATTTGATGAGGGGGGGGGGGGTCCCGATTGCTCAGTTGGTGAGCACTCGTTTCACACGCAAAGAGACCGAGATCGATCCCGGGTACAGTCGAGATATTTTTTTATGACCCAACTGTTTCCCAGCAATGATTGAGTAGCTGGGTCTGTTAGATCTGAAGGAAAGTACGTTGACATAGACTAGCATCCTATCCAAAGGGTAGCAAGCAATGGCTATTGTCCGTTTCACTCTATAAAGATCGGGATAAACTCCGGTTCCTTGGGGCTAACAGACTACCTTCATATGATGATATAAAAGTAGAAACCCTCTTTGATTGTCACATTTCATCATAAGATGAGTTGCGTCAGTATTTTAAATGCCAGGTACCAGGAATTTTATCATTAAACGAAAGCAAAAAAAAAAAAAAAACCCCGTTGTTTATATATAAGACTAAACACTAGGTTGTCATCACTCTATTTTTATAACTTCGATTTTGTGCTTTTAATTAGCGTAAAATCTGAGAGCTGGAAAGCAATGTTGAATAAATGATTGCCAAAAAAAAAAAAAAAAAAAAAAAAAAAAAAAATCAGCATTCCTTGAATTGGAAAGGGGGAAAGATAAATTCTCGTATGATTTGTTTTGTACTTTTCTTTCAGTTTT
>NC_088363.1:76859974-76904974 GCF_034508935.2 Berghia stephanieae
TAAACATAATACATTTGGCCGGAAAACTCGTTTTTCAAATATCGATCATCTTGACAAAAACTAACAAATCCGGGATTCGCGAAGTTAAAATTGTTAAGGGCACATGGGCTGTTCTACATTATATATATATATATATATATATATATATATATATATATATATTATATATATATACATATATATATATATATATATATATATATATATATATATATATATATATATATATATATACATATTAAAATTTTTTGACAAAGTTATTTGGATGCCGTTTTTAATAATTTCGATGTTTCCATTTAATATATTTATGATTGTATGGTTTTACATAAAACACTGGCATACTGTGATAAGGATAAACTGGCTTGGATCATTTTTTAAAACATAAAACATTGCGATAAATTTATGATTTTATGTTTTAACAAATTACGGAGTAGCCAATTTTGCCTGTCCACAAATGTTATTCTTTCCTGGATGTGGAAAACAATGCGTCCTGAAGGTGCCTCACGACAGCAGATTTTCGTTTCTTTACAAAATCACGCTTGGTGTCGTTTCAAATAAGGCCCAGTGGTTAATTATTTATAGTTCTTCTTTTGTCTTTTCCTTTCTACATCCTGTATGTGCCAAAATTACCAATACGATAACCGGGGGAGGCACGCACTGATTAGATATGAAAAGGAAAAAAAAAAACAACTTCCGGCCTTATACACTGTGGTGATCAGGTTTCATTTTGTCTCACGACTTCCCATTTTTTTTTATCTTAATAAAGAGAGAAAGAGAAGAATGGAAGTGAGAGTGTAGCTGAGAGGGAGAGGGGGGGGGGGGGTGCAGTAAGGTGTCAGAATATATCTATCTTAGTGTATAAAAGGTTCGAATCGTTATTATGTCCAGAGCTACCAGATGGCTATGTGCGTGGCCAATACTGACCACAGTGTTAATATATTTTTTCTTAGTCTAGTCTACTTTTTGTTTATCAAAACCGATGAGTATTTTCAAGGCGGGTCAGAGTGTTAGTAGTGTTGATGTGATATTCTATTTAGCAACTTTTGGAGTCGAAATTGGTCACGAGGAACTCTGGCCATCTGGCAGCCCCGATTATGCAAGGATGTATGTAGTTTTAAACTGAATTGATGGTTCGCCCGTTACTAAGTATTAACCAATCAGAATTTTTCCTGCAATTTACCCCGTTTCGTCCCCTTGACACTTCCCTGTATGAAAAGGCCTGAGATACCCTTTGTTCATGTCAAACACACAAGCAGGTCAGCTCCAGTTAGTGAGTATTTCTCACAATATTTTAACACACTGATAAAGGAATTGCAACGCAAAACCTGACGACATGATACATTTTTAAAAAATCATCTTTGTTAAAATTGTGAATGATGCTCAGGATCTGAGGGCTGTTTATTCAAGATGACAGGCAAGCACTGTAGGACTGTTGCTGTAGGACTACGGTTCACGGTCAGCGGTTGATTTCAGGGCCAAAATATACTTTATTTTACATGTTCGAGGAAAAAAATAAACCAACTTAAATGTTTATTCGAATATTTTAATAAAATATACAATGACTGACGTAATTTTCATAAGTGTATGCACTGTATTATGTTGATTGAAGAACTGAAGGCTGATACTATAAGATAACAGTTAAACAGGCATCCATATCAATAGCTTGACAGGCATAGCAACGAGGGGTCAAAGAGGAACCATCAATTCTAAGCTTGACTCATAATAACAAATATGAGTGGAAACAAAGTTTTCGTTTAGGAAATTAATTTAATTCTGTTTCTTAAACTATTGAAACTTCCTAATTTACATCATTTTTACTTAAAACAAAAATGTTCCTGTCTAGTTCATTCCTTTCACACACCATTTGGGTCCCAAGTAATATCCACATACTTTGAAGATAAAGGAACAAGTTACTGAGGAATTAGTGTATTGAGGTCTAACATTTCCAAGCATAAATCGATAGCGAACTGCATGAAAAATAAATTCATGCAAAAATATATTACTCATGAGTTTCTTTACTATTTCTTTTTCAAGTTTGTGTTATTGGTGAGGATCCCGATATCTAATTTGGTACAAATGGAATCCCGGTGCAGTGGAGATTTTTTTTCTACCCCCCCCCCCCACCATCCCCCTTCCCCTCTCCCCCATCCACCCAGCAGTGATCGGGTGGCTGGGTCTGTTAAATCTTACGGAAAGTACTTTGTGATAGACTAGCGTCCTTTTCAAAGGATACCACATTATTGTCCGTTTCACGCTTTATACACCGGGCGGGCGGATAACCTCCAGCTCCGAAGGTCAACTTTTACTTTTGCACATTTAGAAGAAAAGAAAATTTTGCACTTTACTTGAACCCAATTAATGCTCAATTCTTGTTTTCTGTTCAACTTTACATAATTGATTTTTTTTCAGCTCTATAAGAATAATGGTTATGCGTGGGGCAATAATTTTGTTGAAATAGGTACTCATATTGAACCAACCAGTTAGACATGATCTCTGAACTATATATTTATGTACTATTAGTGGCAAAATTGAATAATAATGTGACCGCCTTAATAGAAACTTAGATAACCACGCCTCTCGGACAATCGTCATTTTGTAAACAATGGCAGTAATTGGTAAATTTAGTGAACTACACAGGCTATCGATGGTATTTGTCTAAGTAAAATACTCACCGCTCTATCGCTTGATCAATAGAACCAACAAAGAAAAATATGTGTTAACTTAACCGTTTATAATATGATTGAGGAAATCGTGTGACAACTAGACCGGTCTAGTTATTCATTTGGCGGTATAAAAACAATAATAATGGTCAGAGAGAGAGAGAGAGAGAGAGAGAGAGAGAGAGAGAGAGAGAGAGAGAGAGAAAGAGAGAGAGAGATTGATTGATAGATAGATAGATAGATAGCTTGATAGATAGATAGATAGAGAGAGAGACACACACAGAGAGAGAGAGAGAGAGAGAGAGAGAGAGAGAGAGAGAGAGAGAGAGAGAGAGGGAGAAAGAGAAAGGTCGATTTCATTCACGTTATTGTTTATAAACAAACAACTATATTTGTACGAGCACGCGTGAAGGTGTGTCACAAATTCCATGTTTTGATTGGTCAAAAATCTACTGATAAATTGACCTCACCCTAGTGATATCACTGGTACTAAAAGGTTTAGTAACTGCCGTTTTCTTGGAATGCGTGTATTTAAAAATTTGGTCAGAAAACTCATTTTTCAAATATCAATTTAAATAACCCTCATCTTGGCAAGGAAACTTTCAAACTTGTAACTAAATTAAACTGCTTATCTAAAGCTTACAACCATACGCTTATTACTTCAAAACATGCCTCCGAATAACAAAATATGAACGCTTAAATTAGACCAATACGAGCGTGACAAATGCACAATGCGATTTGAATTCATAATTGTTTCCAAAATAGACGGTAAAATATCAAGTTCTCAGGTTATATGGTGAAGTGGCATATCAAATTTAAATTTTGGAATATTTTATCTACTACAGAATCACCTTTAGACAGCAAGTCGCGACTTGTGAGCATTGAGAATGACATTTTAAGCTCATCGATGCGTTTAGATTATAAATGTGATAATTGAGCAGCGAGGAAATGAGACGCGCATATTGATTATTACTCGCGATTCTATTCAAACCTCTAAAAGAGTTCGAAGGTGATTCCAGTTGGATTTGATTATGAAATCATTATCCAATTAATTAATTTTATTGTGAAATATTCTTGATTAGACAGTATTATATTATTATTATTATTATTATTATTATTTATTATTATTATATTATTATTATTATTATTATTATTATATTATTATTATTATATTATTATTATTATTATTATTATTATTATTATTATTATTATTATTATCATTATTATATTATTATTATTATTATTATTATTATTATTATTATTATTATTATTATTATTATTATTATTATTATTATTATTATTTTATTATTACTATCATTATTATTATTATTATTATTATTATTATTATTATTATTATTATTATTATTATATTATTGCTATTTATTATAATAACATCTATTATATTATTATTATTATCATTATCATTAATATTATTATTATTATTATTATTATTATTATTACAATACAATACAATACAATACCTAATAGGAGCTAAATTAGGCCAATAGTGTGGCCTTTAGTGCCATAGCACAGTGATAAATAAAACTAATATATGCGTTAGTAATACATAAAGTACAGGATATCAATTATAAAACAACCATAAATAACTATTCGAATTCTAGCTTAAGTTGATTTAATTCCCTATCAACACAGTTCTTTAAAATGTTGAGATTTCTCGCAGTTCTTGAAGAGAGAGTTCCAAATATCTACGTCAGGAAATTAAAGAGTGGGCACGTATTGAAATCGAATACCGGTCTTTGAAGGTTTTGAAGACCCCACCTCTTGCTGACGTCAAAACCGCATATTTGAAGAACTCCATGGAATCTAAGTTGTCAATCTTGTGAACGATCTTGTAAATTTGATTTCAATCTCCTCTAAGTCTTCTGTACTTTAAAGAAGGAAGTGAAAGTCGTTCCAATCTTTCCTTATAAGACAGATAATACATTTCAGCGACAAACCTAGTGGACCTCCTTTGCACGTTCTTCACGGCTATGGACTGTCTTTTATGCATCAGGCTCCATATGCAATTGGAATACTCCAAAGTTGGTCTCACTAAAGTGTTAAATAAGGTTAAAAACATAGTACAATCGAAATGAGAGAAACTTCGTTGTAATTCCAACCAACTTATTTGCTCTTTTAATTATCTATGTCATTAATATGGAGATCAAATTTGAGAGTGGGATCAAATGTCACGCCAACAGATATAAAAGTTCACGGTTACACGACACAGTTTTGTGTGTTCGTCAATTATGCTTCCGGATGGCAAGGTTGTGAACTTATTAGCCAAGCGCATACTATCTATACTAAATATCTATGGGACTGACCTGTTTGGCATGTACTAAAGGTACCTATATATATATGGAATTGGATTCAATAGTCTGATGTCACGTCCCCAGCAACGGCGGCCATCGTGGTTCTAAAAAAAGAAAATCGGTACTTTTTATTCTTCATGCTGACTAGAACTTTTCATATGTCTTGTGATCTCCATGTTCCTCGTGACCTTCCCCTTGATCTTCTGCAATTCGAAGCTGTTTGTTTGACGAAGACGTCATCGGGTCAGCAGAGTCCTTTCGGCTTTGTCTGTTGTCCTTCATAAATTCCACACGGGATTTCTTCCTCTGGATACGCTTTTATCCTCGCCGGAGAAATATTTCATAAGGGCGTCCGCCGTTGTTCCGATAGTTTAGAGCCAGTTACTAAGTTACCGTGCGTCAATATGAGGGAAGTGACGTTACGACTGTTGAAGCGTATTAAGGAATGTTTGCCTGTTGACTGGAAATAAAGAGTCAAGGGAACGGAACGGACTTAATGGCAGGAAATATTCTGATTGGTTAATTAATACTTAGTAACGCTCAAACCATCTCAGTGCATGTAAAGTTCTTTTTATCTTATAAAATCAAAAAGTGGGATATTGATTTAACCTTTCTTCTCTTCTCTGAATGATAATATATGGTTCAATTTTTAATTTTTAAAATGGGATATTTAATTCATGTGAGTGATTTGTAACTTTGTAAACTTTGTAGTGGTCGAGCAATTTTGACCCCATGTCTCAAAACGGTATTATGTCGGAAGGAACTAGATACTTGAAATTGAATGAATGAATAGCCTCGCATATGATATTTGAGGTTCCTTTCTATTCTCTATGATTGATAATAAATACAATTTCTTACATTGTAAAAAACCTGAAAGTTCATATTTCTTTTCATTTCAATTCTAAACCCACGATTTGGGGTTGAGTCCATCCTGAAACAATACCGTTTTGAGACTGTAGGTCACAATTGTTAGTTACTCAAGTGTAAAATGAGTACTTGGCCGTTAATAGCGTTGTCTCTGTCCGAAATATCGCCATGTTAAGTGTTGCGGTTGGCCAGGGATCCCTTGTAAAGCGCTTTGAGCACGTTTAGTGAATATTGCACTATTTAAATGCTCTAGTTTTGTTTTTTATTTGTGTTTTTTTTAGCTCTTGGCCTTTGTAAAAGTCAAGACGATGAAGAGGATTGTTGACGGAGTAAGTGACAATACTGCCGTTGTCTGAAAAAAAAAAATACAATATAATTTTTGAATCTTAACAACAAAACTCGTCCACCAAAATACAGCGTGCTAGTATCCAGCGAGTACTGTATAGAGCGAATAAAATGACTCTTATCCTCTAAAAAAAAAAACCTCTTCAACCGGGGACTTTATTGAGTGGACAAGTTTTCTGATAAAATTTTAAAATATATTGATTTTTCTGAGCACGATAAAAGAGATTTAAACGTCTTTAAAAAACAACAAAAAGAAAAAAAACCCAACAAAACACAAACATATAAAACACACACACACACACACGCGCGCGCGCGCGCGCGCGGGCATTTAAGTACTCGATTTGTTTGTGCGCCCACGCGCAAGAAACCTTATAGATTTAATTCCGATGTGAATGATGATACGTAAAGAAAATGAAAGCTCGCAATGACAGATGATTATTTGAAGGGTGATGAACAATGAGAAGCAACTTGGAGGCTTTAAAGTAAAGTATATTATTATGTTATAGGAGTTTTATAAATCATTTATGATTAATGTATTTATCATCTGTCTCTCTTTTTAATATAAAGGCTGTAAATCAACATTTTACTATATGATATTTGGTCATGATAAAATATTAATCTACATAAAATAAATGAATAAATAAATAAATAAATAAGGAAACTTCCTATTCAAATCATGTGTGTGTTGTCATCTCTTTGTAAATCTACGTGTGCTTTGAAAATAGTTTATGAAGACATAGTTTCATGTCTTGGTATTAGTGTCAAAATCACCGTCTGCATATAATTGATAAAGGGAAAATATAAAGCTCCGCATCATTTTGAGTTCCAATTCAGTTTTAGATACATGTTATGCAACCCCCCTCCCCCCAAAACAAACAAACAAACAAAAAAAAAACAAACAAACAAACAAACAAAAAAACAAACAAACAAACAAAAACAAAAAACCCCCAACAAAAATCGCCATCAAAATGTCTCCACGCACATAAAGACAAATCATTTGATAAGAAAATGGGTTTAAAAATTATGTTTTGTATAATAATAATCACATTCTATTGAAGTAGTAAAAAACTCGGATATTCATCGACGCTCTTGGAGGAAGACATTTGAAGCTTAATTAGTTAACTGCCGTACTCTTGAAAAACACGTATTTAAGAATTTGACCAGAAAACTCGTCCTTCAAATATTGATCGAATTAAATGAGGTCCCGGGTTTGAGAGTCTTTGCTCAGATGAGGATCATTAAAAAATTTTAATGGTCAAATTTTTAAATAGGGATTTTTCTAGAGTATGGCGTTTTACTGGTTAATAAAAATCGATAACAACCAGCTGCATCACAACCTAGCACAGAGGCTACCACGCACTTAAAAATCATTATGTTTTTTTAACAAATCAATTTTGCTAAGAGTTTTATTTCAAATATCAGTGAATTAAAGATAACAATAAAGTTGTCAAAATTCTTAAATCTGAGCTAGGGTATATGAATAATTATATTTGCAAGTTTACAGTCATCTTAATTTATCGATATTTTATGAACTAAACGATATTCTGGTCAAAATGGAAAAAGGTCGTTTGTTTTTGTAGAGAATACGCGACTTACAGGCTTATGAATGAATGGGGTTTAAATCAATGAGTTATGAATAGATATGTCAACGCGTTCGTGATTCTTCAACTCTTTAATCCCAGCTTTAATTCAATAGTATCTAATAATATTTTACGATTATTTTCCTTTCTGTTTGGTTTGTTTTGTTTTTGAAAGTTTAAATGCGATTTAGACGCAGGGCTTCTTTTGTATATAATATTCTGATTAGATTTAGAAACTATGCTATCTAAACGGAACTTTTATTTACTTATTAATTAATTCATTTTTTGGATTGAAATTGCAAATGTTTTACTCAAATATGTTAATATTCCTAACTCGTTTTGATATGATATTTGAGACATTGAGTCATTTTGTACCTATTAATGGTCAATCAATTTTGCTTTTGCCTTGGCCCTGTGCTTGCCCAAGCATTGTCTACGAAAGAACCAACAATTTTAAATAATCAGACGACCAATTAATCCCAGTGGTTATACCTTAAAATTGTTTATATTGGAATACGTGTTTTTTTTAAAAGTTGCAAGCACAATCTTGGAACATATTCCTAAATTACTGTCTTTTTTTCTCAGTTAAATAAGAAATTTTACTTATCTTGGGACTACTTATTAAGTATTTGAACAAGCAAAGCGTGGATGTTGCAGTTTACACGGTTGTGATGTTTTAAAGGCTATGAAATATTAAAAATATTTATCAAACTCAATAAATGAAATTCGATCAGAATTTTAAAAAGATGTAATTCGGTGAATTGGATGATGGTTGGTAAGCTGATAGTAATGAGTAAATGATGCATGAGAGCAATATCAAATGGATTTCTGTCCTACATGTGTCGACCTACACGTTGAGTGTTGCCGTTGGTTGGAGCGCCCTTGTCAAGTGGATATTACCTTATAGAAATGCTCTAGTTTTTTTTTTTTACAAAGAAAAAACTCGTAATACGATTCAGTAGTCTGATGTCACGCGCCCGGCAACGGCGGCCATCTTGGTTCTAAACAAAGAAAATCATTACTTTTTATTCTTCATGCTAGCTAGAACTTTTCGGCCCCTTTTCGTATGCCTTGTGATCCGAATGTGTAAAAGTCAAAACATGATCAAATTTATGGGTTTTTTTTTTTCCTCTGGAAACGCTTTTATCCTCGCCGGAGAAATATTTCATACGGGCGTCCGCCATTGTTCCGATAGTTTAGAGCCAGTGTTACTAAGTTACCATGCGTCATTAGGAAGGAAGTGACGTTACGACTACTGAATCCTATTTCATTTTGGTCGGAATACTTTCAGTTCATATATCGATTGACTGAAATAACAGCAAACTTGTCAAGAAGTATTTAACGTGAAATCTTTAAAAGAGGTTTTCGATCAACAAGTTGAGTATCATACAAATCCATTAAATTATATAGCAGAATTGTTTTGTCTAAGATATTACAGCCGATTTGTTATTGTGCAGGCTATAGATCGGGAAGGACAGTGTCATAAATGTTTAAAATACGTAGTCCTCCCACCTTTACAATAGAAAAGAAGACTTTATATTGATACAAAATTGTTCATAGTTTTGATCAAATTGAGCACAATACACTTTATAAGTAATCCCATGCAAAACTTACCCGCGGAGACAAATACAAAATATTTATAAACATTCTTCTACAATCATTCAGCACTTGATTTTATTATAAGGCCAATTGATACATGGAACAGTTTGAACTTTATAACCAAAGACTCCAAAAGTATAAAACACTACAAAAAATGTAATCGACAAGGTGCTCCATAATTTTAAAAATGAACTTGATGAATAAGGTGTCAATATATATATATATATATATATATATATATATATATATATATATTATATATATATATGTATACATATATATATAGTATATATAATATATATATATATATATATATATATATATGTGTGTGTGTGTGTATACCAAATATATATAGACAGACAGGTATTTATATATATATATTATATATATATATATATATATATATAAGAGTGATAGATATAGAGAGATAGATAATAGTAATAATAGATAGATAGCTAGACAGATACATAGATAGATAGAAAGATGGATAGGTAGATGAATAGACACACACACACACACACACACACATATATATATATATATATATATATATATATATATATATATAGATAGATAGATACATAGAGCGACAGACAGATAAATAGATAGATGGATAGATAGATAGATAGATAGATAGAAGAGATAGATAGATAGATAGATAGATAGATAGATAGATAGATAGATAGATAGATAGATAGATAGATAGATAGATAGATAGATGAGAAAGATAGATAGACGGATAGTTGGATATATATATATATATATATATATATATATAGATAGATGATAGATAGATAGATAGATAGATAGATAGATAGATAGATAGATAGATAGATAGATAGGTAAAGAGACGGATGTATGGATAGAAATCCATAAATCAAGACAGAGAAAAACGATGTCAGATAATAAGATGTAGACATAATATAGAAAGTTGAAGAGATAGATAATGAAGGCAGACCTTGATTAGACTCTGTCATTATCTATTTCCGTAATAAAATACAGTGCCACGCAGGCCTTCATTAAGCTCACATTAATGTGCTTTTTAACCGCTGGCTAACAGGATGTGGATGCTATTAACCTATTACCAGATGTTGCTATGCGACGGACGGGTCTAGCACAATCACAACAACTCAGAATAGCACTTGAAGTATGTAATGTCATTCAAACAAAACCTAAGGTATGGATTCTCTCGCATTGATGAACCTGGTCTGTCGTGGAACTCTGAAAAAACACATCTTTAAAATCTTGACCAGAAAACCCGTCCCTCGTATTATATCGAGCGATTAAAATGATCCTCATCTTGTAATAAAATCTACTAACCTAGGACTTCCTTTAACCCTCAAATCTGGAACTTCAAGGAGGCTACAGTTTTGAGTTTTTGAACAAGATGAGGATCATTTAAATCGATCTATATTTATTGTATGGCGAGTTTTCTGGCAAAAATGTTTTAAATGAGTTTTCCCCCATGTATATCAGTGGTGTTGTTATATGATGTGGGTGAATAGTGTTGGAAGCATCTTATGTCAATATTGAAGCTGGCAAACCGATTATGTTTATTTCCATGTTTTCGAATAGAGATTTATTCTTATGTATAGAAAATAATATTGAAAAAAAAAAATTGATTATACTTATCCCATGTGTGTCTCTCTTTTCTTCTCCTTTTTATTTATTTATTTTTAAAGAGAACAAAATACCCAAGTTATTCGCAGCATGCGGCCACGCCAAGTGAGCAATACAGTTCATATTTGTCGCTTGGGTCCTCAAGGTGAAGGTGCCATGCACTGTCAAATCGGTTATGGTATGCTAGGTTGCTGATGAAAATAATTGAATTGAGTACTATTGTCACAATCTGTAATTCTCTGAATGGTTTTGATCACTGTCAAAGATTATAGAAATGGGAAATTATATTTAATTTTTAAAAAGATAAATACAAAGCTACAGAAAAAAGGCAAAGAAGGGCGTTAGAAAGTTAGTCGGACTCAAATTTTGTATTTGAGTGCAATGTATACGAGATTCTTATAAATGATTGCATATTTCATTGGTTGCCTAGATAGCTCAGTGGTACAGTAATTGTTTTACAGGAAAAGAAATCGCTATCATTCTAGGATGCAGTCGAATCTTTCATGATTCTTCTGTCCAGCAGCAGTGATTGGTAGCTGTAACAGTTCGAGCAGGGCGATAGACTAGCGTATTATCCAAATAGCAACCAATTGGAAACATTCGTAGTTTCAGCTGTAATAACAGTAGATATTCAACTGCCATTAAAATGACCAATGTGTGTTTAAATACATAAGATTAATGCTTCAAACTCCTTTATAACATACTAACTCTGTCAACAAAACTTTGTTTAAAAGACGTTTATTGAATTAAATATCTTTATATTGTTGTAAATTACGACCAAAAAATTCGTATTTCTGCGAAATGTTCATAGTATTAGGCAGTTCTGATCTAGATTGGACTTGCCTAGTACACTTGGCGATAGACTATGCTGCGAATCTCTGGAAAGTTTAGTTTAAAGAAACTCGTTTCTTCAATATCAATCAACCCATCTTATTCAATGATTATTTGAGAGACACGCTTTCTGACCAAAACTTTAAAAATATGCTTTTTTTTTCATTTCCAGAGTACAGCAGTATAAAGCAAAATATATGTAACATCAGGAACCGGGATAAAATTCAGCTCAATCTCTTATGTCTATGAAAGGCTATCTTTGTTTAATTAAGTAATGAAGTTAAGCGGCTTTACATTTAGAAAGTTCTAGGGTCATCAATGTCCTTTGGTAGAGCAAGTTGTCCCCAACAGGCCCATCATCATCACCACTGACAAAACATTTTTTTTTCATTTTGGCAAGAAAATAAAACACTGATTTAAAACATCGATCGATGAAAATGAGCCTCCTCTTGTCAAAAAATTCAAACCTCAAGGAATTCTAATTTCTGAACGTTTCGACAAATTAGGGGTCAGATTGACATGCTCAGTCATTTGCATCGATCGATATCTGAAGTAAAAGTTGTCTGGCCTAGATGAAAAATGAAGATTTATTTTCCGAGTATGACAGCCTTGGTGAGTAAGCAAGTTGCTTCCTCGTGGCTCTCACTTGAATGTACCTCCAAAATCAAGTTGTCTTTTAAAATTAACGCTAATAGGTAATTGAAGTCTTTCTTTTAAATCGTTAACTCATGGCAAATGGAGTAACGACTCATTCGTCCATTGATTTCTGACCTTGTGCTGTTAATAGCATAATATTAACTTTGTAAATAATGTTTAATATCCGTTGAATGCATCGAGCTACCTACTTCATATTTACACTTATTTGTCTTCAAAATTTTATTGTCAGTGACCATTTTAAGTCAATCCCTTCACTATTATTTTTTCTGTACCAAACTTGTCACTACTTAGGCATTGTTCTCATTCAATTTGTTTAACCGGCTTCTGACTAGCTATTTCTCTCTGGAGCCCTCTCGACTGCTTTTCACTGTAACTCCAAATCCGATTTACTCTGGATCCTTCTTTTCCCCATTAAAAAAAAAAAACAAAAAAAAAAAAAACAAAACAAAACAACGATCCATACTGTGGTGACAGGATGAGTAGGAAATATGTAGCAAGTCACGTAATGACTCATTGGACGGTCTCTGGTTCGAATCGACGTTTACTTAATTTGCCAGTCTGATAACCCAAATCGTTTTGGTCTCATTGTTGTAATAATGTAAATGTTACTAAATCATCATAAAATACTGTCCATTACAACAATATTAAATCATGCCCATAATAGCCGTCGATTATCAGACCTGCAAATATGCGCACTTACGTAGGTTCAAATCAAATTGACGCATTTTGGAAAGCTTTTTTCTTTACATAAACTGACCCAACGAGAGTATCAATGATGGTGCTTTTCTCTTTAAAAACTTTTCAAAACTAAATATTTAAATAAAGCTTAGATGTATATGTTGTATCTTTAGGATGTAATCTTGGGAATAATCTGAATAAAGATGAAAGGAAATCCCCCCCCCCCCCCCCCCCCCCCCCAACCCTTTCAACAAAAAAAAAAGAAAAAGAAAAGACATCTACTTGTGCAACATCGACAAATCTCAAAAGAGCTGGCACTAAACTCTCGTCCTTCTAGGCGGCGATAAATCATTTTCGCAACTAAGAATGTCGTCACATATGCTAGAGTAACACGCCACCCATATATAAAAAGAGGTATGTGGAATAAATACTTCATTATGTCCCAGGTTTGAGAGCTTTTGCAAAGATTTGGGTAATTTATATCGATCGATATTTGAAGACGAGTTTTTTTGGCCAAAATGTTTAAATAAGAGTTTCCCAGAGTACGGCAGTTAACTGGTTAAAGTAAAAAATAATTTGGCTTAAATCCGTTAAACGCCTTTGATAAGAACTAGTAATAAAAATAGCCAAAAACAGTCCCACTCAATAAACACATTTCATAACATTGAATACTTTGAACATTATCTATTATCAACTCAATCAAGAAGAAAACTTATGTTAACTCTTTAACTTTTGATCAATATGACTTTTGAAACGATTGAGAACGCATTCATTTTTAACCTCAAACTTTATACCATTCCAGTTCTCTATTTTCATATTTGTGAGGAATTCTCGTAGTATAACTTCCAGTTACATGAATATTAAACAGTTTGAATAGTAAAACTGCCTCAGTCATTGATCTAGACGTAATATTATGTAAATTACGAAACACAAACTTCCCTTGGTAATAAATGATTCATTTAATCTTATACTAGTGATTTTAATCCATGTGCGGCAATGTGGTCTAGTGGTATGACACTCGCTTTCGGATCGAAGGTCCTGGGTTCGAGCCTCGCTCGGCGCATAGTTGAGTCCTTGGAGAAGTTTCATTACTTATACTCTCTCACTGTATATAGGTGTAAAATGAGTACCTGGTCGTTAACAGCGTTGTATCTGTCCGAAAAAATTGTAATATCGCCTAAAAGCCGTCATGTTTCGTCCTACATGTTAAATGTTGCTGTTTGCCAGGGCCCTTTGTAAAGCGCTTTGAGCACGTTAGTGGATGTTGTTCTATATAAAAGCTCAATTAAAAAAAAAAAACCTTTCTCAATTTGTATAATATGAATCACATGCTTTAAATGGCGAATAAACAATGAAGATAAATAACCGTTCCACATTAATGAATGGCTAAAGTTTGGATGGGAAATTTGCCTACCGGTCCATCTTATCACACGATTTAAAAATCCCACGTACGAAAAGATCTGAGAAATTATGTCACAAACTTCTATCAGGATTTCTATCTGCCTTTAATGCTAGATCATCCCGTTTTGAAACAAGAGTAGCAAAGTTGTTTAACTACCGTTTGGATTAATCTATAGTTTACGCGAAGTGCTTTCCCCCATATTTACCATGTAGCTATGTGGTCTAGTGGTAATTCGCCTTCGGACATGAAGGTCCAGGGTTCGAATCACGCTATGAGCTGTGCATGGTTGAGTCCTTGGAAGAGGTTCTTTACTCACATTCTCTCACCTACCCAGTTGTAAAATGAGTATCTGGTCGTTAACAGCGTCTGTGTCCAAGAACTTTTTTTTGGTGGTAAAATCGCATAACAGTCGTCATATCACTTCCTACATGTTAAATGTTGCTGTTGGCTAGGGACCCCGTGTAAAGCGCTTTGAGCCCGTATAGTGGATATTGCTCTATATAGATGCTTACGTTTCATAAAACAGACCCAGTTACTCAATCACTGTAGATGGTTTAGAAAGGTCAGAAAAAAAGCATTCTGATTCTACCTGGATTTGGAAAAGGTTCGTTTGTGTGTGAGTTGAATGCTCTATGAATTAAATAATCTACCCCTCCCCATCCACGGATGCATATATATATATATATATATATATATATATATATATATATATATATATATATATATATATCTTAATCAATACACTATCAAGTAATCAATGTACAAACAAGGACACTGTGTGGTTATATTACACCGGTTGAGCTATCGGAATCCTCCTCCCTCCTCTCCAAGACTGAATTTATATTTATATATCTTAATGAATAGACTATCCTGTTATCAATATATAAAACGATTGCTATGAGTTCAATAAATACTTCAAATGTGCCTTGTTAAAGATGTATAATGTATCTGAACCGGATACAATTTATTGCATATTAATCAAACAAATTAATGTAATCATATATCCATATCATAATATATTCTAAAAATCTGAAAACTTGTTTGACAAAAAGGGCCTAAACAAAAAGAAATTCATCATAAAAACCATTTAAAATATCACCTTTCCTCAACTACACAGTTTTTTTCAGATCAACTAGGGATCGAACTTCAGATCTCCTGATTACTGAGATTAGATCTCAAGTTAAGAAGATTGTTGGGGATACTATTTCCTTATATTGTATTTTGTCTGACATTTTTTATATAACCTGATCATATTTAAATCTTGCACCAAAGCCTGCTCCCGTAGTTCATGTTCATATGGTCTAATATTATTTCAGCGCAAATTCAATTTCAATCAAATATCAATAAACATCCTTGTTGCAGATCACAAGGTGTATTAAATTACCACCTCTTCTCTTTTAATATGAAGACGACACTACAAAATCCTTCAAGCAACAGAATTTCATTAATCATTGACAGGATTAGATGATGATTTGCTAATTCCTGTTTGGACATAATAAAATAAGGATGGATTTTAAGGAGATCAAGATATTGTAACGCGCCTTGTCCAAGAATGTTTAATATCAAAAGATACAAGTGAAAAACTCTAAGCATAATGTGTTTATCGCAAACTCTCAAAATGAATCAATACTTTGGCGGACGGGATTTAAATTAGGGAAAGAAAATCTCCTCTCCCCCCCCCCCCCCCCCCCTCTCTCTTTCTCTCTCTCTCTCACTCTCTCCCTCTCTCTCTCTCTCTTTCCCCTCCCCCATCTCTCTCTCTCTCTCTCTCTCTCTCTCTCTCTCTCTCTCTCTCGTTCTCAAACTCACAATATTATGTGAGTGGGTGAGTATATGTGTGTATGTTTATATGCTTGTGTGAGTGTTTTTCTCATTCCATTTCTCTCGACCTCACCACCACGTCTTTATCTCTCTCTCTCTCTCTCTCTCTCTCTCTCTCTCTCTTTCTTTCTCTCTCTCTCTCTCTTTTTCTTCTCTCTCTCTTTTCTCTCTCTTCCTTTCTCTCTCTCTCTCTCTCTCTCTCTCTCTCTCTCTCTCTCTCTCTCTCTCTCTCTCTCTCTCTCTCTCTCTCTCTCTTTCTTTCTTTCTGCTTTCTTCCGCCATATCCCCAACTTGCTTTTCCGTTATATTCATTTTCGTTTGTAAATACATTTTCTTATAATCTAGATGGAAAGAGAGTGGATCAATTGACTAGCACTCAAGGCGGATCCAAATGAATAAACATTTGGAGAAAGTTTGAAATAAATGTAATTCAATTTTGAATATTTCAAGGATAATCATCCCTTTTAATATTAAATCATGACTAAATTGCCTTTAACTTTAAAATGGATAAAAAATAAACTAGGTGGTTAGGACTTGTTACATTCATATTTGCCAGTGACACCGCTGATTTTTGCTGAGAAATTTCTCGGATTTTTATGCACTTAATATCATTATAATCGATTTTAAAATGGAGTACTTGTTCTCAGCTGAATGATGACGTATATACGAGGGCTCTTTCAGAAATAACCGAAAAATGCCCATTGCTCAGCAACCAGTGGAGATTTTTTTAATTCTGTAAACGACACAATATTCCTTATTTCCTTACGGATATTCCCAGAAATTATGAAGTGCATCATTTTGCACAATAAATTTCTAGACGATTTTAAAGATGGCGGCCCACCTTGAAACTTGGTCAAAGGAGGAAATCAGAGCTGTCATACGTTTTTTGAACGCCAAAAGTCTGACTCCTACCGAAATTCATAAAGAACTTCAGAGTGTATATGGGAGCATGTTATAAGCCGTACACAAGTCTATCACTGGTGTAATTTGTTTGAAGCCGGCCATTCCGACTTGACAGAAAGGGAAGGGAGAGGGCGTTCGATAACTGCGACGTCAGAAGACAATGTGAAGCGAGTTGATGAGCTTATTCGTCAAGACAGGAGGTTGAAACTTCATGAAATCGCAAGCAGTCTTGAAATTTCGGAAACTTCTGCCCATAGAATTGTATTTGATGAACTTGGCTACAGAAAAGTCAGCGCAAGATGGGTTCCGAAGCAATTGACAGACAATCATAAAGAACAACGATTGGACATCTGCAGGGATCTTTTGAGAAGAAGCAAGAGCTCACGCAGGGTTCACGGACATACTGCCAACGCCGGCGGAGACTTTCTAGGGTACGATGTGACTTTTCTTGACAGCATAGTCACCGGTGATGAGACTTGGTTGCACCATTGCACCCCAGAAACAAAGCAAGATTCGATGACATGGAAACATCCATCCTCACCTGTCGCGAAGAAATTCAAAGTCATGCGGTCAGCAAAGAAAATAATGGGAACTGTTTTCTGGGACAGTCATGGTGTTATTCTTTTCGAAACCTTACAACCTGGAGAAACAATCAATGCTGCAAGGTACTGCCAAACTCTTGACAAGCTTAGGGAGGCCATTCGCAGAAAGCGCCCAGGGCAGTTGACCAACGGGGTCATTATGCAACACGACAACGCTACACCCCACACAACACGAGTGACGCAAGGTTGGCTAGAGAAATATGGATGGGAGATTTTGCCACACCCACCACACAGTCCAGACCTCGCACCATCTGATTATCACCTCTTTGGGCCACTGAAACGTGAGCTGGCAGGAACGCGCTTTGATGTCGATGAAGAGCTTGTTGACCATGTGCGGAAATGGCTACAAAACCTTGACGGAAATTTCTTCCGAGAGGGTATCTATTCCATGGTGCGGCGTTGGCAGAAGTGTGTCGACAGACTTGGCTGTTACGTAGAGAAATGAAGGACGAGTCAAGGTATGAACACGTGCAAGAATATTTTGTTGATATCATAAAAAACGCGGATTTTACAGGCATTTTTCGGTTAATTATGAAAGAGCCCTCGTATATGGAATTTATAGCTTATCGCTGTTTTCAATACAGTTTATATTTAAAAGTTGGATACGCTTTATCATCAAACCTTTGAAAGCAGTAGATGAAGTAAATAATAATATTTCATTTGTTTTAAATTAAAAAATAGAAATAATAATATAAGCATACTGTTACTTTTCCAATTTTTACGAACTCACTATTTACATAGGATGCTTGCAGTTTGTATCATTAAACAAAAACGGCTTATATAAGCTTTAATTTTGTTTTAACAAAACGCATATAAAACTGCTTTGCGCCAAATTAATGGAAGTTAAGAATCAAAATCAAAATCATATTAAAATCGTACTTGGAATGGGAGGAGGGTAGGGGGGGGGGGTGTCCGATTACTCAATTGGTAGAGTACTCAATTCTCAAGCAAAGGGATCGGTATCAATTCCGCTGACTCTCTGATTACCGGTAACGATTGCAAGGCTGGGTCTGTCAGTGATTTGCGAATGGGCTACAGTTCCGCAAAAAAGGTAACAAGTCATTGCAATTGTACGTTTGATATAAATGAGACAGGTATTAACTCCGGCTCTATGGGCCTTATATGGCAATTTGGGGGGGGGGGGGGGGGAGACTACCACGAAATTACGTGGAAAATCATAATAGGACAGCAAAGTGTTTGAAAAGGTATGTATATCAGACGATATATGAAGTAAAATATCACCCCTCCACCCAATTCTCTCTCATTAAAAGGGTATAAGTTCTTTTAAATACTCCATCAAATGTTGGAAATCATCTTTACCGATATTATCCAAATACGCTCCACATACAGAATAAACTACTTTCTGGTATTAAATCAATTAACTGCCGTAATCTTTTAAAAAACATGCATATTAAAAAAATTGGCCAAAAGATCGTCCTTCACATTATATCCATCGACTTTAATGACCCTCAGCTTGGCAAAAACTATCAAACCTGGGACATCGCGAGTGTCATACCGACTTACCACAAAACCACAAGCTATAAAGCCACACAGAGACGTATTCGCTAGCCATGAAAAAAATCAGAACCGTATTCATTTCATAAGGCAATATTCTTTTCCAAATAATCTGCTAAAGTTGTCTCTTTTACTATTGCCTCTGATGCGCATCGAGTAATGAGTACATGTTACGCTGCGCCTGGATGTAATTTTTTTTCCTTTTAGATTTTTAACAATGACACGCTTCGTTTCTAGGGCGAATGGAGATAATTTAAGTTGTTGCCAAACCAAGTGCTGACCAAATAATTGAGAATAAAACGATGTTAATTCTTCTTATTTTTTGTTTTGAGTACTCATATTAATTATAAACAGTTCAATCTTGGGATCTCATTTAATTCGCAAAACATTACATCATTAAAAACAAAACATGAAAATAGATTAAATAAATCACAGTCATTGTTCTGGTGCCAGCAATATATTTTTGAGCGAAAAATGTCTATATTATATAAATATCTTGAAAGTTAATGTAATGAACGTTATAATTTTAAGGCTTGTGAGATTAGGGTTGTACAACAGAGATTGAAATGACGAGAAAGAATAAGATGATACTGACGATGACGAACGCGGAAGGGTTAAATGTGGCGTGAAAATCGATCTGCCTTCAAGGGACATAGCTATAAAACTGCGTCTCCAAAATAGAAGTCTAGAGACCCAAATTTTTAAAACAGCATTGCTGAAACAACAAGCATCAAAAATATACTCATGCTAGCGAGCACGATGTCGTTCTCAAAGACAGACGGTGACCTTATAACGTCTGCTTGATCGCTGAGGTTGATGTTGTCTCGATTGTTGAGTGATTTTCATCGTCGCCATCTTCAACGTGGTATTTGTGACATTATAATCGTTGCCATTCTTTTCTTAATTTTACCCTTTTTTTCTTCGACATCATTATTATTGAAATCATCATCATCGCCTTCATCATCATCATCATCATCATCATCATCATCATCATCATCATCATCATTATTATCATCATCATCATCATCATCATCATCATCATCATCATCATCATCATCATCATCATCATCATTATCCTCATCGTCATCATCACCATCATCATCATCATCATCATCATCATCATTTTTGAACGCACCGAAGGGTCTGCAGATCAACAGCAAAACCATTCCAGAAGCAAAAAAAAAAAAAAATTAAATTAAAAATAAAATATAATAAACATTATGAACTGCGCGTATTTGAAGCGGATTAAGAATTCCCATACAACATGAAAGGAATATAATCAATGAGTACAAGAATTCTCAAACCATCATTGATGTTTTAAATAAGCTAGCCTGCTGATTTATGACTGATATTTTCAAGGTTGTTGAGTGTTTTTTTTTTACAGGAAGTTGTCATTGCCATGCAACATATAATTTATTTTCATCACATATCTCATTGATTTCAAATTAATTGTCCATTACCAGAGCTAATATCTCCTCATGCATAATCATCTCGCTATTCTTTCTCTCTTCCCTCGACCCCCTCCATCCCCACCTCCCAATTCACTTCCTTTCTCCTTCTCTTCCACAGAGAAAAATGAATGATTAAATTCATGACACATGAAACCTAACATGTCTGTGTCAAGTACATAAATGAATATAACAAAAACTTCACAAAAAGAATAAAACAAAAAGAAGTACAAGTTTTGAGAGTTCTTGAAAATAGAAGTCCCAGGTTTGAGATATATTTTGAGACAAAACGGGGGTCATTTTAATGTCACAGTATTTGATGGACGAGTTGAGTGGCCAAATCTTTTTTTCAATTGCAGTGTTCGGCAGCTGTCTGAATGGATTTGTTTATGACAAAACAGGGCTTCTTTCAAAGTATCACAATGAAATTAATCTGACACAGGCGTGGGCGGAGACAACTTGGTCTAATGGTGATACTATCGTGTATAAAATAAATAACAAACCTGTGATGTAGTTTGGTCAAAAGATTTTCTACAAATATTTTTATAGAATTAACGAAATTGACGGTACTCAACTTTTGTTGTTGATTTTTATTTTCGGCCAGCTATTTTGATGATTAGTACACACTAAAATATATCACTCAGACAATAATCGTTTCAAGTTACACATAGTTGTTGGTGATGCTGTAAATAGTTTACCTAAACATAGAGCATCAATATAATGGTGAATTATTAATCATAATATTAAACTCAAAGCACATATGAAACTAATATTATTGATAATACAATCTATCATCCACGCAACAACTTTTGCTCCCATCCGCATCATAATATATAATCATTATTATGATCGCCACCACCACCATCATCATCGTCGTCGTCATCATCATCATCATCATCATCATCATCATCATCATCATGGATTAAGTCGACTAAATAGAGAGCTGTGACCCAGATTTCTAAGTAAACATAATGTGTCCTATCCGCGGTGCACAAGAAAGATGGCTACTGTCTACCTTGAGGCTACATCATGTG
Organism: Berghia stephanieae; assembly: GCF_034508935.2. Taxonomy (NCBI): domain Eukaryota; kingdom Metazoa; phylum Mollusca; class Gastropoda; order Nudibranchia; family Aeolidiidae; genus Berghia; species Berghia stephanieae. The sequence continues at coordinate 76,881,849 of NC_088363.1, forward strand.
ATTAGATGGGGAATTTGTCTTGTAATTTCTCTTGTCGCCCAGAGATGGATGAGTGAGTGGTCGTCATAATGCTTTTCGTCCTTGACATAATCATCTCTCACATCAATGTCCAGCCATAATATTATCATCGCCTCTTCACCATTATCGTCGTATCATCGTTGTCTCTGTCACTATCTTAATCGCGGTAGTTGGGACCCTCCTTCTAGCCCTCCTTCTTCTCTTCTTCTTTCCCTACTCCGTCTCATCCTTCTCCTTCTCTTCCTTTGCCTCATCCCCACTCTGCTCATCCTCCACCTCCTTCATATGTTCCTCGCTCTCACAGGATTATCTAACTGTCATTATTATTATTATTATTATTATTATTATTATTATTATTATTATTATTATTATTATTATTATTATTATTATTATTATTATATATCATCATCATCATCATCATCATCATCATCATCATCATCATTATTATTATTATTATTATTATTATTATTGTTATTATTATTGTTATTATTATTATTATTATTATTATTATTATTATTATTATTATTATTATTATTATCATTATTATTATAATTATTATTATTATTACCATTATTATAATAACAATTATCATTATTATTAGTATTATCGTCATCATCAACACCATCATTGTTGTCACTAATAACATAATATTGTCATTGCTATCATCATCATCATCATCGTCATCATCATCATCATCATCATCATCATCATCATCATCATCAGCAGCATCATCATCATCATCATCATCATCATCATCATCATCATCATCATCATTATCGTCAAAATCATAAGCTTCATCGTTGTTATTAGCGTTGTCATTACTAAAATGATAACGAAAATAAAGTATAAGCGCCAGCTAATATGGATAAATATGGTCTTATTATGACAAGTCCCATCCAATCAATAACATTGGTGGTGTGACGAGCGTGGTGCTTGTTTTGGAAGACGGCCGTGGGCGAAATTCTTTTAAGGGGATTAAAATAACAGGATCAGAGAAATTATTTTACCTTACCGCCCGTGTAAATTTGGAATAATAAACACTATGCAAGAAAAAAAATTAAGAGAAAAATCGCATACTTTTAGATAAAACTGGGAATGGAACTGTTGATCGAGGAGGGCATGTGACCGAGTTGATAAAGCACTTCATTTACATCCCGAGAACCCGCTGTTTTCATTTGATGTACATTCCTCCCACCAAATCAAAGCATTAGTAACACACTGTGTATAGTCAGTCACCTAGAGCTAACTTCTATGTCATGTTACAAGTCCGAAGGGCTAGAGCTCAGCTGGTCGCTGGTTCCGATAAATAAATAAGTTGTAATTTCCTTCTTTTTTTTTACTTGAGCGAAAAATCTAGTCCCTAGTGCTCACATTGCAATGCTACACTGAGCAAATTCTTGGGTTCTTTCGTCCCTTTTTTTTTCGAGCTCAAAAGACTGTTTTCCCTTTGGGAGTAATGACTTGCTTGACTTAGGAACATTTTTTCATTCACTGCTTTTACCAATTCTGTTGTTCCACGTGTAGCTGATATTTTGCCAAATTTCAAAATTTTCTCAGGACTCCATGTTCTTGGGCATGACACACCTTTGCTGTAATATCTTTGTCACGTCTTAATATAGATTATGTCTGAACAGAAGCCTTCGATTTTCTAAGATTTATATAGCTTGTGGTTCCATGTTTGTTACAATTACTTTCTTATGATAATATTAGTTGGATAGTGGTCATTGAGAATTGTCCCGAGTTGTTTCCTGTGCATTCTGCTTTCATCTGTTGTTGTCCGTGTATCTAAGGATTGATACAGTTTAAACATCGTGTCGATTTTGATAGGGATTATTGACGAAAACCTTATTATTATTATTATTATTATTATTATTATTATTATTATTATTATTATTATTATTATTATTATTATTATTATTATTATTATTATTGTTATTATTATTCTTATTATTATTTATTATTATTATTATTATTATTATTATTATTATTATTATTATTATTATTATTATTATTATTATTATTATTATTATTATTATTATTATTATTATTATTATACATCATCATTATGATTATTATTATTATTATTATTATTATTATTATTATTATTATTATTATTATTATTATTATTATTATTATTATTATTATTATTATTGTTATTATTATTATGATCCTCATCATCATCATCATCATCATCATCATCATCATCATCATCATCATCATCATCATCATCGTCATCATCATCATTATTATTATTAATATTATTATTACTATTATTATTATCATTATTGTTATTATTATTATTATTATTATTATTATTATCATTATTATCATTGATATTATTATCATAGTATAGCGGTAAATAGGGTACACGCCGAGGAAAACGACCAATAACACAACCAGGTGGAACTAATCATCATCATATCGTTTCACACCAGTGCTGAATCCATTTCATAGCCTCTGGGCTGCAGGTTCTTAGGTCAGTGTCAGTGCACGTCAGTGCCAAGTTACATTCCAAGAGAATACTGGGCGATAGTTGGGGTCCACACGTCAATGACGGTGGACATTCGCCACTTTAACAGGTTCTGCCTAGTCGTCCCCACTTCAGTTCCTGTCCGGTCGCATAGATGTGTTCTACGTGGGGTTTTTTTTTTCGTCGGGTGGAACTAAATTGGAACCCTAAGAAAATGTAGATCAAGAAGAACCTGGAGACGTGATCTTGATGTTATTACAAAGAACAACCTGGGCTTATTTATGTAAGCGGACTAGATTAGTTCTATTCTGGTAAATGACTTCCTAGTCTTATGCCTGACAAAACCAAAATTGGGACATGGAATGTCAGGACCTGTGCCCAAAAAGGAAAACTAAACAACATTCTAAAAGAAATGAAACGGCTCCAAATAAATATTCTTGGCCTGGCAGAGATGAGATGGAAAGAGCAGGGAACCATGTCAAAACAAGAAAACAACACGACATATAAGATCATATGGAGTGGTGGAACCTCTTTCCAAAAAGGAGTAGGGATGATCTTAGACCAACAATCAACCAAATTTTACAAAGGGCACGTAGCAATCTCAGACAGAGTTTTGCTGGTTAAGCTAAGAGGACCTGTAGTTGACACCAATATTATTCAAGTTTATGCACCAACAGAAGAGGCGACAGATGCAGATATGACAGAGTTTTACCATTCACTAGACAAAGCAAAACGAATGTGTAAATCACAAGAAGTCCTTATGGTTATGGGAGACCTAAATGCTAAGATTGGCAGAGGCAGAGATGGTGACATAATCGGACCACATGGACTCGGAGACAGAAATGAACGAGGAAACATCTGGGCAGATTGGTGTAGAACAAATAAATTAATGATTTCAAACACCTGGTTTCAACAACACCCAAGAAGAACCTGGACATGGCAATCACCAGGGGACAGAGCAAGGAACCAGATAGACTTTATAGCAGTATCATCAAGATTCAGAAATGGCATATTAAATTGCAAAACCTACCCAGGCGCCGATGTAGACAGTGACCATGTCCCAGTTGTTTGTACAGTAAGGATAAAGTTTAAAGCTGTTCAGAGAACAGCTGGTAGAATAAAGAGGGATTACAGGTTATGCAAAGACAATGGCATACAAACAAAAATGAGAGAAGAATTTGAAAATGCACTCATGATACAAAGCCAAAGTGAACCTGATAACGAAAAATGTGAAAAACAATTTGATATATTCCAAGAGTGTGTCAAAGCAACTGCAGAAAAGCATTTACCAATAGCTCAAATAAACAGCAAAAAGGAATGGATGACAAATGAAATTCTAAACCTATTTGAAGAAAGACGAAAATGCAACAGAGGTCTGCAGAATACCAAACATTGAACAACCACATTAAATCCAAATGCATCGAGGCACACGAGAACTATCTAGACTGGAAATGCTGCGAAATCGAAAGAGAATACAAACCCAACCCCCAACAAGCTCACCAAAGAATAAAAGAACTATCAGGGAAAAGGAAAAGCAAAGCAGCAGGAAGTTGTATCCAAAACAAACAAGGGGAACTGCTATTTGAAGAACAACATATAAAAAGCCGATGGGTAGAATACATAGGCGAACTGTACAATGATCCAAATAGAAATGAACCACCACTGAAATTCAAAGAACCATTAAGCGGATCAAACATCACCAAAAGTGAAATTGAACATGCCATGGAACGAATGAGGGATTTTAAAGCAACAGGCCCTGATGAAATATCTGTATAGTTATTAAAAAGCCTAGGAGATCTAGCAATTGATGAACTTCACATATTATTCAACAATATATACAACACTGGGAAAATTCCAGAAGATCTCTGTAACTCTATTTTCATAGCAATACCAAAGAAAGCAGGTGCAGTCAGATGCGAAAATTTTAGAACTATAAGTTTAATAAGCCACATCAACAAAATACTGTTGCGTATAATTATCAACAGGCTAAGGAATAAGATTAACCCCGAAATCGCAGAAGAACAATATGGATTCCAACCTGACAGAGGAACAAGGAACGCAATATACCTCCTCCGTGTTTTAAGTGAAAGAGCTATACAGGTTCAGACCCCACTATACCTCTGTTTTGTCGACTACAAAAAAGCTTTTGATAGAGTACGCCACGAAGAAATACTAAAACAACTGCACTCCATTGGCGCTGATGAGAAAGACCTCAGACTCATGCAAACATTATACTACACCCAGCAGGCATCTATCAAAATCGGAAACTCTACAGGAAATTCCATTCCTATTAAGAAAGGAGTCCGTCAAGGGTGTGTTGCCTCACCAGATCTGTTTAATCTATACCAAGAAACAATCATGAGGGGCATAACTAATATGGAGGGAATAAAAGTAGGAGGTCACAACATAAATAATATAAGATACGCAGACGATACGGTACTCATTGCAACATCAGAAATCCAACTTCAAAAGATTGTTGATAAAGTGGTAGTAGATAGTGAAGCCAAGGGAATGGAAGTGAATATCACCAAAACGGAATGCATGGTAATACAGAAAAACCCCGAAAACAACAACACCTGCAATATAACGATTCACGGCGAGCAACTTACCAACGTAGAAAGTTTTAAATACCTAGGTTCAATAGTGACAACAGATGGAAGATGTAACCGAGACATACGAGCAAGAATAACTCAAGCCAAACAGGCCTTCATGGACCTGGGAAACATTTTGAAAAACAAACAGATGTCGTTCGGGATTAGATTCCGAGTCTTGAAGTGCTACGTGTGGCCAATCTTGTTATACGGATGCGACAGCTGGACTACAAATGCAGAAACACAAAAGAACATTGAAGCTTTTGAAATGTGGTGCTTGAGAAGGATGCAGAGAATATCGTATACTGCACACAAAACGAACGAAGAAGTGCCAAAACAAACATACCAACAAAGGAAACTAATGCCCTTAATAGCGGATCGACAACTATCCTTTTTCGGACACATAGTAAGGAAAGATAAGAATGAATACCTGGCAAGTTGTGGAAAAATACCTGGTAAACGCGCCCGGGGAGACAAAGAAAAACACTCATAGACCAACTGAAGGGCTTCACCAACCTAACAATCCAAGAGCTGTTTGAAAAAGCAAGAGACAGGGAGGAATGGAGAGAGATAATTCATGCAGTATCCGAAGCCTGGACCAGGCATGGAACCTAGAAGAAGAAGAAAGTCTTATGCCTGAGCAAAGCAAGTGCCAAAAGAATATAATTTTATGACAGTTTTCTCGTCTCTGACAAGAAGTGGGCGTTGTAAGAATGTCGACTAATTCGGCTATTTTGTGCTGGTAACATCAAGCTCTCTAGTATACGATGGCAGGTAAGATACCAGTCTTCATACTTTCAACGCAAATGATTTCTAAAGAGGAAATTAGCAACACTTCCATTATAGATATATTTCGTTCTAGTGCCGCGCTGAGGACCGGACCGAGGACCGGTCCCACGGTCTTTTAGCTGTGAACCGTGGTCCGGTCCCAAAGAGGAAGACCGCCGGCGGTCCTCACTTCTTATCACCTTTCAACGGTCTGGCGCCATACTACTTCCCCAGCGATTCGTTGCCTCGGTCCTTTGCCTATCTTCCACCAATCACCACCCATCCCACTTAATTAATCGCACCCACCCCCCTTTGCCATACACTAAACGACACAGACGACCATAGAGGCAGACGACCACCTCCCTCCACTCCGCAAACCGCCCTTTCGTGTGTGAGATGGGGGGAACAGGAGGCGCACGCCTTGGACGATTCCATTATACGGGGTAAATTTCAAAATTTACTACACCATAATGATCGCAATGACAATGATCTATGATGAAGGCATGACCCCTCTTCTCTAATGGGTTATTGTTTGAAATGTATGTGACTACTAAAGATGTGTGTGTGTGTGTGTGTGTGTGTGTGTGTGTGTGTCTCAAACCTAGCAAGTTGCAAGTCTGATTTTTTGTTTTCTTTTGTCCATCTCTTGTCGCCACTCCTTTCTATCGCATTGTTGTCATTTAAAATAATACAATAATATTAAAATTTCGTTTGGTGTTTTAACTAATCAAATAATATGAGTTTCATTAGTTTCTTCCTTCCAAAAAAACCAGTTATAACGTCTGTATTTTTAAAAGGTCCAATAGAATATTTGGGGACCCCGATAGCTCAGTTGATAGAGCACTCTCTTTATATGCAAAGGGCCAGAGATCGATCCCGGGTGCAGTCGAGTTTTTTTCTGAATCCCTGTCTACTCAGCAGTGAATGGGTAGCTGGGTTTGTTAGATCTGGCGAAAAGTCACCATCGACCCCACTTATTACTTATTACTTATTACCGCATCCACCCCCTCTTATTATAACTTCACGTCTCTCTCTTACTCTTCAATGCTCGCTGCCCTCTCATGTGTGTGTGTGTGGGGGGGGGGGGGGGGGGTAGGAGTTGCGTGTGTGTATAAACGCCACGAACAACTCGATCAACGCCTTGGGTGATTCCATTATCTCCGTTAATGGGGATAAATTTCAAATTTTATTCACGCTAAATTATCGAAGTAACAATGAAGTACTGTGATCAAATAAAGAAGGCATCACCCCTCTTCTCTAATTAGGTTACAATTTGAAATGAGTGTGACTACTCCGTGTGTTTTACTCCTGTAGACCACGGTTTTCATCGTGTAGCGGTCTTTAACGGTTCAAGAATGAACGATCCCATGGTCCCAAAGGTCAAAACGGTCTCTCAGGAATGTTCAATGTCGAAAAGGACCGCCGGTCCTAGGACCGGTCCTTGCGGTTTTCATTTCCCAGGGACCGTAGGACCGTGGTCCTTAAGCTTGCCAAGGACCGCCCCGCCGTTTCATATTTGAACTTACTTTCGCTATGGCCTTATGGTGACTCAAGCAACCTGATATTGACTATCGACTGTCAATTCTACATTTAGGTCAATGAAAGTTTAATTGAAACGCGAACAATTTGATCCAGTAAACTAACAAACAAACTAACAAACAAAACAGAAAGCGTGTTCTGATGAACCACATTATTTCATTCAGTTACAATGACAGCAGAATACCTTTTGTCTCCATTATACTTTCTAATCGATTCTTATTCTTCTGTTCTTTGAAGCGAACTCTTTGACTTCGAGTCTCCGTTCATTCGCAACTCGCGAGCCCGATTTAATCGGATTTTTAAAAAGATTTTACCCATAAAAATGTTTACTTTCGACGATCTGTACTTTTCTTATAGTTTTTTTTAGCCAATGCCAATAGTAACAGGACACTTTTTGCCTCTATCATTCGTAACCGACGTATTTTTCTTCCGATTCAAGGCTCTCTCAATCTCATAAAAGCTGTTATCTTGTCGACGCTTTGATGTAAACCTAGTAACAAGTCAGAGACTAACAATGAAGTCGGACCCGAGCAAGGGAATAAAACTTGTCAAAACTTAATCCGAATGTGCCTTGAATTTAGTCTTGGACTTGTTTGATCAGCTCACATAAAAGCGATTATTTCAAGTCATTGACGAAGTCAGAGACTAAGCACTAGTCCGCTACATAAAAACGGCCCTGGAAATTGAAATTAAAGAACTACAAAAGACAGCCCTGGATAGAGGCCGGAGGCATGGTGTGGGTCGTAAGGAGTGATGGGCAAAAGTAAGCAAATTCCCAGGATCGATACTGGTCCTTTTATTCGCGAGCGCTCCACCAAAGAGAAATTGGAACACCCCCCCCCCCCCCCCCCCTAACAGTAAAGTTGTGAAACATTCTAATACCAAAGATCTATTGATCGGGCAGTGGTTAAGTCGCTTACCTAAGTTTGCCAAAGGTTGCTAGTTTGATTGGTTATTAATTCATGTAAACATTGGTGATTCTAACGCTAAAATCCTTACTCGAACGAAGTAATCCCCTAGACCTTTAAGGGCCCATGGAGCTAAAGTTTATTCAGGTTTTTTTTAGACGGACAAAGAAATTAATTGCTACCCTCAGGATCTGACCATTACGAAGTACAGGAAAATGGACATTTTAACACTCAAAAACTGTATCTATATCTGCAATAATATGGTGAAAATATCGATCGAATATAATTATTCTCAATTTGTCAAAGGTCTCGAATTTGATTTTAAATCTGAGACGTTTTGAGAAAATTTGGTTCATTTAGTCGATCAATATTGGAAGTAAAAGTTTTCTGATCAAAACGAAAAAAAAATTTGTCAGACTAATGACACAGCTTTGATAATGTAGCACTATTTTCAAATCGATGCTATGAGTTTAGGAAAATATTGACAACATCTGACAGCCAGATACAACCAATACAACGTACCTACGCAATACTATGTGGAACACGTAGTCGGAGATGTAGTATACTAGTAATTGTTGACAGTCAACAGTTATTAAGACTTCTACTACTTGTTTAACATAGTCCTGTTTATAGCCAAACAAGCCTCTAATACCGATATAGACAACACCAATATTGTGGTAAATATCTATCTATCCATCTATCCATCCATCTATCTATCTATAAATTATAAAAACAGAAACCATGAAATAATAGTGCTCAACTTTTTGATAAAAGGAGCTATTTATAAAACATTACAAGTATAATTGTGATCAATTCTACAAATATATGTGTCATGCATATTGTCTCATCATATATATGTAGAAGTTGAATCAAATTATACTTGAAATTTTCTTTTATAATTCTTATCCTAATCATGTAATTACATATATATGAAAATTAAAAAACACAGAACATCTCAAAATTATAAATTATATATATACTAAATTATATACCTATATAATATATATATATATATATATATATATATATGTCCATCGATCCACCAATCTATCTATGTCTCTCTATCCCCCATTCAGTCGATAATGGGAAATCGTGAGAAGTCACATGTTGCTACTTTCTTCAATGACATGAAGCCATATCATTCCTTCAATCTGTGTCTTTGTAGGAGATGAAATGGTTGCTGGTATAGGAATGGAACGTACACACACACATCTACCAATTACGGTCCACCTCTGACATTCGCTCTTCACATTTTCATGATATGATATTTCTTTGTTTGTTAAATGGATTTAAATTATCTCTTCACCATGGTTATATTAAATAATTTGAGACTAATTCGGCAAATCGTTAGCCTAATTCTAGCTGAAAGCAACAAGGTACAATCTTTTTTTTATTGAGCATTTATATAGAGCATTATCCACTAAAAGTGATCAAAGCACTTTACAAGTGGTCCCAAACCAGCATCAACTATTAATGAGTAGAACGAGACATGACGCCTGTTAGACAATAATACAATTGTTGTCCGATAAGGACAACGCTCTTAATAGCCAGGTACTCATTTTAGACCGGAATCGTTGAGAGAATGTAAGCAAAGTCCCTTTTTCAAGGACTCAACTATGTGCCACTGAGAGCGGGATTTGAACCCTGGGCCTTCCTTTGTGTCATACCACAAGACCTCCTAGTCCTTTAGAACAATAATGCCCGGATTTTAAAATTGTTGACATTTTGGGGGTTATTAATTGATATATGAAATGTGTTTTTTTTTTTAAATGTAATAAAGGATTTTTTTCAGTGCACGACAAGACTTTTCTAGAAAGTCATACTGTTTATCATTTCGGTATAATCATTAAGGTTATGATTAGTCATACCACAGAAGAAAGGTTGCAAAAGCCAATGGACTGTCCAATGCAGCCGTGCTCAAAAACAAACAAATTAAAAAAAAAAACAATTAGACAGAAAACTTGGCCTTCAAATATCGATAAACTTTAAGGACCCTCGTATTTACCCCCCCCCCCCCCCCCCCCCCCCAAAAAAAAAAAAAAAAAAAAAACAAAAAAAAAAAACAAAAAATAATCTCAAATCTGGGATTTCGAAAGTCCCAGGTTTTAGAGAGTTGTTTTTTTTTAATTTATAAAGATAAGGGTCATTTTAATCGATTGATCTTAAATTTAAAGGATATTTATTTTTTTTGCCCAAAAATTACAACTTGTGTTGTTGTTTTTTTGTCTCAGAGTGCGGCAGCAGAGGACGAGCCATTGACTTCTAATGCATATACAAGGAGCTGAAACATTACTTATCGTCTTGAAGAATTTATTTCATTGAATTTCCGGACACGTTTATGCAACATATTAGATAAAACATTAATTTTCAATCAATAGTTAAAGCTCGACAAGTATAAACTGAGTGGTAAGTTATCCAGTCTTGTAATTAAGCGAGGACAGCGACTAAGTTGAAGAAAACTACAACAAAGCTTTAAGTTTGCGTTATATTCTTGGGAAAGACACTTTAATCATTTTTTTCTATTCGTTCGAGGTATAAAAGAGGAATTGGCGATAGACAGTGACCAGTATTTGTTGACTGCTAGTTTTAGAAAGGACGCCTAAAAGGTGAAAATAATTGGGTTCCAATTTGCGAGTTCGAGAAATATTGAAACATTAGAAAGCTCTTTGAACATGCTGCGAGGGAATGAAAATGGGATATAAAAATGCCCATATTTTATCTTTTTAAAAATTAATCATCTGTAAAAAAAAAAAATAGGAGTTCCCTACTTTCCTTCGCCAATCATCAGCAATAATGTAAATAAGGAAAAAAGAATGGGAAAAGGTGGATATAAAACGACTGATAACAGAAAGTAACCATGGGTTTTATTTATTTGTTTAATGGACAATATTTTACGTTGTTTTGAGTGTGTTTGAGTGTATTTCCATTACAACAATAAGCCCATAACAATTTGGCTTATCAGACATGCAAATAAGTACCTACGCATTGATAGAAAAAAAAGTAAAAATATAGAATAATAAAGCAAACAAATAAATAAAGTACAACAATCTATCTATAGGGAAAGGAAACAAAACGAGAGGAAGACTTATTCGCAACTTTGAAAAAATAGATTGAATTACTGTGGCAGCTGATATCCGTGTCTGTAGTGTTTCAGTCGGGGAGTCCAGCCATGAAAATCAGGACGGATCACATTCACTGCAACCTTTAAACTCCCTTGAGGAATAAACTTAATTTGTGCTGACATTCCCTCTTGTTACAAGTAGAAATTCATTCCCTTTCTACTTGCGATGTCTGGCTTGGCTGTTTACTTAGTGTTTCCTTTTCTTGGCCAAGGCGACTTGAGCCGACGTTTGCGACTTGTGTCCGGTTATTGTTATCATGAAGATGACGACGACAATGATGGTGATGATGATAATGATCATGACGATGACCGTGATGATGATGACGACGACAGTGCTGATGTCGTTATGATTATGATATTGATCATATTGAAAAGGCACCCTTATCTATCTAGGGTGATCAGAACGATCCAATATTCCTCATGATTCCAAAATCTCACGTATATTATGGCCCAGAGCTAAATATCGGTATTATGTCAGGTGAAACCAGATTCCCAAGTCTAGAATGAAAGAGTGAATGTTTAGGATTACAAAGTATGATATTGAGCCCTATCCCATTTTATACTAACTTGAGATATACCGGTTTTATAAAGATAGAAGTTACAGCCATGTGATTTCTGACGAAGGTTTGTACCCCAAACGTCCATTGTCTAACATAACATATTATAGGGCAAAATAGGATAAGATCCCTTGAATGCCCTTAATATTAATAGTAATGCCATAAATCTATTGATTAAAGATTACAATAATGATACACGTGGTAAAGATAGTATTTCAACTTAAATGTACTCATGTATATGTGGTGTACAAACATATATCTTTAACCGTGACATGCAAAGCACACACACACACACACACACACACACACACACACATACACACGCATATAGAAGATAACCATAATAATATAATAATGCACAATATATACATACAAGATTGAAAGCCATGTCAACAGCAGTGCAAACAAGTATTATTCGTCATATATAAATCTCCCATCATATAATTCCCTGTCTGTACTGTTCCCATCCGAAGCCTTTCCATTTTCGCCCTTTTGTTAGTATTATTAGTTTAGTATTTTTAGTTATGTGATTCAAGCCTCAATTCAAGCCTTAATGAAGATCAAATTTCATCGGTGTTACTGCTCTCGTAGTGAAATCAGCAATGGTGAAATATGATGTTGATGTTGGAGGTTATATATATATATATATATATATATATATATATATATATATATATATATATATATATATATATATATATATATATAATACATATGCTATGAATGCAATCTACTTTTATATGCATCATTAGATAAATGAAAAATGCATTCTAATAAAATACCAAAACATGGAGCTAGGATATCAATTTATCTTTACTCGTTTTTACTCTCTTCTAAATATAGTAAAGAACACATATATCAAAAATGCTTTAAATGAATTGATGAAAATAACGATCGTTTGTCTGTGATTTAGTCTCCTTTCTCTTCCCATTATCATAAATTTCAATACAATTAAAAACTTCTGATATAAAGAATTATCTTTATGCATGCGGTTGTTCTCTATATGGAGAGCAAATTAACTCATATACAAGAGGATAGCACAAAGCAAACGTTTCGACCCTTGGTTCTTGTCAGGAAACAAACATCTCTATACCAATACTCAATTGTCCATATTGAGTGATATACCTGCTTGTATTGTATATCAGTCACTAGCTCTGCTGTACTTACTATTACGGACTGCACAAATTATAGGTTACATGCCTTAAGGCTAAAAAAATATAATCACATTAACACTTTGAGGTGAAATAATAAAATAGATATAAAAGTCACATACATATGTAGTAATTCTCCCATATTTTTTTCAAAAGCTTTAAAAGATCATTTCAGTATAAATAATTTACAAATTGTAACTGCATAAGATCCGATATCTAATCGACGACTGAGACTCCAGTGCAATAAGTCATGTTTTAAACATTGTTGAGTAGTAGTCCTTCCGAGCCATTGGGCCAATGGAGCTGGAGTTTATATTTTTTAGCTTGTTTTTATAGCTTGAAACAGACAATAGAAATTCATTGCTATCGTTTGGATTGGACGCTAGTCTGTCGCAAAGTACTTTCCTACACAGATCTAACAGACTCAGCTACCCATTTCATTCACTGCTGGTAGACAAGGAGGTCAGAAAAAAATCTTGACTGCACCCAGGATCGATCTTGACCCCTTTCCGTGTGAAGCCCGTGCTCTACTAACTGAGCTATCGGAACCACAAGCATTGTTGAATCTTTAAAAATACAGTAAACTTGTAGTATTAATTACCCATAGATAGTAACAGAACAGGGTGAATAGGTAGAGTTAAATATAAAAGACAAGATTTGCTTGTTTGACTTTTCCATTAAAAAATGTTTTCTAAACTGATGTTGATTTTTAAACTTGCATCCAATTTGACTATTAAAAACGCACAAATAATAATATAAATTGCTGAGTCAGTCGACATATACAAAAAAGGAGAGATTTGTTAATTTAAGTGTGTATGTACTTCAAATTTGATCAATGAGTGCGTTTTGACAATTACGATTTCTCGTCACCCAGTAACCATCATTACAATTAAGAAAACATACATCTGAGAAGTAAAATATAACTTTCCATTATATTTGATACTTTATCACATCATTTGCAACCCTATTAGATTTCAGTGAATAACTTTGAGGATATTTTTAAAACCTCCCGATCCCCTCCGCCACCAAAATAAAAAAAACATAAAAGGAAAGAATAACTTATAATTGGTTGGATCAACTCTCCTTTCTTTTACAAAAATAAGTTAAAGATTTTAATTTAAGTTGATTTTTATATATGTTTTCTTGAATGTTTCTAACCGTCGTCCCTGACATTGTTACCCCCCCCCCCCCCCGTATCTCCCTCTCTCTCTCTCTCTCTCTCTCTCTCTCTCTCTCTCTCTCTCTCTCTCTCTCTCTCTCCCACTCACTATCTTATATCCAATGGTAGTTTTTCATGAAATTTTAACCACTCTTGTGCAATTATTTCGGTAAGAAGGAAGTTCTATGCCCCAGTTTTGCTTGGAAAAAGCCTTCATTCGCTTGCTTGTACTGGTTATTGCTTATGTGAATTATATATATATTTTTTTCATTTTATTTGATTTTTTGTGTGAATATCTTTCGATGCTATTGGGTTTTCTTATATTCTTTTTCATATCACTTCTTATTCAACAAGGAATCTATTTATCTGATTGCATTTATTTTTTGTCTAATTTTCTATCATTATCTAAAATTTATTCCGATCTTTGTCAATATATGATTATTTGTGGCTCGCCGTATCAATTCGGTTGAAATATTTGGATGAAAATTAGGGAATTTTATTTGAGTTGTTATGCCTTATTGAGAAGAATAAATGTCGTTTAGTAAAGAACCCAGTTCTCAAAATTTCTTTAAATTTAGTTTTCAGAATTTAGTTCACCCTACGTCCTTCAGAGCCAATAGGCCCATGGAGCGGAGTTTATCCCGGTTTCTATAGCGTGAAACGGACAATAGCAATTGCTTGTTGCCCTTTGGATATGACGCTAGTTCCGCCAGACCCAGCAACACATTTACTGCTGATTGGATAGCGGGATCAGAAAAAAAAAAAAATCGGTCCCTTCGCGTTTGAAGCGAGTGCCGAGGATAGCATTTCGATTGACTGTTCGAAAGCAGAATGTTCTAGAGAAGTGGGGAGGGGGGGGGGGGGGGTGATACACGTGCAGGAAGGAGGTATGATAATGGAACGTGAATTAACGAAATGTATGAATTTGCCCAATAGCAATTTCCTTAAATTATCTGACACTGACCAAGGTACCGTTTCACTCTGATTCGAATGTAAACCAATGTAATCCTATACGTTTACACTTACGTTTTAGGTTTGGGTATCTGGTTCACCCCGACGTAATGCCGAATTGAAGATGTGGGTCTCATATGTGAGGTTTTTCAGTACTGGACAATTCTACTCACCCTAGATCAGACCTGCCAACTTTAAAATGTAAAAATTTCTAATATTTAGGAGACAAAAAGTGTACTCGCTATAATTGGGATCAGCGAGGCTCAGAGGTCCGGTCTATGCTTCGTACCCGAAAGGTACCAAGTTCGATCACCCGCCGCTGCGTTGTGTCGCCTTGAGCAAGTCACCTTGCCCGAGCTCAATTTGTGGCGCTGTACTGCGGCTGACCCCTGGTTATTCCATTCTTCACTTGGAATAGACCCTTGAGAAAAATTTCCCCTATGGGATGAATAAAGGGAATTTTATTTTTATTTATTTTTATTTTATTGTAAAAATTTAAAAAATTGCCCTCACAAAATCTTCAAAATCCTTAAAATTGTGTAGTCTGGGGTCAACTTTCATTTTCAATAAGCTAAAATGATTTAGAAATGCTCATGAAGTTCTTAAATTGGAGCCAAAATTTCGTAATTTTACGATTGTTTTTGTAATAGTAGGCAGGCCTGACCTAAATAGATAAGGGTACATTTTATTTGTTTTCACCCGCAATATCTCCTTGCCGTTTATCTTTCTAATAACGTTTTTCGTATTCATGGTATCAATCTCCTTTAATTGTTTCTATTCTGTATCCTCTATATCATTTTTTATTTGCAGGTCTTATACTCAAATTGTTTTAGGTTTATTGTTGAAATGGAAACAGACGCTCAAACCAAATCAAAATGTCGTATCGTATAGTATCGTATCATATCGTTTAAGAACTACTAGGTTCTAAAACCCTTCAAATGCTCGGTGTAACTTTTATGCATAGATATAAATTATCAATTATATAATTAGTACTCAATATCAATTCATTGATAATATTTAGAATTGAATATCTAATACACAAATGAGAGTCATAGTTAACATTCGTAATATAATTTTCTCTATTTACATTCCTTTGTCATGAACGACATGTTTCACAAAATTGTTATACAAAAGAAATAATATCCAATGTCATGTTACATTATTCGTCAAAATCAAATATAATGGTGGTAAGATCTGTATCAATTACATCCTTTAAGTTATTAATTTAATTATCCTTTTTTGTCTCAAACTTTAGATTATTCCAAATTGTCACAGTCCTTTGAATTAGATAATTTTTCCTTATTGACGAATTACATCTTTCAAGAAATATCTTAAACTTATCTCACCTAGTGTGTGTAAAAAGCGAATAATTAAAAATAATCGCTATAATCTATATTGTAAGAACCATGCACGAGTATATATATATATATATATATATATATATATATATATATATATATAGAGATCACCTTTTATTCTACGATATTTTAGTGAAGGCAAATTTAGATACTTTAATCTTTCTGAATAGGATAGATGTCGAATGTTAGGTAAAAAGTCTTGTAGCCTGTCTTTGTACGTCTGTCGTCCATAACAGTAATGTTACATTAAGCCCAAAATTGCATTCGGTTATCAGACCTGCAAATAAAAACACGTTGGTGAAAACCTTTAAGGGCATTACAGAACGTCGGTGTGCCATAATTCTGCGTCATTGGCCACTGATCAGGCTTAAAATCGGTTTGACTTTTCATACCAGACGAGACAACGCGCCGCAGAGCTACCACGAATAATTATACATAATTGATTTCATGAATTGTCTTGAAAATATACAAAGTCATTTTTAAAAGAGAGTTGTGTATTGAAAATATTATCATACTCAGCATTGATTATAACTCACTCAATCCTAGAGATTTTTGCTACTTTTCAAAATTGGAAACAATGTATTGAAAATGAGCATATACACATAGATAGTTTATTCAACTACCATTAACATGCAAAAACTATAAAACATTAGCTTTAATACTACGCCTAGATATAATTTGTCTCATAAAATTGTAATAGATAGGCATGGGTGTAAACGTAACCCGGGTAAACTATGGATATAGTCGGTGTTAGGGTTTTTGAGTGAGTTAAACTGTAACTAAAGTGCACATAAGTCTCAAGTCTGATATCCGAGCGCAGTTATCGGTTTGTTTTAACAATATTGCAATGGAGTATATAATATTGCGTCGGTTTGAGAGTATTTCCATTCCAACAATGAGCCCATAACAATTCTGATTATCAGATCTGTAAATAGGTTTACGTTGACTGTAACCAATCGTGTCAAAACTGTATTATACCGGAATGAATTTGATGCTTACAACTGAATTTTAAACTTAAATTTTGAAATTCTAGTAAAAAATATAGACGTCTAGATGACTCCATTGAAGAGAGGGATTATTTTTTTTCTACTCAAGCTTTAAAAAAACCCTATTTTATCCGAATCCTGATCATTTTCACGTTAAACTTAACTTTCCTCGTCTAGTTCATTTCGACATCAAACCAGTGTGACGCGATCGGTCACCAATACAGATAATATCATAATCAATTGGTACCAGCTGTTTGTTTTGGCTACTCCTGAAATAACATGCGCTCAAGTAATGGTTCCGCTCCCCATTTGCCCAAAAGCCAATGGGCTGTTCTTTGCTGTATAGTCTGAAAAAATAAAACACATTTTTAAAATGGCAAATAAAATAGTTCTTCAAATATCTAGATCGATCAAAATTACCCTCAAATTAAAAAAACAAAAACAAAATCAAACCAGGAGCTTCAAAAGTCTCATGTTTGAGAATTTGTTTTGGTAAGATGAGGGTAATTTCACTCTATTGATATTTAAAGGACGAGCTTTTTTGGCCAAAATATTTAAAATGTGTTGTAATTTTTCAGAGTACGGCAACAATATGGCCGTAGTATCGTCCAACAACGGTATTTTGTTAAATTGATTAATTTTTATAAATGTATGATTTACTGTAATGATGCCGATGTACAGTGCATAGAGCACGACATTTTCATGGTTTTGCGCTGTAGAAACGTTATTATTATTATTATTATTATTATTATTATTATTATTATTATTATTATTATTATTATTATTATTATTATTATTATTATTATTATTATATTATTATTATTATTATTATTATTATTATTATTATTATTATTATTATTATTATTATTATTATTATTATTAATAATAATAATAATAATAATAATAATAATAATAATAAGATCATTATTATCAAAAGGATAATAAATCATATACACAACAAAAATAGCCATGATACAAATCGCACGTGATGAAAAAGTATATCTATTAAAGACATTGCAATCCGGGAATAAAAAAAAAACTAAACACAGGAGGAATATTCATAGCTGGTTTGAGAATTATATACAAAGAGGATTGCAAATTTTTGCTATGAGTTTGACTTGACTTTTTTTATATAGAGCAATATCCACTTAATGTACTCAGAGCGCTTTATAGGGGACCTGTTAGGCGATATTACAATTTTCTCCGACAGATACAACGTTGTTAACGGCCAGGAACTCATTTTACACTTAAGTACTGTGAGAGAATGTGAGTAAAGAGCCTTTTCCAAGGACTCAAGTATGGACCGAGCGAGGCTCGAACTCAGGATCTTTTGTTTGGATAGGACGCTAATCTATCGCAAAGTACTTTCCGCCAGATCTAAGAGACACAGCCATCCATTCACTGTTGTGTAGACAGGGGATCAGAAAAAATCTGCACCCGAGATCGATCTTGGTCTCTTTGTGTGTGAAGCGAATGCTCTCCCAACTGAGCTATCGGGACCCCACACCCCGGAATATAAGGTGCCAACAAAACTGTGTGTAACCTTGAATGTTTATGTTCTCATTGATAGAATTTATTGAGAACTAATCATCAAAATAGCTGTCTAAAAAAAGCACAAAGAGCTGAGTGACGTCAATTTCGTTAATTCTACATGTCTGAAAATTGTTCCAGCGCTCATCAAGCGAATATCTCATTTCAAGGGGTAAATGTCCTCTTATGCATAATCCGGTGATGAAAGATTATAAAGTATAAGTAAAAGTTTACCTATAAAATATAAAAAAATAAAGCTCAATGGGCATAATAGTGCTTACTGGGGATATGCGTTAAATTAACGCAATCTTTTGGCTCCTGTGTTTTATCTCTGTCACGACATACGTGACTGTGACATGTGTTTTCTTTCTAAGCCCTGCCTCGTATAAACATGACCGGTTATTGTCATTACATCTTGTATACGTATTTTAAAAGCCAATAGTCGTCAATTGTACGATGCCATTTAATTTGTCAATAGATATTAGACATTTTCCATAAGCAAAATAAAGTCAGACAGAATCGAATTTTTTTTTAATTCCTTTTTTTTTTAAAGAAGCGCAATCATATCTCGTGTTGATCTGAGGTGCTTGGAACAAAATCGTATTGTGAGCGTTTTAATTTCAGTTACATATTATATTATTATTATGGTAAACGATTTCCTATTATTTATTATTATTTACCGAGGCGTTGACTCTCAGCAATTTTGCAAACAAAATAGTTGTCTAACACCATATAAAAAGTTTCTGATAAAAATCAAAAACAAAAACAAAAATAATATGAAAACAGGCATGTTAAAAATGGAGAAAAAAAACAAGAAAAACAACAAAGGCTACTGAAATGCATAAAGAAAAAAAAAAGGTGGAAAAACTCAAATCTCTTTTTACAAAAAGAAATAGCTGCGTCGTCTGGGGATGCATTGATTTTTTAGTCGAATCTCTTTCCCCCTCCCCCCCCCCCCCCCACACACCTCTCTCTCTCTCTCTCTCTCTCTCTCTCTCTCTCTCTCTCTCTCTCTCTCCCTCTCTTTCTCTCTCTCTCTATCTTTCGTTCTCTCTCTCTCTCCCACTCTCACTCACTCGCTCTCACATACCCCCCTCCCCCTTCTCTCTCTCTCTCTCTCACTCCGGAAAATACCAAAAGAGCGGAGATAGTAATTTTGCCAGCATACCAAAAGAGCGGAGGGTTACTGTAAACTCTTTAAAAAAACCAGTGGGGTTTGAAAAGTTCGTAGCTGTTTCAGGATCATTGCTTAGTACTTACGATCTTTCTTAATTGTCGGGGAGTGTGCTTGAAAAATATGTAGTGATTTAGAAGCATGTGAGTTTATAAGTGTGTGAGTTTAGTGTGTTTCTCGTCCGTGTGCTTGAAAAACATGTACCGAGTAAGAAACGTGTGAGTTGATTTAGTGTGTGTTTTTATTTTGATAATTTCGGGATTCTTGTCCGTGCTTATTGTAGGCATAACATAGCCTATCATTGTTAGAGACACCGCGAGGTTATTTAGTGTGTGTGTGTGTAGTTTGATTTCCAAACTCTATATTATAAGATAATTTCGGGCTTCCATTCTTTCTTCAACTCATCTGTATGGACACGTTAAAAATATCAAAGACCCAAAAAGGAGCTGACTGCGTTGTCCTAAATAACTACACTTATCGGTTGGTCTATGCTACAAGTCATGGGGACAAGTACTGGCGATGCACAGTTAAAGGCTGCAAATCAAGAGTAAAGACAGACGGACAAGTAACCACAACGCTGACAGCTGTAACAAATCACAATCATGACAGAGACTACAGAACTACAGAAAAGACGATACTTCGAGCTGCTGTAAAACGTCGGGCCGAAGCTGATGTGTCAGAAAGACCAGCAAAAATCATGAAATCAGAACTTCTCCAAATGGAAGAGGCGAACCTGGTTCATAAAGACATCATCAACGTAAGAAGATCTATCTACAGGCAGAGACGAAAACAATTGCCAAAACTGCCGAAAACACGAGAGGACGTCCACAGAATACTGAACAACGACTTTCATCCAACCACATCAAAAGGTGAAAAGTTTGTCCTGCATAATGATGATGGCACCGGAATAATCATTTTCTCAACAGACAGCAACTTGAAAGAGCTGTGTTCAGCACATGTGGAAGAGCTATTTGTTGACGGAACTTTCAAGTCTTGTCCTCCCCAGTTCAGTCAGATCTACTCCATCCACTGTCTGAGTAATGGCATCTACTGCCCACTTGTATTTTGCTTGCTACCATCAAAAACTCAAGAAACCTACAAAAACATGTGGAAAGCAATCCTATCCCTGTGCCGTGAGAGATCACTTTCTCTCCAGTGTAGACAGTTTTCCATGGACTTTGAGAAAGCAGCCATGACCGCGCTTAAAACGTTGATTCCAGACGTCATTGTAAAAGCGTGCAACTTCCATCTGGGACAGGCTCTTCACAGGAAAATCCAGCAGCTGGGACTCGGAAATGAGTTTCAAACAAAAAATGAGGTTGGCAAGTGGCTGACCTACACTTTTGGACTTTCGTCTTTGGATCCGTCGGAGGTTGAGGACAGTTTCGCCATGGACCTCATGAGTTGCCAACCAGACGACACCAAGTTGATCCACTACTCCGATTATCTGCTACAAACATACATACTACCTTCAAGTCCTTTTCCACCTCCACTGTGGGCCTCTGTTCCCAAAGGCCAGAAAAGAACGAACAACGCAGCAGAGTCTTTCCACTCGATGCTGAACAAGGAGTTCTATGCCCCCCACCCGAACGTGTTCTTGCTCACTGACGCCCTAATCAAATTCCAGGCCACGACATATATCAAGATGAGATCAAAAGCAGAATCGAAAAAACAGCCCAAAGACCAGAAAGTTGCACAGCTCGTTAGTGAGAAAAAAACAGGCCAAAGATCCAGATTTGAGTTTGTGAAGGCAATGAGTTTTATCAACAGACCCTTGTAAATAGTTTCCCTTGCAAGATTTTACCAATTTTTAACCTACACTCAGCTCAAATAAAAATCCTAATGCAGCCTCACAGCGGTAAAAGATATCGTTGTGTGTTGGTCCCAAGCCCATAAAATGCAGAGGGGGATTTTTCCACACACTAGGCAAACAAATAACAATAAATAAAAATAAGGTTTACAGTAATCTTGTACATTTCTTTGATATCGGGCGCCGCACCTGTGCCCACTCCCTCCGCTCTTTTGGTACGTGTTTTTCCGCTCTTATGGTATGCCTCTCCGCTCTTTTGGTAGACATCCTCTCACTCTCTTTCTCTCACCCCTATTTTAAGCTATCTTTTTACCTATCTATTTATCTATCTATCTATCTAGATTGCAATATTCAAACACAGTACTAGCTTCTGTGTTTGAAATGCACACACACCATATATATATATACGTATAAATATTTATATTTCATTTGTTGTAGCCATAGTTCGATCTTAGTATGCATCTGTTGAGCACAGTCAAAATATTATGTCAGATTTTATAAATATATTAAGCCTCATTACTCATTCTGTTCAGGATAACAAGTGTATGGTATCTGTGAATTTTCCATCCACAATGTGTTATCCAAGGCGAAATAGACGTCTTGAACATTTTGACTACAAAAGTACTCCTTCAAATATTGATCCATTAAAATGACCCTCTTCTTGTCAAAAACTCTCAAACCTGGGACTTCCTGGCACTCATCTTGTCAAAAACTCTCAAACCAGTACTTCCTGATCCGCATCTTTGACAAACCGGGGGTCATTTTAATCGATCGATATTTGAAAGACGAGTTTTCTGGCGAAATGCTTAAGACGTTTTTTTAAAGAGTACAGTCGTATAGTTCCTTATTACTTTACCAGATAAAAGAAATCGAACAACCTCTAGTTTGTACAATCTCTTCAATAGGTATAATTGTTAACCAGTTAACTGCCATCTGTGGAAAAAAACTTATTTAAATATTTGATCAGAAAACTCGTTCTTAAAATATCTATCGATGTAATTAACCCTCATTAAGGAATGATAGTTACTATCAAAC
>NC_088363.1:76909974-76917474 GCF_034508935.2 Berghia stephanieae
GTAGTAGTAGTAGTAGTAGTAGTAGTAGTAGTAGTAGTAGTAGTAGTAGTAGTAGTAGTAGTAGTAGTAGTAGTAGTAGTAGTAGTAGTAGTAGTAGTAGTAGCAGAGAGCAGCAGTAGTAGTAGTAGTAGTAGTAGTAGTAGAGTAGTAGTAGTAGTAGTAGTAGTAGTAGTAGTAGTAGTAGTAGTAGTAGTAGTAGTAGTAGTAGTAGTAGTAGTAGTATAGTATGTAGTAGTAGTAGTAGTAGTAGTAGTAGTAGTAAGTAGTAGTAGTAGTAGTATAGTAGTAGTAAGAAGAAGAAGAGAGAGAAGAAGAAGAAGAAGAAGAAGAAGAAAGAAGAAGAAGAAGAAGAAGAAGAGAAGAAGGAGGAGGAGGAGGAGGAGGAGGAGGAGGAGGAGGAGGAGGAAGAAGAAGAAGAAGAAGAAGAAGAAGAAGAAGAAGAAGAAGAAGAAGAAGAAGAAGAAGAAGAAGAAGAAGAAGAAGAAGAAAAAGAAAGCATATTTCTATAGAGCTTTTACCGAAAGAAACAAATGCTTTTCAATTATCAAGCGCTGAAGTATATATTCTTTTCATTGAAAATAAATATCTATAATATACCTATAAAAGTCTGCTCTTAAAGATTAATTGCTATTAAGAACGTTTACCGGGTTAAAAATCATGATAGCAGATGTTACCTTGACAACGGTGCTGGCAGACGTTTCAATAAATCGGGATTCTAGCCATTTGACCTTTTTAATGTGTCTACGATACTCTTCATCCTTTTTCCCTTCATAGTTAAATGATCATTTCATGGTCATGGGACTATGGCTACCAAAGGGATCTTTTGTGATACGAAGCTGCTAGAAGCTATGAACAGCAAAAAGTAATAAAACAGCTTAAAAATGAACAAAATACCAAACACGGAACGGATTGTTTTGGGATCAAAACCCTTCTGTAGCCAACAACAAAAGAAAAACGATGAAAACATAAATGCATTACTAAAAACCGACAGAGAAATCTTTGATACGCCATCTCTGTAGAAAAACCTTGGAATATTACTTGAAATTTGCTGTTGGCTGAAGAAGGGTTTTAAGCCCGAAGCTTTCTATGTTTTTTAAAGCTGCTATATTGATCTTTGTTCTTTACTTTTCAAAGGGATCTTTTTCGAATTTTAATGTAGTGTGAGAAGAATATGAAAAGGTTAGTTTTCGACATAGCCAGTCAAAACAGAAAAAAAAATAGAAGGAAGGAAGTTGATGACCCTCAAGTCTTTGTTATTTATTTTACACAGCCTGTTAGTGATAAGTTTTCTGACTAAATCATATGAATCAGACTATAAACGTTAAAGGTTATACACAGTTTTGTGTGTTGGTATGTTGGATCTGGTTGCCGGATGTTGCAAATATTTTACCCATGGGCATAGCATCAATACAAGAGAAAAGAAAAAGAGCCTGCCTTGACAAAGGATCGAAACTCCGACCTTCTGACTCAATCCCTTGTCAAATTAAGCTGATATTGTAATTTTATTCTTGAATTTTTTTTTCTGCTTTGTCTTTCACTGTTTTATATTTAAAGTATAAAACCCTAAATGAAGCCTTTATGCTATGTTTGTGCGCTATATGGTCTTGTGGTATGACACTCGCTTTCGAATCGGAAGGTCCTGGGTTCGAGCCTCGCTCGGCGCATA
Source organism: Berghia stephanieae (assembly GCF_034508935.2). Classification (NCBI taxonomy): domain Eukaryota; kingdom Metazoa; phylum Mollusca; class Gastropoda; order Nudibranchia; family Aeolidiidae; genus Berghia; species Berghia stephanieae. The sequence goes on from NC_088363.1 coordinate 76,911,641, forward strand.
GTTGAGTCCTCTTTACTCAATTTCTCACCGTACTCATGTGTAAAATTAGTACCTGGCCGTTAACATTGTCTATGTTTGAAAAAATTGTAATATCGCCTAGCAGGCGTCATGTCTTGTTCTACATGTTACGTGTTGCTGTTGGTCAAAGACCCTTTTTAAAGCGCTTTGAGCTCAATTTATATTTAAAATGTTATATTATGTTATGCTATAGCCTACAACTTTTCATATTTTTATCTCACATCAATGCCTATTCCTAACTGCTTTTTTTTGACAGTGAAAGATGGATTTACTGCCCCTCCCCACATTATAATATAGTTGTACATTTGTAATTTTTGTTGATAGTTCTCATGTATTTTGTGAGCAATGAAAACAAAAACAAACAAAGATTCGCCATCCATTGAAAAACAAAACAAAAAAGAAACACAAAACACCAAAGAAACAAAAAAAAATCTATCAAAAAGAAAACAAAACAAACATAATTTGTTTGAAAAAAATAAAAACCTAAATGAAACAAAACTTAACAAAACAAAACAAAAAAATAAGAAGAAAACTTACTCGTACATAGCTTTATGTATAAGAGAGTTTCGAGTACATTACACGGCATGATTGACAAATTACCAAATCCAACTCCAGCTTATAGAATAAATGCAGTATATATTATTATCAATCATCTCGAATTCATTACGGAACAGAAGTTGGGACTATTTTCAGACGTTTATTGTGTAGCCTAACATAAATATAACAATGCTTCTTGTCACAACTCTACTGTTTAGAAGATCGATAGTGTATTATTATATCTTTATTCTGATTCATGTACAAAAAAAATACAGATTACATCAAAATGTTAGTTTTATGGACCAAAGTTCGTTGCCAGGCGTCGTCCTTTAAAGTATAAAACAAACAAACAAAAAAAAGAAAACAAAAACAAAAGAAAACTTGAGCTTTTACATAGCGCAATATCCACTAAACGCGCTCACAGCGCTTTACAAGGGGTCCCTAGCCAACAGCAACACTTAACATTTAGGACTGGACATGATGCCTGTTTGGCGATATTACAATTTTTCGGATAAATACAACGCTGTTAACTGCCAGGTGCTCATTTTACACATGAGTACGGTGAGAGAATGTGAGTAAAGAGCCTTTTTCAAGGACTCAACTATGCGCCGAGCGAGGCTCGAACCCAGGATCTTCCGATTTGAAAGCTAGACCACATAGCCGCACAACGTTGCCTAAATCTATGAAATTTAATATCTCGAAGCAAATTTAAGAGCGCGGTAATTAAAAAGAAAAATATTTAAAGAAAAATTAAGAAAAAATACGAATGTAACATTAACAGAGTATCGACAAAGTTGAACAGAATGTGGTTGTAATTGATAGTTGTTTCTTTAAAAATTTCCACGCATTTGATCAATTTATGACAGTTTTAAGCGAAGATCTCAATCAACCAGTTAACTGTCGTACCCTGGAAATAATCGTATTTAATAAAATTCGGCCAGAAAAGTCCCTAAAATATCGATCGATTTAATCAACTTTCATCCTGGCAAAAAATCTCAAACCTGGGACCTCGCGATATTGGGGTTTTTTTTTCGACAGAGTCAACGCAGGTACTCATTTTAAACCGTACGGTGTTATACTGTGAGTAGAGAGCGTTTTCCAATTGCAACTTGGCACCGTTTAGAGCAGGACACGAACCCTAGACCTTCTGATCTAAAGACAAGTCGTGTCATACCACAAGACCACATAGCCACATGCTGCATATGTATGTGTGTATACGTGCGTGTGTGTGAGTGTGTGTGTGTTTGTGTGTGTGTGTGTGTGTTCGCACGCGCTTTATTTTTCGTAACATAAAAGCTATTGATGCTATGAGTTTAGGTATTATACTCACAATATCCGCCAGTCGGTTTCAACGTACAAAGACAGAGAACTCGTGTAACATTCATAATCTGATCGATATAATTAAGTTATAACTAATTACTAAAAAATCAATAACAAAGAGATGAGTGACGTCAATGTCGTTCCTTATATATACATTCTTCTCAATAAAAAGCATAAGATTGTGTAAAACCAAGTTTCAAATGTTTTTTGATCGTCTAATCAATTTTCAGGTTATGATCCAGTTTACCCCGGCCAGGCATTACCAGTTTGAACATTTGGCTAACAAATTTATGAGGGGAAAAAACACAGGCATATTTCTAAGGGATGCAAATAGCTGAAAATGTACAAATAGTTGTTATCTTAAGATAACAGACAATGTCACAGTGACCTTTCAAAGTACATATTGTTCAGTTATCTTGCATTATCGATTTCTTTTGGAACCGGATTTATTCACTCTCAACATGAAGGATAACTCATAATAAAGCTCTTTGCGAGATGAAGAGTAAAAAGAAATTACGTTTAATTAAAAAAACAAAAAACAAAAACATAGATACACATTTATGGAACATATCAGTCGGAAGTGCTTTCATTTCAAAATGTGCCAGATTTTTAATTTTTGAAAAATAAATGGTTGCTTTAGACCGTTGAAATAATATTGAGTCTTTGTGTTAATGTATGTCTTACTCGCTGGCATGGATGAAATCCATTGCAGGGTTGCAAGGTAGGCAGGCATACAGCAGTGTCACATTAGTGAAGTAAATGAGATAATATTTCTGTATTACAATGAAAGGAAAGCGGCATATCATATCTTAAAATTAGAAAAGCCATGTACGTATAGTCATTTCTATTAATCAAAATATTCTAATTGAGAAATTAAGGAATTGCACTGGTGTAAGATAAAGATCTGACAAAGAGTGTGTGAAGCAGTGCCAGACAAAGCAAGAAAGAAAAATACAAGATATAAACCACCTCAACAAATTTGTCTTCCTTGAGTTTCATCAAAAGAAGGACACTATGCTCATGCAAAAACATTGGTTGTTTGCATGATCAACGCAGTTAATGTTGTTTACATATTTTCCCCTTTTTTATCGCCGATTCTTTTGCACCCTCACCCTGTATAATTGTGAATATCTTATTGATTCATTACCTCCCTTGGATAAAAAACCCAAAAAATGCAAAAATATTTTTTTTTTAAATAATAAAATAAATACATTAAATAAAAAAAATAATTTTAAAACAAACCCGTGGTGTACCGTTTGAAGTTATGCCTACTTTGAGCCGTTTTGTTTGTATAGTCGAAATATGAATAAAGATATGTATTTAGGACTGTAAACAATCTGATACATGACACTGGGTAATTTCTGCTGAGCATGAAATTGACTTATAGATCTCCTCCCTCTGCCAGTTTCATCTCACGTGTGGAGATTTGATTTGAAATTTCTTGCTATTCTCCTCACTACCATTCTCTGAATAAAACGCATTTTAAAAAGATTTGGCCGAATGTTATTTTTCTTTTACTTCAAATATCAATTAATTAAAACATTCGCCAATTTGGAAAAAAAATCTCAAACACCGAAGCTTCCAAGAAGTCCTAGGTTGTAAATTTTAACAAATTGGAGGATCGCCTTAATTGATTGATTTTTAAAATATAGATGGAACAGAATTGCCGTCACTTAGCTCTTTTATATTGTTTTTTTTTATCCATTTAATAATAATAATAATAATAATAATAATAATAATAATAATAATAATATAATAATAATAATAATAATAAAATAATAATAATAATAATAATAATAATAATATGATGATGATGATGATGATAATATAATAATAATAATAATAATAATAATAATAATAATAATAATAATAATAATAATAATAATAATAATAATAATAATAATAATAATATCAATATAATTCTATAGCGCCAAATCATTCACTTAAAATTGATCTGCAGCGCTTTACAATTATTTCACACACACACACACATACAAACACACACACACGCGCGCGCGCGCGCGCACAGACAGAGAGAGAGAGAGAGAGAGAGAGAGAGAGAGAGCAAGAAAGAAAGAAAGAAAGAGAGAGAGAGATTGAGAGAGAGAGAGAGAGAGAGAGAGAGAGAGGGGGGGGGGGGAAGGGAGAGAGACTAAACATGCCCACATATATGGAAAAAAAAAGTTAATGATAAATTCTCACTAAATTATATCAGACTTTTAACGGTTAAGGTTACACATAGTGTTGTGTGTTGGTAGGTTAGATTCGGATGGTGGCTATAAACGCATATCATCAATATGTATTTTGACCATAATAATAAAGGTGTTTTGTACGACACTTCCTTCACTCGCTCTTCTGCTGCATTATGTCTCGGAGAGGCTCAAGCTAACGATACCATCCAGCCATTATTCATGGATGGTTTCTTGGTCTTTTTCTTTACACTGAGTCTGCCTCTGGGGTATTTTTTTTCTATCTTTCTGTCTTCTATCTCCCCCCCCCCCCCCCCCCCCATCCCCGGCCGACTCCTTTTTTCTTTAAAAAATTGAATTGTATAGTTTGGGATCATGGTTCTCAAGTTATATATCCATCTATTTTATCTGCATTGTTTAAGGTAATAATGATATATTTATAAAAGTAAATTCAAAACAACGTCATGCTTCCCCCCCCCCCCCTTCTTTATTTGTTACATTTGTTTAGTTTAGATTCAGCGTTGTACACGATCTTTTAAAGAATTTCCACTAAAGATATGTTAAAGTGATGATGACTTTAATTGCCTCGCACCAAAAAAATACATAAAAATTGAGCAGCCAAGTATGGATAACAAAACCAACCATAGAATGATGTCTTCCTATGTTTAAAATACCTCTTTTTGTTTTGTATTTAAAGTGTCAGTGCATGCCATAATCTGTCGGAAGGTGAAAATTTTGGGTTTGCAATTTTTTTTGGTGCATTTTCTGAAAGAATATGCTCACCAGAGCACTTTAATCTTTATTTGAAGTAAATCGGGTGATTTTTCATGAAGTTATGGTCAGATGTCTGGGAACAGCAACTTTTCTCAAATTTCGTACTTTTTCAAATTGGCTAGCTGTAAAAATATTTAGAAGTGAAATTAAGCTTTGATATTTATAGTGCTTAGGCCACTGGGACCCCCCCCCCCCCCCCCCCCCCCCCTTTGGGAGTTTATGCCACTATGTTTTTCAAATAATAGAACTTATTGGCCATACAAATTCCACTGTTACCGTAAAAATAAGTGCCATTTAAGAGAGTTATGGCCCTTTGAAAAAAGTGAGTTGTGTCCCTTGCAAAAAAGAGATAACATTTCTTTCAAAGGCTCTGGAGACTACAATATTAATTCAAATATATGCAAATTGGGTATCAAACTGAAGGAAATTGAATATACTATCAAACTATGTGCACAAGCTTTCAATTTGTAAATATTATATAGATTCACAGAAAGTTGAAACAATTTGTCAGTAATCTCATGAAGTGTCATATCTAAACTTATGGGCTATTTCAGTGTTTTACACAAAAATTATTTTAAATATGGCCAAAACCAGCATGTTCATTAAAAATGTAGCACTGAAGAAAGCTATGGCCCAAGCCTCAACAACAACCTTCATATTTCTACGTCACAGGAAAAACTAAAAGTGTACGCAACCCTTAAATTTTTCTCCACTTTGTGGGATGCCAAATTCATCATAATTTTCATTCTTTTTAAACATGGTATTGATGTCCAGTTGTCACATTTAAAAGTAAGTTGAAGGTGTGGTAAAAACAATAGATATATCATGAAAAAAGACTAATTTGTTCACAACCCAAAGATGTACAAAAAAGGTTTGATTTACTAATTTTATGTCAAGAACTCATTTTTGATAAAAATTGACCTTCTAACTAAACTTGGCAATATCAAAGTTCAAATCTTTTCACCATCAAACTGATTATGTCATTCATTGTAACTT
>NC_088363.1:76922474-76924974 GCF_034508935.2 Berghia stephanieae
ACCTTCCAAGGTGAAATATTATGCAGCGGCGACTTATCAAGACAGAAGAGACAACCAACCTGTCAAAAATAGTAGAACAGTGACAAAAGATAGATGTGCTTGACCACATTTTCTTCCTACCTTATTAGATGGGCTATAATATTATACTTAAAGGTAGCCCCTCTCCTGCCCCCCCCCCCCCTCCCCTCTTGCCTCTGCAACTTTGCCGCCCTTCCAGTTTCAAGGAATCGCGGGTCAGATTTCAATTAAATTATAAAGAACGTCAATTTAACAAGAACATTTATGTTGAATTCATTGATTTATCTGGACGTGCACTTATTTTCAGGTATGATAACTGAACGCAACTGTGAGCTTGAATCAACATTGTTGTAATGGACATTAATTTTGAGTTGGTTCGAAAGTCTTTCCATTACAATAATGAGCCCACAACAATTTGGGTTATCAGACATGCAAATAATTACATGTCAGATTATCTCAATTTACTTCCCATAACGTTTCCCTCCAAAATGATTGTAATCTTGTCCAATTTCACTGTTTTGTTCTCTTTTGCTTGTTTGTTTTTTTCTGATCAATTTTCTTATTTTCCCCATGGATTAAAAAAAAACACAGCACCCCCCCCAAAAAAAAAAACAAAAAAAAAACAAACAAACCCAGAGCATTTATTATATAGGCAATATCCACTAAACGTTTCAAAGCGCTTTACAAGAGGTCCCAAGCCAACAGCAAACACTTAACATGTAAGAAGAGACACGACGCCTGTTAGGCGATATTAAAATATTTTCCTACAGAAACAACACTATTAACGGCCAGGTACTCATTTTACACCTGAGCACGGTGAGAGAATGTTGAGTAAAGAACCTTTTCCAAGGACTCAATTATGCGCCGTTCAGAGCGAGTCTCGAACCCTAGACCTTCCAATCCGAAGGTGAGAGTCATACTACAAGACCACAAAGCTGCATTTATATTCATAAAAGTAATTAACACTGCTGACATTACCGATGCCTTCCATATTTCTCACACGTTTTGTTCTAATAAATAGGATTTGTAATTACAGATTCGAATTGTTTGTTTATTTGTCTGTTTTTTCTTTGTTGTTTTTTTTTTTCTTTTTTTCTTTGGGTTCTTTTTGGCTACTTTTTTATATCATGATCACGTTTTTTCTTTTTTCTTTGTTTTCCTAAACATTTAAAGTTCAATAAATTATTTCGAACAATTAAGACAATCTCTAACTTCTAAAATACATTAATTATGAGACATAGAAGTTTGGTGTCATCTTAATTCATCGCTAGAATATATTTTTGGAGACAATCTGCGGTCTACCTTGTTTTCTAGAAGGTGATGATCTTGTCGTCGCGCGTTTATAACATCTCTAAAATGGCATACAACATCAATGCTCTCATAAGAAGGAACCTAGGCAATTGTTCGCAAAAAATAAAATAAAAGAAACATGTTGCAAAACGCTAATACAATCTATCGTTGAGTATGCCGACGCAGTTTGGGACGCTGTGAAGGAGAGAAATAAGAAAAAAAATTGAAATGGTGCAACGGAAGGCAGCTCGCGTGCTCACTGGTGATTACAGAAGAACCATAAGCGTAACTGGCATTGTCAAGAACCTTGAGGTGGACAACGTCCGAGGAAAGAAGAAAAAGAGCTAAAGTAAATATTGCTCAAAGGCCTAGTAGAAGTCTAACAAACTCAAACCAAAACCAACAATTTCAAGAACAAGGGGTTACGACCAACGATACCTAACACCAAGTTCAAAATTACAAAGTCATATTCAATCCTTCATGCCATCAGCAATTCGACTGTGGAATAACCTCACTGAAGACGCGGTGGAAGGACGTGATTTGGATCATTTTATAAGAATACTACAATATACAACTATGTCATGTTAAATATGTCTTGTGTAAAACTTGTGCAAAGGTGGAGTACATGTAAAAGAAGAAGAAGGTTCCAAGAGGGCTGGCTTTCCACATTTGATGATCACGAGTGGAATGCTGTTTTTACCAGGTGCTCTGTCACAGGCCAGAGCATCGATTGCTTTACTGAGCTCCTCCCTAATTGGTTCAGAGTCTAGCTCTTTTAGTACGGACAGTACTTTAATTGCGTCTAACGCTTCTTGGGTGACGGAGTTTTCTCTGGCGTAGAATTCCAGGTAGTGCTCTACCCATCTCCCAATCTGCTTGTCTGTGATGACTTCCCCTGTCTTTGATTTAAGAGGTGAAGTTTTCTTTGTGGGTTTGCCTGTCGCCTGTATGATGACCGCATTCATGACCCTAATTTTGCCACTATCCGACGCTTGCTGGATGTTGTCTGACAACTGAAGCCAGTAGTCTTTGGCGCAACGTTGTGCTTTTGCTGTGCTTTGCTGCTTGCAGCTCGGAATGCCGCAGGTTCCTCTGACTTGGGTCACACTTATAGCTGATAAGTGCGCTGCGCTTGGCATCAATGGCTGACTCCATCTCGGTAATATTGGCTTCCAACCAATCATTGTTCTTG
>NC_088363.1:76934974-76964974 GCF_034508935.2 Berghia stephanieae
TTACAAATCAAGATACCCGGTCGAGATGTGTATTTTTCTTTAATACACACTTGTTCATAGAGATTTACAGAGAGTTACAAGAAAAAAAAAAACATATCTTTAAAGAGGTACTGTATAGATAAGGATCCCGCCAAAACCAGGGGGGGGGGGGGGGGGGGGGAATGAACGCAAGAAATAAATGGGATATCAAATTCTATGTACATTTGAAATCACACGAGAAAAAATAAGACCAGGGAGAGTGGTTCAAATAAAGAACAGATGAAGATGCCAAGAGTACACAATCTGTGTAATTTGAGATGATCTCAAAGCCTCATCACGACACAAGTAGGGATACCACAAAGAGGAACACACTCAAATGCATACATTATATATTCAAAACAACAAATATAACAGTGCACATAATGATATAATTTACATGGAATTAGTTTTTGGCAATTGTACGGCGCTTGAAACAAATACAGGTCTTTTAAACGCCAATAGAAAGACGGAAAAGGGAATAAGTAGAAGTCCTACAGAGCCTTTAGCCCCACAGAGCCGGTTTATCCCAGTTTCCATAGCATAAAAAGGACAATAGCAATTGCTTGCTGTCCTTTGATAGGACCTAGTCTATTGGAAAGTACATCAAATCGAACAGACCAGCTACCCAATCACTGCTGTATGGCAGTGGGAGTTTGAAGCAGTGCTCGCCAACTGTGCTATCAGGACACCCAGAAATTGGAATAAATCACTCCAAAAAAAAAAAAAAAAAAAAAAAAAAGACAAAGAGGATTAGTTCAAACAAGGAACAATAAAGCGATAATGATGATGATGATGATGATGATGATGATGATGATGATGATGATGACGAAGATGATGATTATGATGATGATGATTATGATGAAGATGATGACGATGATGATGATAATAATATGATGATAATCATAATAATAATAATAATAATAATAATAATAATAATAATAATAATAATAATAATAATAATAATAATATAATAATAATAATAATAATAATAATAATAATAATATAATAATAATAATAATAATAATAATAATAATAATAATAATAATAATAATAATAATAATAATAATAATAATAATAATAATGTTTTTTTCTAACAATAACCGAATAACATCATCGTCATCATCATCATCATCATCATCATCATCATCATCATCATCATCATCATCATCATCAGATAATAATAATAATAACAATAAATAATAAATAATCGTCATCGTCATCATCATCATCATCATCATCATCATCATCATCATCATATATTATATTATTATTATATCATCATCATCATCATATCATCATCATCATCATCATCATCATCATCATATTATATTATTATTATTATTATTATTATTATTATTATTATTATTATTATTATTATTATTATCATCATCATCATCATCATTATCGCTTTATTTTTACGATTTTTATGATTACTAATAGAATAGTATCGTTATTATTGTAAGAACATAATATATAATAATAATAATAATAATAATAATAATAATAATATAATAATAATAATAATAATAATAATAATAATAATAATAATAAATAATAATGAATATATAATGATGATGATGATGAATGATATTAATATATAAAAATGATAATATAATAATAATATAATATAATAATAATAATAATAATAATAATAATGATGATGATGATGATGATGATGATGATGTCAAATGCCAAAGGAGGAAGATCAAGAGGGGGAGGAGGAGGACGGGAAGAGGAGAAGCATATTGTTTCGTTTATTTCCTTGCATTCCGGAAAGAACTCATATTTTTTATTTTGTACTTTCATATTCAATGTAAACAAACATCATGGCTGGCGAAACAGAACTAGTGACCGTGAGTACTTTATTTAGACTTACTAGTTATTCAGTATTTTATAAAATATCAATATTTTAGTTCGTTCAAAGTCAAAAGTAAGGATCATCCGTTAATCGGACTTATGTGTGCAGCCTTGTGGTGTTTGAAATCAGAAACACTCTCAACACGAGAACTTTCACTTTCACTGTCAACTCTCGGAGTCTGAGAATCGGGGAAACAAAATGCTATACTATAGATAGACCTAGTCTAGAATGATTTTATCAAGAGTTCTTTGAACTTGAAATTGATTTGATTGAATTTGAATAATAGATTTAATGATCGATTGGGTTACAAGTATGACAATTTGTGTATGAGATTGTCCTTTTCAACTTCTTTCTCAAGTATGCTAGGCTATGACTATGATTATGACGTCTAAGTCTAAGTACTAAGTAAGTCAGTCTATCTAGAACTATCTAGAGGAAGTACTGACTAGACTATGCCATTAAGCCTAGGCAGCCTTGCCTTATAATTTAGGAAGTGTCTAGGGAGAGCAAAATCTTGGTCTCCCTTGCCAAAATGGACAAGAACAGCAACAAAACCAAACATGTTATAAATCTAGAAGAAAAAAAAACTCGCCTCTTCAACATAAAGAAATAGTTCCATAAACTCACTCAATGACTCAATGTATCTCATTGTCATTAACAGAAAGATGAAGCACAAATCCGCCAGCAAAGAGCTGAGAGTCGTCAGAAATTGGAAGCATGGCTGAACAAAAGCATGAAGATAAAGATGACAGATGGTCGCACTCTTGTTGGTAAATTGGATGTTTGTAAAGGCTGCAGCTATTCGGACTCTGAGTCTGAATAGTCTCCTGTGACGATTCGGACTCAAATTCCAATGCGCATGTGCAATCAACAGATTATTCATATTCAAACGCGGTCTGAATAGTCTCCCATGGCAATATAGCTTTTGTTTTTTTAATATTTTAATTATGGATAATTACATAAAACTGATGCAAATGAAATGGTTTTGATAAGTCTTTCCTTTTCTGATAAAGGTATTTTTAAAATGTGAGACGTCTACCAATATTGTCATTGATTAATCCAATTGGTAATGTAATAAGTTTGTCTTCCTTATCTTTATTTTTTTTTTTAGGTATATTTTTGTGCACTGACAGTGACTGCAACATTATCATGGGTTCTTGTGAAGAATATCTAAAGCCTGTCGGTATGAAATGGAATTTTAATATTTTTATTTTGTTTTATTCTGGTATCTTTTTTATCACATTTAAGACGCAGAGGTGAGGAATTTTGCATGTTGGGACTTTAAAATACCGGAGTTTTGTAAAACAAAAACAATTTTTTTTAATTTATCATTTGTCTAATATTTTTAATAATAGAGGCAATTTAAAAATCTTGAAATAGCAGCAAACTTGCTTTCAATTTATGTCGTTACCTTTTAAAGGCTGTATCTCATACTAATCTTATGTCACTATTCACCTCATCATCTTGGTGCACAATTCATAGCAAAAAAATTGGCCAGCAAATTCATTGATTGTTCGCTCAAGACCTATGTCTTCCATATTAGAGATGGATCATTAAGTGGGAAGAAAACCCAAAACAACAATGATTAAATTATGGCAATTCTCTTCAAACCAGTTTAAGTCAGATAATTGCCTTTTTTTGTTGCTGTTGATAATTGCAACAGTGACTATACACTTTATTAATGCTCACCTTCTTCTTCTTCTTCTTCTTCTACTTCTTATCCTCCTCCTTCTCTTCCTCCTCGGCTATGTGGTCTAGTGGTATGACACTCGCTTTAGGATCGGAAGGTCCTGGATTCGAGCCTCGCGCTCGGCACATAGTTGAGTCCTTGGAAAAATCTCTTTACTCACGTTCTCTCACCGTACTCAGGGGTAAAATGAGTACTTGGCCGTTAACAGCGTTGTCTTTGTCCGAAAAATTGTAATATCGCCTAACAGGCGTCGTGTCCCGTCCTACATGTTAAATGTTGCTGTTGACCAGGGACCCCTTGTAAAGCGCTTTGAGCACATTTAGTGGATATTGCGCTATATAAAGCTCAATTAAAAAAAAAAAAATCTTCACCCCCCGCCCCTCTATTATTACTCTAATCAAAATTATTTTTGGCCATTAATATTACTACACGTATCGTTTTATTTTTGTTGTTATTGATAACGTTTCAAGCTGAAGATGCATTTTGTTTTTTTGTTTTCTATTTATGCAAATAAAAATAATTGGGAGCAGATTATAAGGTCTGAGATTAGATCCCTCATTGAAGTTGTGTAAGGCAGTATATATAAGATTATTTTGTTTTCTCATACTTTTCTCTTTGTTTTGTTAAATGCAAGGTTTTTCAGATTTTTTAATATCTTTAGATTTTAAACTTGGCATTCTTTTTAATTCATCTATCAAAACTGTATTTTCTATTCCAGATCATATACCTAAAGAAGACCCAAGAATTCTTGGGCTGGCAATGATTCCAGGGAAGCATGTTGTGTCGATTGAAGTTGGTATGAATTGTTTATTTTCTTTGCTTGTTTAAAATTTACTTATTATTTTTTTCCTTACAAATTTTGTAATATTTAAAAATCTGATCATTTCATTCATCTTGCACTGGGATTGGCAATTGAGGCAGACAGGTTCGACCCAGCCTGCAAGGCAGATTCCAATGGATTACAAGTTATCATAGAAATAAATTGTGGACATAAATTGTACCAATATATATGTCAGAAAGTGTGAATGAAAAATTGAAATCTGGATATAAAGAGTTTTGGCAAATGTTCCACTCCGAATTTGACTGATTTACATCATATTGTACCCAAAGTGTGTCAAAGCAACTGCAGAAAAACATTTACCAATAGCTCAAATAAACAGCAAAAAGGAATGGATGACAAATGAAATTCTAAACCTATTTGAAGAAAGACGAAAATGCAACAGAGGGTCTGCAGAATACCAAACATTGAACAACCACATTAAATCCAAATGCATCGAGGCACACGAGAACTATCTAGACTGGAAATGCTGCGAAATCGAAAGAGAATACAAACCCAACCCCCAACAAGCTCACCAAAGAATAAAAGAACTATCAGGGAAAAGGAAAAGCAAAGCAGCAGGAAGTTGTATCCAAAACAAACAAGGGGATCTGCTATTTGAAGAACAACATATAGAAAGCCGATGGGTTAGAATACATAGGCGAACTGTACAATGATCCAAATAGAAATGAACCACCACTGAAATTCAAAGAACCATTAAGCGGTCCAAACATCACCAAAAGTGAAATTGAACATGCCATGGAACGAATGAGGGATGGTAAAGCAACAGGCCCTGATGAAAATATCTGTAGAGGTATTAAAAAGCCTAGGAGATCTAGCAATTGATGAACTTCACATATTATTCAACAATATATACAATACTGGGAAAATTCCAGAAGATCTCTGTAACTCTATTTTCATAGCAATACCAAAGAAAGCAGGTGCAGTCAGATGCGAAAATTTTAGAACTATAAGTTTAATAAGCCACATCAACAAAATACTGTTGCGTATAATTATCAACAGGCTAAGGAATAAGATTAACCCCGAAATCGCAGAAGAACAATATGGATTCCAACCTGACAGAGGGACAAGGAACGCAATATACCTCCTCCGTGTTTTAAGTGAAAGAGCTATACAGGTTCAGACCCCACTATACCTCTGTTTTGTCGACTACAAAAAAGCTTTTGATAGAGTACGCCACGAAGAAATACTAAAACAACTGCACTCCATTGGCGCTGATGAGAAAGACCTCAGACTCATGCAAACATTATACTACACCCAGCAGGCATCTATCAAAATCGGAAACTCTACAGGAAATTCCATTCTATTAAGAAAGGAGTCCGTCAAGGGTGTGTTGCCTCACCAGATCTGTTTAATCTATACCAAGAAACAATCATGAGGGGCATAAATAATATGGAGGGAATAAAAGTGGGAGGTCACAACATAAATAATATAAGATACGCAGACGATACGGTACTCATTGCAACATCAGAAATCCAACTTCAAAAGATTGTTGACAAAGTGGTAGTAGATAGTGAAGCCAAGGGAATGGAAGTGAATATCACCAAAACGGAATGCATGGTAATACAGAAAAACCCGAAAACAACAACACCTGCAATATAACGATTCACGGCGAGCAACTTACCAACGTAGAAAGTTTTAAGTACTAGGTTCAATAGTGACAACAGATGGAAGATGTAACCGAGACATACGAGCAAGAATAACTCAAGCCAAACAGGCCTTCATGGACCTGGGAAACATTTTGAAAAACAAACAGATGTCGTTCGGGATTAGATTCCGAGTCTTGAAGTGCTACGTGTGGCCAATCTTGTTATACGGATGCGAAAGCTGGACTACAAATGCAGAAACACAAAAGAACATTGAAGCTTTTGAAATGTGGTGCTTGAGAAGGATGCAGAGAATATCGTATACTGCACACAAAACGAACGAAGAAGTGCTAAAACAAACATACCAACAAAGGAAACTAATGCCCTTAATAGTGGATCGACAACTATCCTTTTTCGGACACATAGTAAGGAAAGATAAGAAGGAATACCTGGCAAGTTGTGGAAAAATACCTGGTAAACGCGCCCGGGGGAGACAAAGAAAAACACTCATAGACCAACTGAAGGGCTTCACCAACCTAACAATCCAAGAGCTGTTTGAAAAAGCAAGAGACAGGGAGGAATGGAGAGAGATAATTCATGCAGTATCCGAACTGGAGATGGCAATGGCACTCGAATGAGAAAATTGTACCCAACTACTTTCAGTGTCAGTATTCTGAAATAAAGATGGTGTCACTTTGTGTAAAGGCAACAGCGGTGTCATCTAGGGTGAGGCTGAAAGTTTAAAGCCTATTGTCAAATCACAGCATGAGTGTAGTTTTTTTTATCTTAAAAATGAAAAAATATTATTATTGAATACAAAATTTTCTTGGCCTTACCTTTAAATATTATCATTATGTTGTATTTGCAATGCTTGGTATTTAAAGACAATTTGCCTGTTTTATTATACTTTACTTGGAATCACCTTGCTTGCTTGTTATAGTCTCCACCGAGGTTGGTCAAATCTTAGAAAAAGGATGTTTTGTTTTAATCGCAATCCTCCCAGCGTTGAAAAGGGTGATGGGTTATTATTTTGATGTAACAGCGAGATGTTTCTTTGTCTTAAATACCAGTGAGCTCCCCTTCTCTTCTGATCATCTGAGACTTCAGTCTGTCATGAGATGACCAGAAGAAAGTTGTTTTGAGTTGTGATGGATGTCTTGAGTTTCTCGTGTATTCTCATGTATGTATATATATATATATATATATATATATATATATATATATATATATATATATATATATATATATATATATATATATATATGTGTGTGTGTGTGTGTGTGTGCGTGTGTGTGTGTTAGAAAAAGAAAGATTTATTTGGACGGGGAAAGGGATTATTGGTTCATTATGTCAATCCTAGGCCAACAAGGTAAATTTCATTTTTATTAATATTACCCATATTTTAACCTTTCCTCATGTTTTATTATTGTCTTTATAATAACACAAGACTCCTTTCATGAAAGAAATTTATGTTCAGTTATTGGAAAGGACATTTTAAAAGCAAAAAACTAGAGCTCATGGTTAGAGGTATAGTTGGTTTCTTATGAATTGCGTTGAGTATTGCTGAAAACTGTATTTCATTCATTATGAAATAAGAATGAGACCCACAGAGATCTGAGCATAGAGTCTGAAATCATTATTATACTGGTCCCTGACATTATGATGAATTTGGCTTGTCACCTCAATTTGGTTATATGCAGATGCAAACCAGATGTCGAAAATTTTTAGCAAAGTTAAAATGGTCAGAATTTAAGTATATAAGAGAGAGAAAGAGAGACTGAGTGAGTGAGAGAGAGAGAGGGGAATAGAAATGAATATCTGTGGTTTTCGACCTGTCTCACATTGGTGCTAAACAATACACTTTTTTCTTTTAAAAACAGAACATCATAGAAAAACTGTGTTTATGAAATTTTCATTTGCCAGTAATTACCGTGTCATATCCTTATTTCTATTCTCTTCCCAGATGAAACAAAATGTTTTGAGAAGTCAAGTCCAGAACCAGAGTCACAAGAAACGATGTATATATGAAAAAGTGTATTAAAATTGGAATTTCGTTTGGACATTTTGGAAAAAAATGTTCTCTTGTTTAAGAATATTCAGTCCATCAAAGACAAAGATATCTTTTTCCCCTTGGAATGCTTTGATATCTATTTCTCAAGTGACTTGTAAGCGAAAAGAAAGTAAAATCATAGTGCAATTTCTATGGCAAGAGCTTAATCCACCCATGGAGATGACTGTATTTTTATGTTATGCGACAGTAGTGGCTTAACTGTACTGTTTTTCATCTAGGAAGAAAATCAATCCATGATTCATTGCAAAACTGTGGTTTCAGCATTGGGTATCTTTGGGTAATAAACTAGATATATACATACCTCACTCAATTCAGGTTTGAATGAGTACATGGCTAGGATATATTCTAGTTTTTGTTTGTAAAGAAATTATGCCTAACTGATGAAGTATTCTGTGAAACAAATTAAGTTGCTTGTAGCCTGTTTTAGAATAAATGAAGCGTTTTGAATTCAAGGTAATGTTTTATATATAAATATTCATTGTCATAATATATTGCTTATTATGCATTATTATAATTATAAATATTATAATTTTATTATTTTTTTTGTTATCAGTCTAATCTAAAAACGTAATTTATTGGATGAGTGATCTCGCGTAAAGTTACGATTATAATCAAGTGATATGTCTACTTCTTTTGAATGGCGATGTATGTGAGAAGAAATTTTGTAAGTGTGAAAGCAGAGTGAATTAGTGAGTGGCATGCGACTGGATGAGATCCTTTTGTTATGATTTGTAACAAATGAAAGAGTTGATTTTAGTTTAGTAAGAGAGGCTTTTTATTACAATAAAGAAAAATGTACTACACTTTTTTTTTCCAATTTTTTAATGTTATCATAACCTCATACAATGGAATCCTGATAAAGCCAACACTGTCAGATCAGAAAGATTGGTTGACTTTTCCATAATCAATGGACTCCCTTGAAAAAGATCAGAAAATTTGGAGCCAACAAGTGGTGTTTTCTTTAAGCAGATTGTGACTTTAAGAGTCTTGAATTTATGAGGATTCAATTGTATTTTAAGACTCAACTTTTAGTTTTTCCTCATTTAAATCTATGCATCTATTGCTGTCCGCTACAAAACTTCTTGGGACCAGAAAAAAAAAATATCTTATCCAAAACTCAAGGGGAACAACCCTACAGTGACACAAAACATTTGTTTAATCTAATTGTTATCTCCCTTTATTATATAATTTATATACATAACCCAAGAAAGACAGCCCAGTTTCCTGTTTAAGCTTAACTCAACGAAGAATGACTTTTTTTGACTTTTATATGTTGTTAGAGTCATCTATCTCAGGCATACGATGGTTTAAACGCTTGGAAAGGCAGACACTCGTCCCCAAGTCTTATAGCCACCCTACACTAGGAGATAAACCTTCAGTGGGGACTGAGGCGCGACCGAAGGCGAAAAAACCTATAGTGTAGGGTGAGTTCCATTCAGCCGGACCAAAGGCTTGTCGGCCGCCGCGGAGGCCAAAAATATTTCGACATGTTGAATAATTTTCTCAGAGGGCACTGGACTGAAGGGGGTAGACTGAACAAAAATTACAAAAAAATTGTGAAATTTTGCTTTTTAAATATCAGATTTGTGTCCAGCGTCAAATTTACCATAAGACACCAAACACCAATTGTTTTGTGTTTTTTTTTTTTGCTTTTATTTGAATATTATTTTAGAACAAAATAGTAAGAAGAATTGTGTTGAAAATAAGTCCCTCGTACTCACAACACAACACTCATGGCATGACACTTCCTCCCCTCCCATTCACCCACCACTGCAACCCACACAGACCGGCATCGTACATAGACACACCGTACACACACACACACACACACACACTCCTATTAAAACTACAACACCTCCAATCAAACTTCC
Source organism: Berghia stephanieae (assembly GCF_034508935.2). NCBI lineage: Eukaryota > Metazoa > Mollusca > Gastropoda > Nudibranchia > Aeolidiidae > Berghia > Berghia stephanieae. Next base: position 76,944,907 of record NC_088363.1, read on the forward strand.
AGCAAGTTGCACCTACAACCTACACAGAAAGAGTAGTGTGCACACGCTGTGATTGTCATTTCTGCATCACTTCTTTTGACCAGTGGTTTTAGATTGTAGTAGTGGTAGAGTCATATATCCATTGTTGATTGAAGATGTGAACGAAAGCTACGACTAAGACGATCGAATTCATTGAACTCTTCAGAGAAAAGGAATGTCTTTGGAAGGTGAAGAGTAAAGATTACTCAAACCAATTAACTCACTCAATCCTATAAATTTTTGTTACTTTCAAAATTGGAAAAAATATATTAAAAATGAGCATGTACATAGATAGCTTTAGTCAACAAACATTAACATGTAAAAACTAAAAACATTAGCTTTGATACTACGCCTATAATTTGTCTCAGAAAAATGTAATAAATAGGCATGGGGAAAAAGTAACCCGGGTAAACTACGGATGTAGTCGGTGTTAGGGTTGAGTGAGTTAAAGAGAGCGTGCTTATGAAGATTTGCTAGATTTTGTTAAAACATTTTTTCCGGACACAAACCGAGATACGATTTGCTCTAAAATATACAATCTTCGAAGTTCGTGGCGAAAAGAAATGAAAAAACTGAGAGCATCTAAACTCTCCGGAGCTGGAGCTGAGGAGATATATGCACACAAACTCTTCCTTCGAGTCGATATTTTCTAATCAAATAAACACACATTATAAAGACAATGAGAGCGAGAGCACGCGGGGGAAAAGGTGTGTCAATGCGTCAACCCAACAAACCTTCAACGGCGCCCCAGTCCATAACGTGTGTAGTGTAGTGCCGACAAACCTTCACCGCACCTTTGTCGGAGACTAAGGCTTGGATTCAATCCAAAAAACTGACAAGTGTAGGGGGGCCTTAAGTCCAAGCTATTTGCGCGATGAGTGTTGATTGAGAAGGGGGATGTAACTACAAGATGCCCACTTTACGGTGGAGATATGCCTGGCGTAGATGAAACAATGGGGAGGGAAGGGCAGGGATGACAGACAAAGGCCTTGGCCTCCATACCCATAGTCTGTAGTGTGTAATAACAACGGCACAAACCCACATTTTCACATGAGTGTGTGCATCATGTGGTGACATGCTTGTGCATTTCAGTGAATCTTTGCACATACTACACACTCAAATGATGTAACCAGTGATTGCTGGGGAGGGGGGGGGGTGTAATTGAGAGACTCCCTGTCTATCCCATTCATGCTGATCCATAATGATGAGTTGATCTTATCCGGACTAGCTAACTGATGGAGTTTATCTTAACCGTTTTAAATGACTGATTTAGTGATTAGAGCAGAAAATGGGGACCAGTCTCGGGGATTATTTTTAATGAGAGTTCATTTTAAGTTTATATTAAGTGGATTGCAGTGTATCTAGAGGTGATACTGGAGAGCAATGAAGGAAAACATCATTTTGATGTAGGACTTTGGCATATTTGGACAATGGCGTTACAGAGAGGTGGCACTGTAATTTGTTTTTTTTTTTTTTTGAGAGATGATACATGTAATTTTTTCCTTGTAAATTACTCCTCAGTTGTATATATTGTGTATAGTTTTTAGGTCTTGATATATCGTACTCGGTAAACATTCGAGTGTATTCTTCATAGCAAGATCCTTTGCTTGAGCCTGGATGGACTTAAGGTAAAGTCAAAATATGCACAGTGATGGATTACTCATGGAATCTTCAATTCTCTATTTAAAACAATCCTATCCAACTTGTCATACTTTGTCTTTGGTACTGTTATCTTCAGATCTACAACTTTTGTTTGTTTTTAAAGGTTTTACGGCGCATTTAGGTCATATCAGCACCAGTAGAAAGGAAGAAAATTGGATAGGAAAGACATTCTTGATGTACAATTAAAAGGGCTTGAAGAAAAAGTAAGACAAAAGGGAATCGGTTCAAATAGGGAATAGATTTAGATTCCAAGAGCACACTATCAGTGTACTTAGTTTGAGACCACCTAAAAGTCTCAACCAGACACCAACACAGGTCCCCACTAAGAGAAATACACTCAAATGTTTACAAATCATATCGGTCAGATGTGCTGCCATTACACCACAGTGATTTTTAACTTCTATATTCTTCGCAAGGGTACGCATTTTACGCTGTGAACCCTCGCTTGAATCACATACATTGAAAACAAGGACAAGGACGAAAACATTTGAGTAGCTCCATTTTTATTTTTGAAAATATCAAATTTATAAATAAGGGAGCAGGCACCTATGTAAGATAAAGATCTGAACTAATTTCTCATGTTTTCTTATTGAAAACTATATCTTTTATGCAGCATGGAGTTATTCATAATTATATTAGCAACAATTTTAAATGTACTCTGATTGGACCTGTATAAGATTTCTCAGCAGACCTGCTAAACAAAGGTATTTTGCTGCCAATTATCTTTTAACTAAATGGACTTTTAGATAGTGTAATATCCACTAAATGTGCTAAAAGCGCTTAACAAGGGATCCCAAGTCAAAAGCAACACTCAACATGTAGGATGAGACATAAAACCTGTATGGCGTTATTACAATTATTTTTTTTGGTCAACAAAGACAACGCTGCTATTGGTCAGGCATTCATTTTACACCTGAGAAAGTAGAGAGAAAGTAGCTAAACGCACTACCCATGGCAACAAGTCAGAAGCTGAGTGTCATACTGCAAAGACAACTTATCCCCCTTGCTACCACACTTTTTCTTTGGCGTGTTAAAACTTTAAAAAATGAAGCACAGATAACGTTTTGATCTAAAAGCTATTAATTGTCAAATTAAATTCTTTTTTCCTAACACAATCCTTGACCTAAACACTATTTAACAAAAAAAACAAAAAAAAAACAGTAGCCCTTCGGGAAAAGCAATTTGTAAAATGCATGGTCGTTTCCCTTGATCATGAATCATATTCATTTCAGTGTCCAATTAAACTTGAAAATTGATTTTGCTAACAAAACCTTTTAACACAACAATAAAACTTTATTACATTAAATAACTTTATTTGGAAATTAATGAGCATTTTAAATAGTTTATTCTGTATGCTTTTAAATGATGAGCAATATAACAATCATAGTAATAATATCTCACTCTCACTAATCGCTGTGTGCTGCATATGATTTTACCCCCCCCCCCCCCCCCCCCCCCCCCCCCCCCCCCCACACACACACACACACAAAATTAAAATAAAGAAAGGAAGGATGAGAGAAAAAAAAATGTTATACATATTTAGATTTTTTATTACAAAGAGTAGTCATCTTTATGAAACCATGGAAATGTCTCAGTCTACATTCATAACATGAGCAAAAAAAATAATACAAAAACTACTAATAACTGGTAAAGACATAGAAAAAGGACAAATTTATGACAGAAAGTGGAGTTTTCCTCTTCTTCATTATGGCACATTTTTATTCATCTTTAGCCACGAGTCATATGTTAATAAGATGAATTTAATAGCTTCAAAAAGAACACAATACCATACACGGAACATTTCAGGCTCAAAACCCTTCTTCAGCCAATAACAAAACCAGTTAAAAAATTAATACATCACTTAAACTCCAGGCAGAAGAGTATTAGACAGGTCCAGTCTGCAAATACCAAGTTGAAACAACATTATTATTATTATCATCTTGCAAATCGCGTTAAAGCAATTACTAATATTCTCTTACACTGCAACACATATCACGAAAAATCACAGCTTCAAAGCTTGCTTGAGACAGCAGGGTTAGGGCCTTCCCATTTTTCTCCTGTAAATGGAAGCATGAAAACAACCTTAATTCTCTTATTACTTACAACATTAATAATTTCTAAAACACATGGAAGCATGAAAACAACCTTAATTCTCTTATTACTTACAACATTAATAATTTCTAAAACACAATCTCAAACAGATTATTCTTTTAAAAAAGAGATCTTTGATGCTTCTAATGGTTTAAACTACAATATTTCAACTACCCATCCAATTCACAAATTCTTTTCGACTCTCAAAAACCATTCCAAAACCATTGTCAATGTCATGATGCAATATTCCACCAGATGCTCTGTCCCTTCCACTTCTATCCACAAGGAGTGCAAGAGGATAATGTTATCAGGTCCTACTCGTACAAACGGCTGTCATGAAACCAGACTTTAGACTGTTGGTAGACATCTAGTGTCTCCTCTTTCTGGTATAGAATCCAAGAAGCTTCTTTTCAAGCTCAGAGGAACTGCTATTCCGAGTAAATCTCCAGATGGTCATTACAATCCCCGTATGAAGTTGGGGAAGATAAGAACAAAAGCCACCAGGATTTCAATCGGTTTGTACTTGGAACATCATCCATAATGTGATTCAAAGGGATTACCCTAATCTCTCTCTTAATATTCTAATGTTATCAGCACCCACCATACATCGAGGTGTTGGATTGCTATTAAGATTAAGATTAGGACCCACTCTTTGGGTGTTGCTGATAGCATTACCAATGCTATGGATTTGCATTGAATTGTAGAGTTTGACACCTATCTTCTCTTTTATTGCATCTCTCTAATGGAGAACAGGGGCCCAGCACTATGCAGCAAAGAAATGTGCTGTGGGCAGATATCCTGGAGCAACAGGCAAGATAAAGATCAAACCGTTGGGAAACAAAACTTTAAAAAAAAAATCTGACTATGATATATAGAAGGTCTCAAAAAATTCACAAAGTGGAGATAGAACCAATTAACATTCAGTCCATGATTTGTCTTGCTGAACATCATTGTCTAGTTCATGTGTAATATTATATTTATTGACTTTGCAAATACTTCAAAGTTATCGTGATTGAAATTATTTCTACTGAAGTGAAAGTCAACTGCCTGCTTTTAGATTTGAACATGAACCAATGCTCAAACCAATAGAGAATGCTATTCTTTTAGTTGCAAGAAGTTCAATAACAATGGTTAGCTATCAAATAGGGTCCCATTAGGCAGAAGTTGGGTACGTCACATCAAGTCAAAATACATTAACACTGTTAAAATCACATTGCAATGGGTAGTTCTAGACAGGAACGAAGTATTCTTTCATAGCTCAGATTTAAAGACAAAAACAAAATTGTATTTGTCATGCTGGGACCTTTCATCTGATACCCTCATTTATGTCGGAGATTCACTTGAAAGTTTAATCGATTAATTCAATTATTAAAAGAATAATCATTTGCTGTGAAAGAATTTCCAAATGTGTACTTTTGGATTTGAGGAACATAATTTTTGACATCAGAATAAATAATATAAAACGGTTTAGGCAGTGTACTAGAGGGGGAAGACCTTGTGACCTCGAGTCAGCACCGCTCATACGTCTTATAAAGTGATTAAATTAAGTTACAACCCAAGATCAACATCAAAGCTTACCAATCATTTGTGCAAAAATTGGGAAGCGGTCACTGCCAAACACCTACTCTTTCTTCCCATTTATATTAGCCACTATCATTGGAGAGCCAAAAGCCTGGCGAATGAAAGAAAATCAAAATAAATTGTTGGATAAAAAAAGTAATTAAAATGTCCTGGTAGGATAATGAGGAAAAAAGGAGTAAAAGACGTGAAACAACTATTTGACTATTTGTTAGGTTAATTCATTGCAATTTTTGAAACTGTAAAATAATTGATAAAATGAACTAAAAGATTGGATTGAATTACACAAAACAAAACTAAAAATAAAGAGTAAAATACATTAATAAGATTCAAAATGGTGGTTATTTTAGTGATAATAAAACAAATGACAGTTTTTATTTTTCAATATTTAAAAAATAACCTTTAGATATTTAGGTCCTATCCAAAGTAAGCTGTACAAGGCACTTATTAAGAGTAAATATTCTGTGATGACAAATCTTACCCCGAGTTCCATCGCTTCGTCTGTATTCTTTTTAAGTCTGTCCTTGACATCCTGATCTTTCAAACGACCTAGATATTCTTGAATCTCTTGTTGGCTTAATCCTGCTTTGGTGGCAGCCTGGTAAAGGTTTAATGAAGTTAATGGAATTTTTTTTTTTAAATCAAGCACAGAGCACTGGATAGTAATTGCTATTTTGCTAATCTCTGAAATCCTCAGTGCATAACTCTGAAAGGTTATAAAAAACTAATTCATTGGTCACCAGCATGATCAATTCCGGTTTGATTTCTTTTTTAAAATATACAAAAAAGTATACACAAAAAAAGAAAATAATGCATATATTTCGATTTTTTCAGCAGACCTATAGGGGGAATGAAGATAACCCCACTTTATCAAAATCGACTATCACAACATTAAATTAAAAACCAATAAACAGCTCACCTCAGCAAGACTTGAATCCTCTGATAGATCTTCATCCTACAATTTTATAAACAAAATGAAAGCAATATGTAACTGATTGTGAAACAAAGGAAAATAAAACAAAAACTCGTAAAATTGTTAAAAAGCATAAAATTGTGACCCAAATTAAATACTGTATACACTAACATCCATCAGATGTCAAGTCCTAGACCACATAATTTACTATCAGGACATTCAACACTTAGAACAACAATGTGTGGATATCTGTTAACTACCAACATGGTTTCAGGAAAACCTTTTCATTTTGAACAACAAAACTTATATCCGCATTTGAGTCCCTGTCAATTGTATGATAACAGAAAGTAAGTTCTTAACCTCAGCAAAGCATTTGACAGAGTACCCCAACTTCGCTTAATTAAAAACCAGAAATAATATGGTATCCATGACCAAGTTCACATATATTACCATGAACACAAACAAGCAGATAAGCATATCTCATGAAGTGGTTCAGCAATTGGTTCATTCGGCACAAGATTACAGTGAACTAAGCAAAGTCAAACTTGGGAGTACTAAAGGGTCTATTTTGCTACCTAATATCCATTAATGACATCAGGAAGAAACTGTCTTCACAAGCCAAATTAAAACTATTCGCTGGCGACAGCATTCTATTCTGTGAATTATGGAAGACAAAAAGATTTAACCATCTCGTAGAAGGATCTTGAATCCCATCTTAGTTAGAAGACCATGGCAAATGAAATTCCATCCTGCAAAGTGCCTTCTAATGACTACATGTTGTCTAAAAAAATAATGAACAAAAGTAAGCACAAGTTCATGACCAAACTTTGGAACAACTAGAGAGCATCCAATCCCTTGGACACCACTCGACTGTCGATATTGGGACAACTGTATTGTTCAATGATATTGCATTGCTATTTTGCATATTTGATTCTTTTTAAAATTTGCCATTAAAAAAAAAATCTGTTTTTATCTGTGAATTTAAAAACTTGACATTTATTTGAAAAAAAAAGAGTTATTTCATTTCATTTTCTTACAATCTTCCAGTTAGATTTTGTTTTTCTTCGTATCTGTTGACATGTACTGAATTGCAATACTGATTACCCAAAGTGTTAAAGGCTCACTGTTGTAATGGAAATACTCGCAAACCAAATATTGTCCTTTGAAATAATATGAAAAATAAGCCCATAATTGTATCCTGATATCAGACCGGTAAGTATATGCCTGTAGCTGGTATTCCTCGATCAAGCTTTTTATATAAATAATACAAATTAGAAAAAAAACCTTTGGCTGGAACAGCTCTTTAAATTACTCCTTCTATAAACTAATGCAATAACAAAATACATATCAAGACATAGATGAGACCATATCATCTCCTATCAATAACAAAAATTAAACTTTGTCAAATTACCCTAGACCACCCTCGCATCCAAAACTCTCTTGACACAGCCTCTACTTTCTCAGGACATTTCAGGTCCACTGCGGTGAGGAATCGTTGTGCTTTAAGGGATCCCTTCTCAAACATCAATTCTGCTGGATTCTGGGTAAGAAAACGAAGATAAAATAGTCTTTTAAAAGAATTTAAAAGCAATACTTAGTACAATCAGAATAGAGCTATAAAATCTTAACTGTTTAAACAATTCGATCAGAAAACAAAGATCCTATCTCAAAAAAGAAAATTGTTTTAAGCGCCAACAGCATCGCCCTAAAGATCTGAATTTCCCCCAAACCATATTTGGGGGTCATTATAGCACAGTTAATTGTCTATAACTGACATCTAAATCTTTTCAACAAGAGAGCAGTAATAGTTGAGCTATTTTAATAAAATCCGAGTAAAATTGTGTGACCGTTTCTGAGTGAAAAATGGTAGTTTCTTATGTTAGATTAGAGCACAATCAAGCTACATCTCTAAAGATTGAATATCAGAACATATGTCTCATAGTTTGTGAATCGTGAATTTGAGTAATTGAGAAACATGCCTTTGGTACCACAAGAGGAACGTCAAAGTACCGAGCACAACGTTCTACGTCAACCATGGCGTATAATCCTTTGTTGGGAACCATTGCTGGGGGTCTATTTCCTGAAGGAATATAACATTTAATAAATATATACAGATCTGGACAACAACAAAAAAAGGGAGAGAATATTGCCTCTGACTTTAAATACCAACAGCACCTGATTGTTTTGCAGAATGGTTTGACATATTCAAAAGAAAGTATGTTGAACTTGTTTAATGCACTTGTCAAACATGAGTGGCCTCCTGATTTTAATTGATGACAATGACATTGATTGGTGTGGCTTTAAAGTGATTGGAATCTGAGATTGGTCATTCAATCTCTCTATGACGAAGGAATTTGTTAAATCAAATGCATTTTCTGATAGTTCAAATACTTCCCTTTTAAAAGGTATATAATATAAGATTATAATAATCATTGCAATGGAGTGTCAAAATTTCGACACGAACAGATTGGATGTGCGTCTAGTGTCTTTCACTAACTGAAACCTGATGGTTTGCAATAAAAACTTAAATTTTATACTATTTTAAAAGGGAAGTGCTATCAAGTCAATTTTACCTAAATGTTCCCATTATCAGAAGAAAAACTGAACAGGAATCGACTATTGGGCATAAAAACAAATGTGTGTTTGTGGTTATTGAACCACAAAAACTCTGATCTGAGCAATATAATTTCTACAAAGAAAGCAATTTAGCCCAATTTCATAAATTGGAGCTTTTGTACGAATCACTGCATTATCTACTTTGGAAGCACCTAGAACACAGTCCCAAGTCACAGTAAGGTAAGGTGGGGTCTAATCTTTGTTTAAGTTTGTTTTTAAGGGTCTTACGGCACTTGCAATACATTTAGGTCATATCAGCGACAGTAAAAAGGAAGGAAATGGGATTGTTAAAAGTTCTAGAATTACAATTAAGCACCCAAGAAAAAGTAAGACAAAGGAAAATTGGTTCAAATAGGAAACAGGTGTAGATTCCAAGAGTATACTACCATCAGTGTACTTAGTTTGAGATCACATAAATGTCTCATACTGACACAAGCACGTATCCCCAGTAAGATGTACAAACTCAAATGTTTACAATCATATATATATATATATAAATATATATATATGTGTGTGTGTGTAAAACAATTACAGTTCATAACAGAGAGAGGATTTATAATAGAAAAAAAGATCATCTCCCACAACTCATACATTTGACTGTTTCTTTCCCAGCCAGGATATCCGCTCAGGGCCAGTACAAAACCCAGTTATCTCATTCCAAGACGAAGACAGAAAGCATGCTGGAAAACAGGGGGATAGAAGACACAGTAAGAGACCCCCTGCCCACTATGGGAGGTCAGGAACCCCACCCAAGGTCTAATCTTTAATCGTCATGCTACTGTGCCTGTTTAGAAAAATAGTCATCTGTACATATTATAATTATAGAGGCTTCTTTTCTCCTAATAGCATAAGAACAATAAAGGAATAATTTTGTTTTATGAGCAAATCAACAACCTAAAACACTGCACACACATTTCAAAGTAATTTTTAAAATAGGAACGTGTCCATTCAGAAACATTTTCCTTATAGGGGACTCAAACCCTACAAATAATAATAAGAAAATCTCAAGGACCACATAACACAAAAACGGTTTTAAAGTAATTCATTAAATAAATTCAAGAACATTTTTTCCCTACACTACAGACCAAGGCATAGTAATCTGTGGTCATAGCAAAGGCAACCTCTTAAGATTTCGAAATCATGTGAAATTGTGTCACAAATCCATCAACAAGTTAAAGACAAAAACTTGGAAAATAGCAATAGTTTTGATTTTTGTTATTTAAAAAAAAAATGACATAAATAACTCTAATTCCAGCATGGTATATGAGTACAATAACATGTTAACATTTCAAATTCTTTTACAAAAGTTAAATGATCTAGAAATAATTTTCCAAATCGAATAGTTTGTTTTGAAAAAAACAAAACAGTTTTGGCTTTTTAAAAAAAAAATTTAAAGCCAAAACGCCCTTTTTAAAGGTAAGAAAGGAGAATGAAAGAAATACGAGAGAGAGAGAGAGAGAGAGAGAGAGAGAGAGAGAGAGAGAGAGAGAGAGAGAAAGAGAGAGAGATAAAGAGAGAGAGAGAGAGAGAGAGAGAAAGAGAGAGAAAAAAGAGAGAGAGAAAAAAAAAAAAAAAAAGAGAGAGAGAGAAAGAGAGAGAGAGAGAGAGAGAAAGAGAGAGAGAGAGAGAGAGAAAGAGAGAGAGAGAGAAAGAGAGAGAAAGAGAGAGAGAAAAAGAGAGAGAGAGAAAAAAAAAAAAAAAAAAAGAGAGAGAGAGAGAGAGAGAGAGAGAGAGAGAGAGAGAGAGAGAGAGAGAGAGAGAGAGAGAGAGAGAGAGAGAGAGAGAGAGAGTGATACTTACCAGAAGCCTGCATTATCCCACCCAGGAAAAATGGTCTCAATTTAAGACTGATGTTCCATCTGTGGTGGTACCGTGCCATCACCTGTGTCATTTAAGAAAAGAGTGGATGTGACCAAACTGTTGCAAATTGCTAACAATAAAAATCAATCAATCACATGTTTTCACCTATCTATTGATAAGGACTGATAATCATGACAGTCAACATCGCCAGTACTCCGGCAATAATGGCTAAAAATAATACTATTTGTTATATCAGGGGAATCACAACGTTAAAGGGTCTTGGTGGTGACAATAAGTGTATACATCTCTTGTCATTATTTCAAAGGTTGAGAGGGTAAGACTATGAGACGGGGAAGAGGATTATGCATTTGTAAGAATGAATCAATGAATTTTACACTCTTACTGTTCAATTTACCACAGACTCTACCCTGATGGTAAAATAGAATCGTCCAATCAACATAACAGAGGGAGAGTCTACATAGCAGCATGGCATCTCAGTTACTTCCCATGCTCTAATAACTTGTGTTACAGAAGATGTATTAAACAACATTCTCTTTGAATATTATCAATTGAGCAGTCAACTCCCTTTGTAACACTGGGGTTCAGTAAAAAGAGATTCAAACCTCGATCCTGATACTAGTCTACAAGTTTTGAATAAGAAAGGTATTTTATTCTTTCATATGTCTTATTAAAACCCCTATGTACATATTTCAAAGACTCTTTTATGTTTTATGTACAGTTTAAGTTGTATGATAATTATACTAGTCTTTCAGAGCCATGAGGCCCATGGAGCCGGATATTATCCAAGGTTCTAAAGCGTGAAATGGACAAAAGCAATTGTTTGTTATCCTTTGGATAGGACGCTAATATATCATGAAGTACTTTCTACCAGATCTAACAGACCCATTTACCAATCACTGATGGGTGGACAGGGTGGTCAGAAAAAATCTCGACTGCATCCTGGATCGATCTCAGCCCCTTTGCGTGAGAAGTGAGTGCTCTACCAACTGAGCTATCGGGACCCCAATGATAATTATAAATTACAAATTAATGTGATAGGAGTTCAAAAAGAATTTTCAATGTCAAATTTGCACTATTTTTTAATTTTAGTAAATGGACAGAAAAGCACATTACATAAAAAGAAGTGTTGCAATTTGAAAATATTCCTTATTGCTTTTGCTATATGTCCATGAAATTTGCTTTCATTTTTACTGGTCCATCAGTGCAAATGGTTGGATTAGGTAAGTTTCTAAAAAAGAATAAGAATATCACAGTCAACAGTGCGGGTTGAATCCTGTCAACACCACTTTAAAAAAACAAAAAACTTGCCTTATAATATAAGGAGAGTTTTTTTTTTAGATCATGTTGCGAATGTTAATACCCCCCATCCTCTTGTATGTTTATGGGGGGGGGGGGGGGAAAGGAGGTTGGGAGCTTACTTTGGGCTTTAAAAAAACGAAGTGACTATTTCTCTGAATGCTCGGGAAAATAAACTAAATCTCTATTTCACAGAATGTGTGCATATTTTGGGGTTTTTCTTTTGCCAGTGCTTGGGCGCTCTGTCTTTTATTCCCAACGTTCTGTTAGACTTCTATCTTGAGTTTTTGCTATCCTGTCTTTCAACCTCTGTTCCTGTCTTGAGACTTTGGCTTTGTTATTTAGGTTTACTTCTGTTCTCTCTTTGATAGTGCAGCGCGAAGTGCAAAAGTGAACGCACCATGAACTATTCGCGATAGCACAACTTTTTGATGAAATCTGTCTTTGTCAACAATATGGCTAAAAAACATTAGCTTGATGATTCGTCCGTAACCCATCAGCTATTGGGGGCTAGCCAACCATTCGGAGAGATAGAGTTCAAGTTTATTTTCCTGAGCGTTCTGAGAACTAGAGCCATAATTATTATCATTGTGAGAAGAAAGGCTGATAATCTGTCTAAGTGGTGACAGGAGTACATCAAAATTCCTAAAAATAAACCTTTGTTGAATGTCAGTCAATAGAGCTAACTGTAAAAAATATTACACATTAAAATAGTGAATATATAAACACGACTCCCGATTATTTCAAGTTTGAATCCATTGATGAATAGAATGCATTAAATATTGATATTGTACTGTGTTTGTGATAAACATCCAGGTATTAGACTATCGGAGTGACTATTCTCACCCCCGGGATGAGAATAAAAAATCGATCGAGCTCTCACCCCCGGGATGAGAGTAGAGGTCCTCGCCACTTCTCGTTATTCTCACCCCTGTTAACCAACACGTAGGGAGGGTAGGTAGCCTAGCCTAGCCGCCACCCCTTCTCGCTATTCTCATCCCGTATTACTATTACCTAACAAACAGCCAGATATACATTGAGACAGGGGAGAGAAAGAAAGAGAGAGAGAGAGAGAGGGGGGGGGGGGAAGACGAAATAGAATGTGGAGGAGAAAGAGAAGAAGAAAATACCAACAAATTAAAATAGAGAAAGAGGGGATATGGGGAGAGGGCGAGAGAGATATGAAATATTGAGTGGACGAGAGAAAGGAAATACAAACAATATAAAAGATGTAGAGAAATAAAGTTTGGGGTAGGGGGGAGGGAGAGAGCGAGAAAATATAAACAAGTTAAAATACCTAACGTAGGGAGAAATTGAGACAGCTAAGTCAACACAAAATAATAATATGCCCATAAAAGGAAAAGTCCAATTCTGAGAAATTGGGCAAATCCAGTTCACTTAAAGAGAGAGAGAGAGAGAGAGAGAGAGAGAGAGAGAGAGAGAGAGAGAGAGAGAGAGAGAGAGAGAGAGAGAGAGAGAGAGAGAGAGAGAGAGAGAGAGAGAGAGAATCCCGTAGACAGACTTCCAACAATGATTCCCATATCTCAAGCCAGCCAGTCTACATTTTAAATGCACTACATATAAGTTCACCCTCCTTACGTCCAGTACCACGAGAGATTTGATGTTCAGGTGAGAGTGGCGAGGAAGGGGGGTGGGGGGGGGGGGGGGGGGGTGCTAAGCTGACCCTACAAGGGGATGAGAATAGCGAGAAGGGACGGGGGCTAGGCCAGGCTACCCTCCCTACCTGTTGGTTAATAGGGATGAGAATAGCGAGAAGGGACGGGGCACCCTCCCTACCTGTTGGTTAATAGGGATGAGAATAGCGAGAAGGGGCGGGGCTGCATGTTCACCCTCCTTACGTCCAGTACCACTAAAACTAGTCACGAGAGAGATGATGATGATCAGGTGAGAGTAGTGAGGAAGGGGGGGGGGGGGGTGTTAAGCTGACCCTACACAGGGATGAGAATAGCGAGAAGGGACGACGGCTATGCTAGGCTACCCTCCCTACCTGTTGGTTAACAGGGGTGAGAATAGCGAGAAGGGGCAACTACCTCTATTCTCATCCCGGAGGTGAGAGCTCGATCGCTTTTCTATTCTCATCCCGGGGGTGAGAATAGAGGCAGCCTTAGACTATATTGCTATATAATAACCTACAAGATATGAAGTGAGTAGAAAAGTGCCAGAAGACAATAGAGAATAAAAAAATTTTTCGCGGCGGTGGTGGGGTTTGAACCTGCGACCTTATTGGTACGACAACTCCGCCTGGCAGGTGAGAGCGTGGCTCTACCGTGTGAGCTATCCACGAACACAAAAATATTCGTTTCAAACCCAAAGTCATTTCTAGATCCCTCTCTCATTTTATTCTCTATTGTCTTCTGGCACTTTTCTACTCACTTCATATCTTGTTGTTACTAACATAAGTGCCTGCTCCACTCACTTTTCTGAATTAAAAATTCACCCCATACACCGGAGCATACTCAATGTCTCAATCGTTTCTATGTTATATGTTTGTGATGAGAATATTGGCTCTTAAGCTTAACTGCTGGTCAAAATTACTTCGCGATGGTGGTGAACGAATCGGCGATCTCAAGAAGTGGGTGAGAGAGGGATCTAGAAATGACTTTGGGTTTGAAACGAATATTTTTGTGTTCGTGGATAGCTCACACGGTAGAGCCACGCTCTCACCTGCCAGGCGGAGTTGTCGTACCAATAAGGTCGCAGGTTCAAACCCCACCACCGCCGCGAAAAAAATTTTTATTCTCTATTGTCTTCTGGCACTTTTCTACTCACTTCATATCTTGTTGTTACCAACATAAGTGCCTGCTCCACTCACTTTTCTGAATATATAATAACCTATGCCATTTGATGTGTAATCGCGGATCTTTCATGAGTGGCGCCTGTATAATATGGAAGTTCCTCAATTTCGTTCCTTCTTATACGGTTGAAAGCTCAAGTCAGAGTGTACAAGTACAGGGTAAAGTTAAAAGAAGGGAAGTAGGGGAAGGATCAAGTCATGGATATGATGAATTTGAATAATTAATAAATAAAACGAGTCGGACCTCGAAGGCAAACCATGAATATGGAGACACGACATCATAAAACAGCTCTATTGACTTTTTCCCTGCCATCCTGTAACACAAGATTATAATGAGTTGTTTGAAGCGTTTTTTTTTTTTTAATCACCAAAGTGCAAACTTCGTATTTCAGCAAGAAGAGGATTCGTCCTAACAACTAACAACAAGTCATATTTCATTTTGTTTGCAACCTTTGGCCGTGGCTGGCCTTTGACCTTCAGACCCATAAACTGGATTAAATTGAATTCGCATATTATTATTATTATTATTATTATGGAGCGTCATTCGACACCCGAGTTTCGGGTGTATTTTGTCACAGGATAATTCGACACCCGAGTTTCGGGTGTATTTTGTCACAGGATAATTCGACACCCGAGTTTCGGGTGTATTTTGTCACAGAATAATTCGACACCCGAGTTTCGGGTGTATTTTGTCACAGAATAATTCGACACCCGAGTTTCGGGTGTATTTTGTCACAGAATAATTCGACACTCGAGTTTCGGGTGTATTTTGTCACAGGATAATTCGACACCCGAGTTTCGGGTGTATTTTGTCTCAGGATAATTCGACACCCGAGTTTTGGGTGTATTTTGTCACAGGATAATTCGACACCCGAATTTGGGGTGGGGATGGTCAGCAAAGAATTTGGCATCCCAAGCAGGGTAAAAAAATTTTTGGAAAAAAGATGTTGTTTTCTTGTCGTCGGGGGGGGGGGGGGGGGGGCGTTGGCAAAAATTCTACAATTGTTCGTCTTTGCAAACACACAAACCATTAACTGCAAGACCATCTCTCTCCTCTCTCTCCTCTCTCTCTCCTCTCTCTCTCTCTCTCTCTCTCTCCTCTCTCTCTCTCTTCTTCTCTCTTCTCTCTCTCTCTATTGATTTCTTTCTTTCTATCACACACACATACATACGCTCCCTCTAAGACCTAAGTGACGTAGATGACTTAAACAGCAAAGGGTATACAATTACAGATACTGTGCGACAAACTCGCGACACGTAATGTCGTGCGTTCAGCGAAAAAGGTTAAATACTCATATAATCCAGCAGCCGAATTGACGCACAAGACGATGTGTAACCTTGAACGTTTCTAGTCTGATTGATAGAAATTAGTGAGAGTTAATCAGAAAAAAACGGCTAGTTATAAACAAAGGGCTATGTGACGTCATTTCCTTCCTTCTATTTGCAACATCTCATAATAATAGATGACCTAAATCTTAATGTCTAAATGGTATAATATATCTATCAATATAGATAATATTGTGCTTGGCTAAGAAGTTCACAACATTGCCATCCGGAAGTATAACGAACCAACACACAAAACGATGTGTAACCTTGAACGTTTATGGATAGTGTGCGCTTGGCTAAGAAGCTCTCAACATTGCCATCCGGAAATATAAAGGACCGTCACACAAAACTATGTTTAACCTTAAACTTTTATAGTCTCGTTAATACAGTTTAGTGAGAATTACTCATAAACGTGGATGGCAAAAAAAAAAAACAAGTACGATCACCCAACGCTGCGCTGTGTGGCCTTAAGCAAGTCATCTCGCTTTAGCTCGATTTGCGGCGCTGCACTGCAGGTGCCTGGGTTGTTCTAGTCTTCCCTAGAAATAGACCATTGTGACAAATTTCCCCTATGGGATAAATAAAGGTAATTAAGTAGAACAAATAGAGAATCGGATAGAGAATACCCCGAAATCCTAGTAACATTTTTGTTGTTGTTGTTGAGAGGTATCTAAGCATTCGGGAGACCCTTTGGGAGTATTATGTACGGTGTTGGAATTGTTTTCATTCTTCGCAAACACACACATTTTCTCTTTCAGTCATACAACATAATTGGCACTGTTTTGTTACTATGTCAATTTCTCCAAGCTTGCATTGCTTGTGCAATTTATAATTTGATTTCTTCCGATCTTCCGTCCATCAAGAATCCAATTTGAAAACGTCAACAGATTCAGATTGACGCTATTCCCTATTTATGTATAATTCACACGACATCGGTTGCATTGACTCTGTTTCTTAATAACCACGCAGTCTTGCTGATATTTACTTTCATTTCAAGGTCCTCATTCCTCACTAGAAGCCTGTCAACAATCTTTCGGAACTGACTTGTAGATGTTGCTATCAGCCCTGAATGTTGTTTTCGTGTCATTGAGCGGATATACCTATGTAATTTCACACCTTCATTTGGTACACGATCACTCCTCGGTTGAGTCCACCTCTCATAGCCTAGGGTTCAGTTCACTCTTTTGTTCACCTCCCATAGTTCCAGGTCCGTTCCCCACTGGAGTCCATATCCTGTGGTTCCATGATCCAATAGGTTCTCTCATCAGAGTGATGATTATGTACAAGCTTACATTTCGTAATCAAAATGCACTGTTGAAAATCATCATACTTGAAACTGAACGAAGCTGAACAGTTTAATTTTTGAGATCTGAAAAAAAAGTGAGACCAAACAATCAAATGCCTGACACTCTTTTTATCTGTCATAATCTTCTTTAAAATTTTACCTCAATGACAATGTTAATGATAACCTGCTTATTTCGCCAAGAGAACAGTTTCACAAATTCAAATTAAAGAAATGATCAGTTATTATAATCACAATATAACCCCAAAGTCGATAAAGATTTAAAGATTGTGGTCAAAATATGTGTGTTGATGATTTGGTCGTAAGTTATATTTATATGGCCTTTAATTTCATGTGATGTCGATATAATATATATCTACATGACTACATGGCACAATGACTATGATTAAGAATCAAATGAAAACCAAACTGTAAGGGGTCTACAGGTGACATGTATTGTTTTGGGGACCATAAATTAGACCATAGGCATAGAGATTTAAAAATGAGTAAGAGTAAGAATAGTCAGAAGGAATACGTGTAAGTGTAAGTATAATTGTCTCTTGAACTCTTATTTATCTGATTAGTCGACAAGCCTCCAGTAGCTGATGGGTTACAGGCGCGATGTTGATGCAAAAGTAAATGCTCAAACAGAGAGGACAGGGAATTCCCATGAATTCATGAATCATCAAGCTACTAGTTACTAGTGCCGCGCTGAGGACCGGACCGAGGACCGGTCCCACGGTCTTTTAGCTGTGAACCGTGGTCCGGTCCCAAAGAGGAAGACCGCCGGCGGTCCTCACTTCTTATCACCTTTCAACGGTCTGGCGCCATACTACTTCCCCAGCGATTCGTTGCCTCGGTCCTTTGCCTATCTTCCACCAATCACCACCCATCCCACTTAATTAATCGCACCCACCCCCTTTGCCATACACTAAACGACACAGACGACCATAGGCCATAGAGGCAGACGACCACCTCCCTCCACTCCGCAAACCGCCCTTTCGTGTGTGAGATGGGGGGAACAGGAGGCGCACGCCTTGGACGATTCCATTATACGGGGTAAATTTCAAAATTTACTACACCATAATGATCGCAATGACAATGATCTATGATGAAGGCATGACCCCTCTTCTCTAATGGGTTATTGTTTGAAATGTATGTGACTACTAAAGATGTGTGTGTGTGTGTGTGTGTGTGTGTGTGTGTCTCAAACCTAGCAAGTTGCTAGTCTGATTTTTTGTTTTCTTTTGTCCATCTCTTGTCGCCACTCCTTTCTATCGCATTGTTGTCATTTAAAATAATACAATAATATTAAAATTTCGTTTGGTGTTTTAACTAATCAAATAATATGAGTTTCATTAGTTTCTTCCTTCCAAAAAAACCAGTTATAACGTCTGTATTTTTAAAAGGTCCAATAGAATATTTGGGGACCCCGATAGCTCAGTTGATAGAGCACTCTCTTTATACGCAAAGGGCCAGAGATCGATCCGGTGCAGTCGAGTTTTTTTCTGAATCCCTGTCTACTCAGCAGTGAATGGGTAGCTGGGTTTGTTAGATCTGGCGAAAAGTCACCATCGACCCCACTTATTACTTATTACTTATTACCGCATCCACCCCTCTTATTATAACTTCACGTCTCTCTCTTACTCTTCAATGCTCGCTGCCCTCTCATGTGTGTGTGTGTGTGGGGGGGGGGGGGGGGTAGGAGTTGCGTGTGTGTATAAACGCCACGAACAACTCGATCAACCCCTTGGGTGATTCCCTTATCCCCGTTAATGGGGATAAATTTCAAATTTTATTCACGCTAAATTATCGAAGTAACAATGAAGTACTGTGATCAAATAAAGAAGGCATCACCCCTCTTCTCTAATTAGGTTACAATTTGAAATGAGTGTGACTACTCCGTGTGTTTTACTCTGTAGACCACGGTTTTCATCGTGTAGCGGTCTTTAACGGTTCAAGAATGAACGATCCCATGGTCCCAAAGGTCAAAACGGTCTCTCAGGAATGTTCAATGTCGAAAAGGACCGCCGGTCCTAGGACCGGTCCTTGCGGTTTTCATTTCCCAGAGACCGTAGGACCGTGGTCCTTAAGCTTGCCAAGGACCACCCCGCACTACTAGTTACATTGTCTTTTAAGGCTTTTACAATTTACAGCGATCGTAACTGTAACACATTCATTCAGAACATATCAGCACCAATAGAAAGGAAGAAAATGGGATGGTAAAAAAGTTATAGAATTACAATTAAAAAGCCTAAAGCACCAAATAAAAAGTAAGACAAAGTGACAAAGGGGAACTGATTCAAATAGAGAACATGTTAATCCGTATTAAGTAAGAGTAAGAGTGAGCAAACTAGATTCTAAGAGTAAGAGTGAGCAAACTATCAGGGCCAGGGGAGTCGTCTTTTGGGGCGCACTAAAAAAAAATCAACCTATCTGAACTGTGGTGTTTTGAAAGCAAAAATGCCACTTTGTTCACAGGAAAAATAATGTATCACACTAACCTATCGAAATTCAACCTACCCTTGCCCTAACCCAATGCCAAAAGAAAAGATAATGACTGACCTTAGGAATGTTATCGCCTTTACTTAAGACTTAACAAAATAAAATTGGAAATTGACAGGAACATTTATCAATACAATGGAAAGAA
>NC_088363.1:76969974-77004974 GCF_034508935.2 Berghia stephanieae
CATATTATTATTATTATTATTATTATTATTATTATTATTATTATTATTATTATTATTATTATTATTATCATTATTATTATTATCATTATTATTATTATTATTATTATTATTATTATTATTATTATTATTATTATTATTATTATTATTATGTTATTATTATTATTATTATTATTATTATTATTACTATTATTATTATTATTATTATTAATACTATTATTATTATTATTATCATTATTATTATTATTATTATTATTATTATTATTATTATTATTATTATTATTCATCATCATTATTATTATTATTATTTATATATTATTATTATTATTATTATTATTATTATTATTATTATTATTATTATTATTATTTATTATTATTATTATTATTATTATTATTATTATTATTATTATTATTATTATTATTATTATTATTATATATTATTATTATATTATTTTATTATTATTATTATTATTATTATATATTATATTATTATTATTATTATTATTATATTATTATTATTATTATTATTATTATTTATTATTATTATTATTATTATTATTATTATTATTATTATTATTTATTATTATTATTATTATTATTATTATTATTATTATTATTATTATTATTATTATTATTATTATATAGAGAGAGAGAGGTGGAGGGAGGATAGATAGATAGATTGGATAGAATAGAGAGAGAGAGAGAGAGAGAGAGAGAGAGAGAGAGAGAGAGAGAGAGAGAGAGAGAGAGAGAGAGAGAGAGAGAGAGAGAGAGAGAGAAAATTGTTTGTGAATGTGTGTTTAATATTTTTTAAAAATTAAATATAAGTAACGATGGGACTTAATGATGCTTATCCACAGTGTATCCTTGTTCTAAGCGCTGTACACTTACTTCCCCAAAGCATTAGCACACATTGCGAGAATGTTGATATTTAGTCCAAGAATACGCTGTTGACGCCTGCTCGATCGCGGGTGTAAATTTCACCCGTTTAGTCCCTTGTTTAGTCTTAGACTTTGGATAGTCCGGCTTCACGAAAAGCTCGTAACGCGAGACAATGGAAATAGTCCCTTACTATCGTTACAGTCTCGGTCCATGAATCAGATCCCTGTGGAGGGAAGTGCATTATTGAAACACTGAAACTCACAAAGAATTTGAGCCAAAATAGGAAATCGGTCACTGCCAAAGACCCACTCCTTTTTGCCATTCACATCAGCCACTATAATAGGGGAGCCAAATACCTGAAGGATGGCATTAGATAAATGAGAATGGTCAACAATGGGCAAATATAAAAACATCTTTAAAAACAATCAAAATGAGACCGTTTAACTCACTCAACCCTAAAACCGACTATATCCGTAGTTTACCTGGGTTACTTTTAGCCCATGCCTATTTATTACAGTTTTCTAAGACAAATTATAGGCTTAGTATCAAAGCTAATGTTTTTAGCTTTTAGTAGAATAAGAATATCTATGCACATGATCATTTTTAATACACGTTTTTTTTTCAATTTTGGAAAGAAGCAAAAATCTCTAGGATTGAGTGAGTTAAGACAGTTTTATGTATTAATTCATTTTACCCGAAAAACGGGTTGATGTTGGTTTCGGGTCCCATACTATATTTTTCAACTCGTTCATTGACTGTACGGACATAAACACGTCAACGACATAAGCCTAGGCCTAATGCCAACCATATATTCTATTTTAAAAAGGCGATTTTTCTTAGAAAAAGGAATTGGTGCACAACGGTTTACATTTCATGATTGTCCATTTTGTTTGTTTTTAAGACTGGCAGAAATCTAAACGTGCCACATCAAGTTTCCAATTGCGGAAAAATGTTTTGTGGTTTGTTTGTTTTTGTTTTTTTTTTTGTTTATATAGGTATATATATTTATATATATATATATTATATATATATATATATATAATATATATATATATATATATATATATATGCGTGTGTGCGTGTGCGTGTGCGTGTGTGTGTGTGTGTGTGTGTGTGTGAAAAATTGAAATATAAAGCGTAACATCAAACAAGCTATATGATTATGCAAACTATGCAAAGTTCTTTATAGGAGATCCCAAAACACCTATTATGTAGGAAGAAGCATAATGCCTGTAAAGTGCTTTTAAAATGTTGTTTATCGACAGCGGTAACGCGGTTACTTGCAAGGTACCCATTTTACACTAGAGTAGAGTGAGACAATATGAGTAAATAGTTTATTCCAAAGCCTGAGTTTAGCACTGCCCTCGTTTGGACTATAACTAAAGCCACTTGCCAAAAGACTATGAAAACTTGTGAAGGGGAATTGAATAATGCAATGAGAAGACATAATTTAATCGTGGGAGAAATTTTGAAAAATATATTTTAGTATTGAAACAAGGGAGCCCCTAAAACGCCCATTGTTTTCAAACACACTTTGTTAAGCAAACGCTGCAGGATAGACAGAGATCAGGGGGAACCCTCAATTAAACCTGGGATCACAATTGGACCAATTGCTTATGAAGCGAGCATTCTACACCCCTCCCCCTACACACACAAACACACATACACACACACACACACACACACACACTTTGATTAAAATATCAATTTTGATGGCGGGCAGAAATAATGTTAAAGATGATACAGAATAAAAACATTTCGAAACACACTCATAATATGTTGGATGTTGCAACTCAACCTTATTTTCGATGTAATCAACATTGGGATTGTTGCACTTTTCTATCTAAGGAAGAGATGTCCTTTTAAAAATAGGTTCAGTCAAGTTGACCCAAAAAGTAAGGCACATATTCTGCCACCTCTTCATCGTTAGTGAACCTTTCACCAGCCAGACATTTTTAATGGCCCAAACAAGTGAAAATCAATAGGGACAGGGTCAGAACTATGTAATGGATGAGGTAAAACTTGTTAATTACAATGTCTCTCTATTCTCCAATGCAGTTTCAAAGTAGCATTGCCATAATGCTGAACCACAAGGACTTCTCATCTGTGGGCTACCTCCCTGACACTATTTGATTGCTGAGCTCATTCATCGTGTACAATTCTATGGGCAGATGACTTTGAATTTTCAAGGTCATTGCAATGTCCCGAATTCAAGCCCTCATATGCCGACTGATTTAATTCTTCTGTTTGACTGACACAAGAATTGCGTCCTACTATCTGTTTACCTTGTAAACCTGTTTGGCTTACAGCAAAAAAAAAAAAAAATGCACCAACTATATATTTAAATTTGTCTTGTAATATAAATTATCACCATTAAACAGCGTTTAAACTCCCTGTGAATTTCTGTAACAGATTTCTCCTTGTGCATTGAGAAAACTGTCACAGTAAAGGTTGTTCATAATTATCTTATTAAATTTTATTTTATTAAGAACTGAATTCATCTCACTCCAGTTATATTTCGGTAGGCTTAGATAAACTTTACCTTCTAATATTAGATCTTTCCTTTTATAGCCTTCCCTCGTATTAATTTCTAATTAGTGAATACTTTTCGTTCTACATTCTGTCACGTAGCCACTTATTATAAAAGCTGATAGGTCTAACATTCTACACTCACTTCTCTCTACAATCTATGCCGGACGGCCAGTCGCTCCATTCCTCATATATATTTGAAGATTTTTATCTTTTGGTACTTTGTGGATATTTTATCTCCACCATCAAGACGTCGGAGCTTTTACCTTTGATGGTGTAATCCTAAACATTTTAAGGATCAAACCTGAGTCCGCTGTCGAAGAAATACCCGAATAACCCCTTCCCAACTACCTGGAAGTGGAACTTTACGAACCTGAGCCCGTTATCAGAGGAATATAGAACCCACGCCTGTCAACTGCCTGGAAACGTAACCTTACGAACCTGACAATATATCATCATAAGTTACGTAATATATTCACGTTTCTATTTGTAACTACCACAATCACTATTTATCTCTTTTAACTAAATTTCATCTTCCTTTTTATTTCATCTTAAACAAATCGTTAATTGTTTTTCATTTATAGTAACTAGTAAATTCTGGGGCCTCATTCTACATATCTTTATGCATAGTCGAGTAGCTCTTTACTCACTTGAGACCATGACAAAAACCACCTCTGTCATTGACAACTCATGTAAGGCATTTGCCATTTTTGTTTTGGTTTTTAAATTCTAGATACGTTCAAGATGTTTGTGCCCAATGTGCATGTAGAATAAGTTGAAAAGGAAAGGAGATTTCAAAATATTTTGCAGATTTGTATAATTTGATATGACTTACAGGTTCTTTGACTTTGTTTCAGGGACAATCCGTGTAAGTCTTACATTTGATATTTCTAAAAAAAAAATATCTAATCTTGACATAATATAATATATACTCGTACTTTAAAGTCAAAATTTTTCTATTGTTCATATCAATGCGTACTAAGATTTGCTCTTAATAGGGAAATATTATGGGCCTTTAATCTTAGAATAAGGAATGTGATATCATTCAAAAACAAATATTTTGAATCGAAGCGTCATACTCCAAGTTCCAACGCTTCGCTCGTTGTCTTCCTGAGTCGGTCCTTGACATCCTGATCCTTCAATCGAGCGAGAGTATATTTAATGTCTTGGTGACTCAATCCTGCTTGGCTGGCAGCCTTGTAAAAAAAAAAAACAAATCAAGTGAAAAATTATTTCGAACATGTTTGTTTTCTCGTTGGATGTTAAATAAAAAAATTGAGGAACAAACTAAAGCGGTGTTTGGTCAAATTTCAAGGCTACTAGAGTTGATTCAACTTTACTGCTTTTTCTTTTATTTTCATTACGAAATTGAGATTATAATCATTATCCTAGAGAGGTCCAAGCTTGTGGATACTCTCGCTAACGCCCCATTCATTTTGTCGTAAAACGTCTCATTTGAGACAATTATTTGTAAAGTGTGAACCAACGCGATTAAATGTTTTAATGAAGACATCTATTTATTTTTCTATTCACAAAGTGCTATTAGGGGTTACTCATCAAGTATGTGGAAGTTATATATCATATCACATCATATCAAATCAGTATTATGGCCTTAAAATGGACCAAGTGTTCCTTAGATGGCCTTAAAACATAGGTAGCAATATTTGGGATATTAGACATTGCATATTCTTTGAGATAAAAATATTAAAAGGGGATAATCATTAGATAAAAACATGGAAGATTTTTTTTTTTAATTACCAAAAAAACAGTCATTCGTATTATTGACATAATATTAGGAATGCTCAGTCGATATTATAAGTATTTTAAAGAAAAAAGTTCCCTGTCAAAGGCATTTTTAAATTCATTAACATCTTTAGCATTTTTTTGTTTAAATTTTCAGACTTGTTCATGTCAGTCTTAAATATTTTATTGTGATCCTTCAATAAAATTGTGTCTCTTTATTTCTAAAGTATGACATAGGAAATAATTGAGTATAAGGCAAGTCGTGTTAAAATTTAGAATGATAGATATTTATCATAAGAGATTCTCATTGCTGTTATTTAATCAAGAAAAACTCACCTCACCGATACTTGAGTCATGTGAGAGATCTTCATCCTTAATTTGAAAACAATTTAAAATGAATTGATAAGAACTGTCATAAAATGCACACATAAAAATCAAATGTGACTATTAATACTGCAAAAAGAGCTAATAATACAAAATGCCTTATATTTAAACCGAACGCAATTATTGGCTTGACTTAATAATGTTGTCATGGACAATAATTTACTTTGGTTTGAGAGTATTTGCATTTCAACAATGGGCCTATATAATTTAGGCTACGACCTGCAAATAAGTACACGTCAGGCTACACGTATCTATAGCTAATTAATTAAATTATTGATATTGGAAAACTTATAAATCAGAATAATATAAAGGCAGGAGAATCAATTCAATCGAGTTTTAGTAACCTGAAACAAACCAAATACAAATAATTTAAATTTGTCGCCCAGTGGCCCAATCTAGTATTATGTTGGTGTATACCTGCACATAATTACAGATCTGATATAAAATAACGACGAGACCATAACATTTTGAGATATCAGATATGATAATGATAAGTATTGAAATGTAAATTTCAATTTATTAATCGAAGACAGATACTGTGGACGTTTCGAGTGTCCCCTTTATCAACAAAACACGATGGATCTCTCATTGTCCTTAGTGTTTTGTTGATAAAAGGGAAACCCAAAACGTCCACAGTATCTGTCTTCGTTTAATAAATTGAAGCTTACATTTCAATACTTATCGGTTTTGTTCCTTTGAGTTTCAAGCAGCAACATTTTCATTATTTCATGATATCAGATATGTAAAATCTACGGAACAAATCTGTTACAATAAATCATCCATAATTAATTCGTTAAAGTTTTATCACAAAACGAACAAACAAGAAAATTTAGAATACCATGACAAAAAAAAAAACGCAAATGGCAAATTATTGCGTTGTCATGTCATGACGTCTCCCTAATTTCATTTTAGGGATTTTATGTTACGCCAGTCAGTTTGCTGTTACTGTGACAATCGAATGTTATCATATCGATGTCTAGATCTCAGGTTATCCAGAGTTATCGATGGCTTGCACACCTCTTTGACATTATCTGACACCAAGTGAAATCCAGCCAATGGGAGCGATCTATATTCAAGTTTTCGTCCCAATAGAGTCATCGATCAGATGATTTGTTGCTGTTCAACGATTGTATATTTCTTAGTAAATGTAAACACCCGACTTTGTTTATGAAAGTTCTAAACACACACACATGAGTCAAACGGAACAAAATGATCCATTGTGGTGTTAGATATTTGAAAAACTGTGAACACTTTTCACTATGTGGGTCTCTTTGAGCACATTTTTCAATTGTGACCAATGACCTCGAGCACACGGAAAGGTAATATTATAGATCATTTCCATTCTCGTAGCCGGGCTGAAATCAATGCTGGTTGAGGATTGGAACATTCCTCAATCAAAAGCGAATAGCTACTCTCATTTGATACGATCATGCGTTGCTCACACCATGTCTGCATGACCTGCACACAAAATATATTAAGGCCATCACAAATGTGTATCCTTCTCACTAATGACCTCCTGTTACACCGTAATAAACAATTAAAATAGTGCCATATAATTGAATTAAAAAGGATTTTTCTTGTATCGTTTATGTTTTGTTGTAAATTGTTTTGCATTGAATTATTATATTTCGTTGCACCCGATGCTCATTAAGCAAAACGATTTTCATAAAAAAAAAAAACATTTATTGTTTGATTAGCAATAAAATCATATTCATTTTAATAAAAACCAATGATTCAAACTTTAAATCTTGTTTCCAGCACTTGGTTTACATCTACTAAATGCTAGATTGAAGCGATAGGCCACTGAAACCATTTGGGTACTATAACAAATCAGGAGCGTTTAAACCATTTGGGAACTATAACAAATCAGGAAAGCTCAAAATATTTGGGCACGACAACAAATCAGAAAAGCTCAAACCATTTAGGAACTAAACAAATCAGGAAAGCTCAATCCAGTTGAATCTATAACAAATCAGGGCAACTCAAACCATATGAGAACTCTAATAAATCAGGCGAGCTCAAACCATTTAGGAAAAATAACAAACCAGAAGAGCTCAAACCGTTTGGGAATTCTAACAAATCAAGAAAGCTCAAACCATTTGGGATCTAACAAATCTGGAAAGCACAAACCATTTGGGAACTATAACAAATCAGGAAAGCTGAAAGCATGTAGGAACCATAACAAATCAGGAAAGTTCAAACCATGTGGGAACTATAACAACTATAGCAACCCAGAAAAGCTCAAACCACATTTTATTAACATATTCAACAAATAAAAGGCAAAATGTGCAAATCGGTACTCAAATGTGACATTCATTTTCGTGAGATAACCAAGCCCTATAATTTCTCGTATACGTATAAAACTCTTCTTAAGATTATACTATCTAGTACGTATTGGGATTCGGTTATAGTAAATTTTATTACGGGTTTGGTATGCTAATTTCTTTTTGTTTTGTTTTGTTTTGAAAAACGGATTTTCTCCTCTATATTTTGATCAGTTTTTATTGATAACCAAGCCTTATAATTTCTCTTGTATGTATCGAACTTTCTTAAGATTTTACTATCTAGTACGTATAGGGGATTTGGTTATAGTAAGTAAATTTACGGCTTTGGTAAGCTAGTATCTTTTTGTTTTGTTTTGTTTTGAAAAAAAAAAACAACTGATTTTCTCCTCTATTTTTTGATCGGTTGATGTTGAACAATAGCCAATTTTTGCATGAAGGTGGACCGAAATTGAAAAAAAAATCATAAACGAAAAGTTGGAATCAATAAAAATGATTAGCCTGTGTGTTGATGTGGTAAAATTATTTATGGGTTGTGTTGCGAAGTGGTTCAGCAGTGCGGTGTTTCGTTTTGTTACAATATTCAAGAGATGTTAAGCGTGGTCAGTGGCCGGATGGGTGACAGTGGTCATAGAAAATTCTAGTCCCAACGCTGTATCTGAGTGTAAGGCACTTCACACACTACCTTACTTGACTCGGGTATGAATGAGTACCTGGTTATAGGCAGTGACGGATATTGTAAGAGTGCTTGTACAAAACGGATGTCTGGCAACTTGTCCTGTATTAAAATGAAATATGGTTCCATATGGCCTGCTGAGGGAGTAGTTGAAACGTGAAGCGCATTGAGCATAGTAAATCCCTGGAAATGCTTTATACTTGGTTCATATTTATTTTAACCATTAATGCTTCTCTCTTAAGAGAGTTGACAAGATAATGTCGAGGGTAATGAAAACGACTTTTATATTTACGACATTTATTTGTGATACGCATAATTAAAAACGGTTCTGTCTTTTAATTTTGTGTTCCCCCTTTTTTATTTTGTGGTGCGCAAAAGATGTTGATCACACGATCTTAAATTACGAGATGGGATATAATCATTCATAAAATCTTTCAGATAAAAAGGTGAGCAATCGTCTTTAGAGTTAAAACATAGTATTGCAACTTTATAATCAATTCTAGCTTTAACAGGCAACCAGTCGAGTTCATAAAAGATTGTAGCCATGTGCTCTCTTTTTTTTTTTTTCTTCTTAAAAACAATTCTTGCGGCTTGGTTTTGTTAAAGCTGTAGTTTCTATTATCAGACAGATTAAATAGTAATGAATTTACAATAGTCAAGTCTCGAAAAGATAAAAAGAGACTAATGTTTGAATGGACTTTTTGGTGTGTATACAGCGTCAGCAGTGGACCCAAAACAGATCTCTGGGTAACCCCGAATTTTAATGGCGATTGGTCGGAGTGACTTCTTATGAGAACAGACTGAGATGTCCAACATGAACAATAAAGAGATCAAAATTTCATTTTACATTAAATAATAAAGTGATACTTGTTGAGTCACAAAACCCGCTGATCTGGAGTACATTAGGTTTCTTTAGCGTTAAACGGAAAATAGCAATTGTTTAAACGGACAAGGGTAAATGCTTACTCACTAACCTTTGAATAATATGTCAAAGTACTTTGCGCCAAGTTAAAGGTGTCAGACCGTCCCCTTTGCATATGAGTGCTATTCTGACTGAACCTCTAGCATATCCCTCTTTAAATGATAGCTTTCTAGTTATAAAAAGACACACCACTAACACACTTAAAGAGACGAAATTTGGATACACACACACATACACACACACGCGCGCTCGCGCGCGCGGGAGCTCATACAATTGAAAGCAAAATCAACAACAACGAAAACAATAACAAATAAATAATTAGATGACAATATTCTTCATCAACAAATCTGCTAAGGCAGCAAAATCGCTTATTATGAATTTCAAGATAAAGTAACTCTTTTTCAATGTTGTTACAATAGGATCCATCATAATATCCGGAGTCATCTGTACAGAGACAACATTACCAAATCGTTTTAACATACCAAAGAGTTTTCTCTCTTCTACACACGATTGCATCATCACCAGGCCAACCAATTTTCTCAGGTCACGTCTGCGTAAAATTGATATTTACAATAATTAATATGAAAGGCGATATTTTTTCCCTTAGCAAATTCGTTTACAATTCATTTAAGTCTTAAATGGAAAAATTTAAGGACCTAATTTTCATGTTAAATTGGCTTCAGATGGAATTACCTCTCAAATCGAAATGCTGATGCATCAAATTGGATGGCCCGGTTCAATCTTTATTTTTGGATGATATTAATTAACTGCACTTTATTGCATTACCCGACTCCATGCCCGCATCCAAAACTCTCGCGAAACAGGTTCCACTTTCTCCGGACATTCCATGTCTAACGCAGTTAGGAATCGCTGTGCCTTGAGTGATCCTTTCTCAAACAATAGTTCTGTTGGGTTCTAGAATAGAAAGCATTTTCATTGTTCATCCAATTTTAAAGTTAAAGAAAAATATTGGAAAATTGATTAATCTACCAGATTAAATGATTATGACTTAACCCTCTCCTTACCAACCATGGAAAAATCGTCACATTCGTTACGATGCAACCGACAATTTTCTCATTCTGATTTCTCGTGTACATCACAAAATTGAAAGAAATGCTTTGATTACAGCTATCGATACAAAACACTGTGTTGTAGACATAATTTTGCTTAACAATAATCTGTATAGAATGCACTTGTTACTTTTTTGTTTGAGTAAGAAAAGTCTTTTTTTGTATTGGGTCGGTGTGAAATTTCGGAGGAAATTCTAAAAATGACCGGTAAGGAGAGAGTTAAGCAATTTAACAACTTATGGTCATCGATAGTGAAAAGCCTTTTGTCTCTTATCAAGGTTAATTTGGCATTTCGTTGTTCTCCTCTTTTTATTTCTTCTATATAGAAACCAGCAAATGCCATTCATTTGGCCAAGTGGTAATGATAAAGAATAAGCGTTTATCAAACCAGAAGAAAAGAGCGGAAATCAAGTAAATAAAGGGGCATGCAGCATGAAATAATAAACACAACATCTACTACTACTTATACTACTACTACTACTACTACTACTACTACTACTACTACTACTACTACCACCACTACTACTACTACTACTACTACTACTACTACTACTACTACTACTACTACTACTACTACTACTACTACTACTACTACTACTACAGTTTTTGCTGCTGCTGCTACTACTAATGCAACACTAAATACTACTATTACAACAACAAAAATAGCTACAACCACTACTACTACTACTACTACTACTACTACTACTACTACTACTACTACTACTACTACTATTACTACTATTACTTCTACTACTATCACTAATACTACTTACTAGCAGCACTACTACTACTACTACTACTACTACTACTACTACTACTACTACTACTACTACTACAACTACTACTACTACTACTACTACTACTACTACTACTACTACTACTACTACTACTACTACTACTGCTAATACTACAAATAATAATAATAATAATAATAATAATAATAATAATGATGATGATGATGATGATGATGATGATGATGATGATGATGTGATGATGGTGATGAAGATTATGATAAATAATATAATAATAATAATAAATAATAATAATAATAATAATAATAATAATAATAATAATATAATAATAATAATAATAATAATAATAATAATAATAATAATAATAATAATAATAATAATATAATAATAATAATAATAATAATAATAATAATAATATAATAATAATAATAATAATAATAATAATAATAATATATATATGATGATGATGATGATGATGATGATGATGATGATGATGATGATATAATAATATATAATAAAAAATAATAATAATAATAATAATAATAATAATAATAATAATAATAATAATAATAATAATAATAATAATAATAATAATAATAATAATAATAATTAATAATGATGATGATGATATAATAATAATAATAATAATAATAATAATAATAATAATAATAATAATAATAATAATAATAAAAATAATAATAATAATATTAATAATAATGATGATGATAATAATAATAATATAATAATAATAATAATAATAATAATAAATAATAATAATAATAATAATAATAATAATAATAATATAATAATAAATAAATAATAATAATGATAATAATAATAAAATAATAATAATAATAATAATAATAATAATAATAATAATAATAATAATAATAATAATAATAATAATAATAATAATAATAATAATAATAATAATAATAATAATAATATAATAATAATAATAATAATAATAATAATAATAATAATAATAATAATAATAATAATAATAATAATAATAATAATAATAATAATAATAATAATAATAATAATAATAATAATAATTTATTCTTTTAAAAAATAGGGTTTGGGGTTAAAATGGTTCCGTAGAGCCCGTGTTAAATTTTTGCCACAGATGTTGTGGACTTTTCGGGTTTCCCCTTTATCCACAAAACACGATGAATGAAACACTTAAAACGATTTTTTTTCATCGTGTTTTGTTGATAAATGGAAAACCCGAAACGTCCACATTATCTGTCTTCGTTTAAGAAATTGAAGCTTACATTTCATTTCCTATTGTTATTACTTTGAGCTTCAAGCAGCAACATTTTCATCATCAATTTTTAGTGGCATAGTGCCTTTCTTTGAATTATTTCAAGCAATGAATTTTGAAATATAACATCTCAATAGTGCAGACTATTTCGATAAGGCTGATTAGATATTTCGAAAATGAAACCAAACGAGGATGTCTATTTTACAGCATTGAAACTTTGGGGTCATGGACCACAGAAGTACTGTGCTACACCGCTGTAAATAAACAACATAATGTTATGTTATGTTATACATTACAGTAAATTTTCTGTCATTCGAATGTGGTTAAATGAAAACACCGCCATCTCGAAAGGAATTTGCGATCGCCGATGGACTTACAGATTTAATCTTTTAGATTAACAATGTGTTGTTTTCCTTTTGTTTTATATTTTGTTTTTTTTTTTTTTTTATTTGGGTCTATTTGTTTTTGTGTTTTAATTCTAAGACCGTAAGCAAAGTACCACTCCCATCTGTCAGATTGTCGATAAAAAATAGAGCAAAACGCACCCGTTTGAATTTTGACAGAAACCATAATCTATTCTTTATAAATCCAAGCATTCAGACTGGGAAGTTACTTGAATCAATTGGGTGAAAATGATAGTCAAATAAGTTCACATAGCATAAGAAAAAGCCTTACCTTTGGGAGCTTTACAGGAACATCAAAGTAGCGGGCACATCGCATTACATCAGCTTTCAGGTACGTTAACTTTCTCGGAACCATTGCTGGATATTTACTTTCTTAAAAAATATTAATAATAAACTCTTAATAGAACTAAGGCAGTGTCACAGAAATTGTGAAAAAGTTAAGGCCCGAAATTCAACTTTCGCCAATATCAATAATTAAAATCCTATTTGTTTTTACAATGCAATATATGAATAATGAAATACGTGGGTAAACTAATAGATAGAATATAAATAAATGAATGAATGAATGGATAAATAAATAAAGAACAATGAAATTACCAATAAATCTATTTATGAAATACATAGAAATCAGAATAAAACGAAAAAAGTATGCTCTCTAGCTTCTGAAACCGTCCATTTTTTTAGTGGTGAATCGTGAACTCAATAGTAAAGCAGTTCGAAGCAATGATTCGACATTGTTTAAATACTTTGACATGAAAGAGAGACTCTGAAAAAGCCAAGTAGAGAATTAGATAGGCATAAGAAATAGACAGAACAGTCCATTTGGTTAATGTTGATTAGACGCTAGTATTTCGCAGAGTGCTTTCAGTGCTCAGAATTTAAAAAAAAAACTCTGAACGTACATGGAACTGATATATAGTATGGTATGGTAAAGTATGGTATACTGATGCCTTTACTTTAACCAACTCAGTTATTGGTACCCCCTCCCCTTAGTCTTTAATTTTTGGTTTTGACTTTCACTTTACGATGGGGATATAATTGATTTTATTATATCAAATTAAAGAAATTAAGGAGCAGGTACTAGTATAAGATAAAGATCGGAGCAAGTGTGTATGAAAGGTGCCAGAGAAAGCAAGAAAGAAAAATAGAAGAAAAAGACCATCCCAAAAAATCAGTCTCCCGTTTTTTAAATCTTTTTTGTTTTGTAAATTGGCCTGTAAATATTGACACCAAAATGGCAAGTGCTTTAACCACTTTAATTCGTGGTTTACAGAGAGTCAATTTCTATGAGATTTATGTAGGATTATGAGGTTTCTACAATGTTGACCATATTCTGTAAATACAAGGGCCGGCTTATATATAAGTACCATCATCGGCGAACATCTGCCACTGTCACTTTTGGGATGGTTTCCGTTCATAGATACGTCTTGAGCTGTGGTAACAAGAAATAGTCGGATGGGGCAAGATCCGGACTTTACGCAGGGTCGAAAGTTTGAACCGAATTAATGCGTCTTGTGTTTGACGACTAGTGTATCTCGCGCATTGTCATGCTGCAATATCGGATCTCTGCCACCTCGAACTCGTGTGAGTCTATTTTGGAGGGCTCGTATAGTCGAAACATATTCATATTCAGAGTTCATTGATTGTCCTTTTTCAAGAAATTCCATGTGAACTACGCCTTCCATACCCCAGAAAATGATAAACAAGACCTTTCCCGACTTTGAATATCCTTGGGCTGGAGAAGATTTATCCGTGCACTCCATCAACTGCGCTTTGGTTTCCGGATCGTATTTGTATACCATCACCAGTCACAATATTCTGCAGAAAAGTCTCTCCTTCTTTGTCATATCGTTTCAAATGTTGGGTTCCAATTTCTTTTCTCTGCGCTTTCATTTCTGAAGTTAGCTGTTTTAGGATCTATCGTGCAGACTTTTCGGTCACCCAAAAGAGCTTTCAAGATATGGTGTTTATCAGCGATATCGTTTTGTTATACCTTTGATTCGTCCTAATCATACAGTCAACTGATTTTTGATACTTGTATCGGATGCAATAAATATGTGAAATTGAATGTAAGCTTCGAATTAATATACGAAAATAGATAAAATGGACGTTTCGGGTGTCCCCTTTATCAACAAAACAGAATGAATGAAACACTACAGACCAATTAAATAATGTGGTAGTGGCATTGTTACTACATTACGTCATGTATCGGATACAGAAAGTGGCATAACTGGTCGCTTGCAATTAAACGCTTTTGTCTAATTTCGACATCTCCTTTGAACATTCTAACCCATCTTCGAACTGCGCCATCATTACTACACATATCATCATAAACGATGGATGTTTGCTGTAGATATTGAATAATAACAGAGCGCTATTTGACGAGAAGCCCACAAATGACGTCACATGACTTAGTTGTGGCACGTGAGTGTATAACTATGGTTTGTGAGTGCGATGTTTGAAGTTTAGTGATTGTACCTTAAATATGTTTTAATTTATTTGCAAACTGTACATATATATATATATATATATATATATATATATATATATATATCAGCACGCTTTCGTAGATTGAGAGAGAGAGAGAGAGAGAGAGAGAGAGAGAGAGAGAGAGAGAGAGAGAGAGAGAAGGAGGAGGAGGAGGGGGTTTAGGAGGATGAGGATTTAGAAGAGGAAAAGGAACACCATACCTGTAGACTGCATTACTCCGCTTAAGAAAAAAGGCTTCAATTTAAGATTAATGTCCCATTTATGTTGATATCTTGTAATGACCTATAATTCAGATTAATAATTAAGATTAGATGTCAAAAGCGTAATAAAGATAAGGCCAGAGCGAGATAATTAAAATCAACTAATCACTAATTGATACTGCTGATGCTACTATTACCACGTTTGCCACCATCACAACTACTACTACTACTGCTACTACTACTACTACTACTACTACTACTACTACTACTACTACTACTACTACTACTACTACTACTACTACAATTTTTTCTCCTAACAAAATCCCCCCCCCCCCCAAACGTGAGCTTTTATATAGGGCAATATCCACTAAACTTGTCCAAAGCGCTTTACAATTGGTCCCTGGTCAACAGCAATACTAAACATGAAGAACATGGCATTACGGTTGTTAGGCGATAATACAATTATTTCGGCCAGGTACTCATTTTACACCTGAGTACGTTGAGAGAATGTGAGTAAAGAGCCTTTTCCAAGGACTCAACTATGCACCGAGCGAGTTTCGAACCCAGGGTCTTCCAATCTGAAAGCGAGTGTCATACCACAAGACCAGATACCCGTACTACTACTACTACTACTACTACTACTACTACTACTACTACTACTACTACTACAATTTTTTCTCCTAACAAAATCCCCCCCCCCCAAACGTGAGCTTTTATATAGGGCAATATCCACTAAACTTGTCCAAAGCGCTTTACAATTGGTCCCTGGTCAACAGCAATACTAAACATGAAGAACATGGCATTACGGTTGTTAGGCGATAATACAATTATTTCGGCCAGGTACTCATTTTACACCTGAGTACGTTGAGAGAATGTGAGTAAAGAGCCTTTTCCAAGGACTCAACTATGCACCGAGCGAGTTTCGAACCCAGGGTCTTCCAATCTGAAAGCGAGTGTCATACCACAAGACCAGATACCCGTACTACTACTACTACTACTACTACTACTACTACTACTACTACTACTACTACTACTACTACTGCTACTATTACTACCAATACTACTACCACTACCACCACTGCGACTGCTGCAGAAGATGACGATAATCATCATCACCATCATCATCATCATCATCAACATCAACATCATCATCGTCGTTGTCGTTGTGGCCATAGTCGTCATCATTATCCACTTCATCTTCAAAATTATCTATGATCAATGTAATTATATTAATGGAAAATAGAATATTGTGATAAAGACTATTAATGAGGAGGAGGAGGAGGAGAAGGAGGAGGAGGAGGAGGAGAAGTGATGAAGAGGAAGAAGAAGGAGGAGGAGGAGGAGGAGGAGGACGAGGAGGAGGAGGACGAGGAGGATGACGAGGACGAGGACCAGGACGAGGCGAACGAGGAGGAGGAGGAGGAGGGGAGGGAAAGGGGGGACGAGGAGGTAGAGAAGATGAAGAAGTAGAAGATGATGATGATGATGATGATGATGATGATGATGATGATGATGATGATGATGATGATGATGAGCTGGAAGACAAAAAAAGGAGGAGAACGAGGTGAAGGAGGAGGAGAGGGAAAGGGAGGACGAGGAGGTAGAGAAGAAGAAGAAGAAGAAGAAGAAGAAGAAGAAGAAGATGATGATGATGATGATGATGATGATGATGATGATGATGATGATGATGATGATGATGATGATGATGATTAGCTGGAAGACAAGAAGAAGAAGAAGGAGGAGGAGGAGGAGAAGGAAGAAGAAGAGGAGGAGATGGAGGGGAATGATGTGGAGGAGGTGTATTGGGCACTCTAACCTCGAACGCAAACCATGAGTATGGAGACACGACGTCATAGAACAACTCTACAGATTTTTTGAGGGCCATCATGCGTTCCAGTCCCTTTTTGGACAAGTGTCGTTAACTTGGGAGCTGCTTGCTGCTAGTTCGGAATAATAAACAAGGAATAATGTCTTATAATATTGCGATTCTGCACCAGAGAAAAAGGTGGAAGTAATCCAATCAAAACGATTCCAAAAAGCAACCCCTTGCAGTGTGTGAACCTGAAACTTTCTGATTGCAGAACAGGTCGCTATTGTTCTGTATTATAGTAGAACAGGAATTCGAGCAACAACGAGCATAATATCTTTAGCCATGAAAATCATTTGTTGTATTGATAAATAACTTGTAGATTCTTATTTCAATTTTGCCTCGCGTTGTTTTGTGGTATTGTGATGATTTTTAAAAAATAAAATGCGTTATTATTAAAAATTTCTTTGTAAACGGAAATCTCAGGGGCTAGGGAACAGACCGGAAGTATTTGGGGATTTTTGGGGGAGACAACACAAAAAATTTAAAGTTTTGATGTCACGATGGAAACTAGAGATCAGGCACCGGTGTACGATAAAGCTTTGAACAAATGTGTATGAAAGGTACCAGGTAAAGCAAGAAAGGAAAATACAAGAAAAAGAACATCCCAATAATCAGTCTTCCTCGACTGAAGATCGAACCTCAGACCTTCTGATTACCGGTCAGATGTGTTACCATTACACATCACACTCCTTTTATTAACACTTGTTCAAATAATTTATGTGAAGCTTTTGGTTAGAGAGTACGTCATATTATCATAGGTTCAACAGCGTTTATACTGACTTTTATGAAAAGAGTGATAACGGTTTCTAATATACCTGGAAAAGCAACAACAACAAAAAACGATTTTTCGTAGTTAAAGCTCGAGGGCCATTACCAAGCAGTCTATTACCTTTTTGCCAGATGTTGCCTCCACATTTCCTATCCAGGACTTCCTTTGTTTGCCCCATGCCTTTCTGCCAGCTACTTTTCCCTCTAGCACTGATTTTTGGATGTTGTTGTATATCCGAACCATAATAGTTCAGTTTTCTCCTTTTAACTTCTGCCGACAGTTTTCTGGACCGTTGGCCTGCATCAATAAGAACTAGAATGTTTGATTTCTTTCTGGTCCATGGTACTCTCAGAATTCTTCGGTATATCCACATCTCAAAGGCATCAATTTTTCTTTCTATCCCGTTCGTTATGGTCCATGTTTCACAAGCATACATGAATGTGGACCATACATAACATTTAGTCATACGCACTTTTGTTTTTGTTTTATAGTTTTAAGCGAGTGAGGATTTTACTCATTTTCATGAAGTTTGTTTTGGCAATGATGATCCTTCTTTTGACCTCTGCAATAGATCTGCCATCTTCTGTGATGTACTGGCCGAGGTATGCAAAAGCCTGTACTTGTTCTATTGCTTTTCCATCTACTATTATGGTGGCTTTGGGTTTTTCTTCTGTTCGTTTGAAAACCAATATTTTCGTTTTCTGTATATTAATTTTCATTCCATAATTATAACTTATTTTGTTGGTCTCATTTACTAGTTTCAGTAGGTCTTCTTTGTTTGTTGCTAGTAGTACTGTATCGTCTGCATATCTCAAGTTATTGATGTTTCTTCTATTCACAACTACGCCGTGCATCATCTCTATTTCTCTAAATATGAATTCTGGTGTTTTCTTTAGAAAAACCAAATAAATTAAATCAAAATAGGAGCAAGGCATCTTCAATGTTTAGCTATTCAACATAGTCATCACCACTGGCCAAGCACTTTTTGCTCAATTAAAACAGCCATTTTTGCCAGAGAAATGCCTCCCTTGGATGCAAAACATTGCTCCCAAAGCTGTGTTGTGATCTATTTCAAATTCCTCCTAACTTTCTCAGGATTTTAAATAATTCGATACATACTTTCTCACAGCTGCACCTTGATAATTTATTACACCTACATCGGCTGTAATTACAAGAACACCCAAGTATGACACTGAATAAATTAACGTCCAGCCGATAGACGAGAGATGCCATATGTCTGGATAATTAATCGACCGTCTGGCCGATCAAGGCCCCGTAAAATTATCCCAGGATTACACAATTGTTACTTGACGGCCAACCATGTCTGACGTAAACGGAATATGATTGGTCTCGAGCAAATGACCAGTAACATTCTGGCCCTAGCGAATCCAGGAGCATCATTGGTTTCTGGGATTGACTTAACTCCGGTCATATTTCTATATAAGCAAAGACAGTTAATTCGGCCTCTCTCTCATTCATCACTCTATCACCAACATGCTATTCTAGTGACCAACTTGCAATTCTATTTAGTGGGAAACATTGTGTGGACAAGGGTATGAAATAAATATATCAATCTTATAGCTGCGGACTAATTGTGTTATGATTAATTATAACTAGTATGTGTAGTGAGTAATAATTCATATAGTATTTTCGTCTAGGCTTTAAGTAGACACAACCTATAAAATAACAAAAATCGATAACTCATGTTATGAACAGAAATTCATAACTCATGTTATTATAACAAAATATTTAATTCACTCTCTTTATCGATAAAAGTATAAATTATTGTATATGCATGTATGCCTTCCAAATGAATGAATTACATTTACAAATGTGCTATCGCTAATACGCGATAGTACTATTATGTATTTATATGTATTGATTCTTATGCTCTCTACTTATCTTTCCCCGATGCCAACTAATCTTCATGTATTCTGTTAATCAAATTAAGGATAACGACTAACAGAATTTAGATCAGTGGTGATGTCAAGGGTTTGTTAATTAGAAATCCTCACGATATCACTGACTTGTCATAAGGAATATAAAAATGTTGCACTAGTCAAAGACTTGCTCCGGTATTTTCACAGATCTGGTTACCGAGTTTGTCCATTTGGTTACACGTTGATCCAGAGCTGAATCTATCATGTGACCCACTGGCACAACCAGAGAATAACTAATAACCAAGTAGAAGCAAACTTAACACCGCTACCAGTCACATCCAAACAGATAAGGAACCAATTATAATATTTTGAGAAACGGACAATAAAGAGATGAAAATTAAATACCCATAGCCTAACTTTCATGAATTAAAATGTACTATTATTCATTTGGAAAATTATATGTTAACGTCTTATTGTGTGAGGCAATTTTGTTGATATATATATATATATATATATATATATATATATATATAATATTATATATATAGTGGCATTCTCCATCAACATGTACAACCTCAATCCTGTCCATGTCTTGGTAATTGACCTGTTACATTTTCTTTTGTCCTCTTCTTCTCCGTTGACATACCACCACGCATCGCATGGCTCTCTTTCACAAGCTGTCGTGTCTAACCATATGTGCAAACCTTTTTTTATTCATTGCAAGCAATGGTTCATTTCTTTTAGCCAGCTTTTCCACATCTTCAAGAACATCTTTGTGAATACTAAAGTAACATAGAATTTGATTCCAAGAAAACTATTTTCATAATAAAAGACGAATGGCCACCACAATCACTCGACTTGATTCGAATGGATAATCGTTCGTGGAATTCTCAGCTTAAAAAGTTTCATGAAGGATTCCTTTCATAGAGCGCTCATTAAGAAAAATATATAGTGCTTGGAAAGAAGTACAGTACATGAGACCTGAAAAGTTGTATTGATTTGAAAAAGAGGGCTTTGGATATTTAAATGACAGTCTGACGATTAATAATCTTAAAAAGTGATTTTGACTCAAATTCAACCATCTTTAAATTTCGATACAATTTGCTTAAGTTTTACTTGATTTTTAAAGAATCAGTATAAATCTTTAATACATTATAGAAAAGATATAAAATTCATAAAAATACGATGAGCGTTCTATTATTACCTTTCAGTGCTCAAATTGCAGAGCTTGTTTTGATTCACCTTTGATTATATTATACGTCCTACCCACAAAACGTGCACCAATAACAACAGCGGTGTTATTGTTATGATAATCATTGTGCACGAGGATAATCATTGCTTCAGAATGATTTTTTTTAAAATGTACAGCAACATGTGCAAATGGCAGTTTATAGGTAATAGAAACTCATATGCGGATCCTTCCAAATCTAGGTATTTTGAAAAACACATGGGAGTACTTATTATTGATCAGGAGGTCTTATGTTCAATCCCCAGTTGAACCAAGAGTTCTATTGGTCCGAGGGCATGTGTCATACAAAAAGACCACAAAGCCGTACACACAAACTCCAGTTCTTCAGGACGAACACACCGACATCTATTCGATTTTTCGAGCGTAATTCGAAAGTGGAATTCACTTCCTTGGGGCAAATGGAATTATTCACTCATAGTTTCTGAGCTCTTAAAGGCTCTGAATGTCAAAAGCCAAACCACTCATACATACACCCGAGTCTAAAATGATAATGTTGGGACAAAAACTTAGAGGCTCCTTTTGTATATGGGTTTTCGATGACAAGTTGGTAAGCATAGCTGCCATATCAATAATGCAAATACACAAAACTATGTGTTAACTTAAAATATTATAGTTTGTTAGAGATAATTCAGTGAGAAGTAATCACCCAACGAAGCTGCGGAAACCTGAGTTCACTTTAAGATAGCTATTCTTTTTTTTAAGGATTGATGTTAAAATAGTTCAGTACAGCCAATCTTAAATTTTTGCCAACGAATACAGAATCATTGGCAAATCTAAATGTTATAAAATTATATCTTACAAATTAACATGGAATTAACTTTAAAACATTTTCCAAATTAAGGGTAATTGTATCACCCGTTGACTCAAGTGATTATTTATAAAATCTGGAAGGGAATAATGACTCTTATTTAGTTTCGTCAACATACTTCATTAGTGGACCGCAATATGTATAATGTATTTTTTTAGCTTAAGTGATATAATTTCAACAAATCCTCAAGAAATTTGACAGTTTATGGAATAAGTCAATACGGGTGAACTCATTTTAATTTATCTGTCCAATATCTAATCGGAAGAAGAAGTTTGTCAACAGACTTTAGTTTCTTCCAGTGGACTTCTTAAGAATGCTTTGACATTGTATTGGCTTTGACAATTTTAGAAGTCAAAAAATAAGATGGCAACAACATAATATAACAACAAAGTAGGGGTTGGAATTGACAGGAACAGAGAGGGTCAGTTACAATGGTAAAGAGGAAGAGATGGAACTGGACATGCATTGAGAAAGAAAAATGGGATTGTAATAGAATGCATGTTATTTTGCTTCTTATTTAGGCAAAATTAGTGCTGCTTTCTGATATGGTGGTTTGACATGCGGTTTTTAGTTTGCAGGATCACTTTGTAAAAGGCTCTTTACTCACATTCTTTAGCCGTGATCAGGCGTAAAACGAGTTCCTGGCCGATAACAATGGTGTCTCTAGCGAAATACAAAATGTAATAGCACCTCACATGTGTCATGGTAAGTGTCGTTATTGATTATTGACCCTAGTAAAGCACTTTGATCACATTTAATTTAGTGAATAGTGCGCAGTAAAAAAGCTCATGCTTCTTAGTGTAACATATGAAAAAAGTCATTCAGAGCAATTTCATCTTTGAAACTTATTAAGCGAGTATGCAATTGAAAACATTAATGTAATGTCACCGTCAACTAGGTCATCTTGTTTGGTTAAGCAAGCAGATGTTGTTGGGAAATTGCTTGGTTATTATTTGATTACGTTTCATTTTTAGGCACATTTATTAGATTGCTTGCAATTACTTATATTACTGCGAGATGCTTAGTGTTGGGTTTGTTATTCAGTATATCTGATGTAAAATTATGCTTCTAAATTCGACAAGTTTACCTGTACTTGTATGACTATTGAATATGGCCAGCCTGATATTTTACTGCTGGGTTTTAACCAGTTAACTGCCGTACTCCGGAAAGACGCTTATTTAAAAATTTGGCCAGAAAACTTGTCCTTCAATTGTATCAATCGATTTAAATGATCCCCATATTGGCAAAAACTCTCAAACCGGGGACCTCGCAATATTTTAAATACGCGTCTTTTCGGAGCACGGCAGACAAGTGGTTAACTAGATTTACTTATCCATGATACTCTGCTACATGAACGCTTGTGTTTTTGGTTTTAATGAGGTTACAAGTTAAGCTTTACTTTGAAAGAAATCATGTATTTGTAACATTTGTCAGAGATTAGTTTACTTGTCCCTTTTTAGAATTGCATATAAATCCTTCTTGTTATGGCTAGAGCCATACATTTTAATCTGAATAATTGTTATGCAATACATAATTAATGGTTTGTGGCACCTAAATTCATTGACAACGAACCTATTTATTTTTTTTTTGGATTTGGTAGCTTGGTGGTGTAATTTTGAGTTCATTATGCACTGAGTGAGTTTGTTCTGTCTGTTCAGACGTTTATATTTTGTTTTTGCTCCTGTTTTTAAAAAATTATTTGTTAGGGGAGGGGGGGGAGGTGGTAATATATTTTTTTGGTTCTCCTATTTGTCCGGAATGTTACTCATCATACATTTTGATGGTATATTTTTGTGTCCTGTCCACTTAAGTTTCTTTTTTTTTTATTGTGGCTGGTTTACTTACAATCAGATATGACCCTCATATTTTGATCTACCTTGAATTGTTCTGTAACAGCTGGCTTGTGGGTTTCTTATTTTAATCTGTTAACTGCCGTACTGGAAATGGCACGAATTAGAAATTTGGCCAGAAGACTCGTCCTTCAAATATCGACCAATTTAAATAACCCTCATCTTCGCAAAAACACAAACCTGGGATATATATATATATATATATATATATATATATATATATATATATGTGTGTGTGTGT
This sequence comes from Berghia stephanieae, assembly GCF_034508935.2. Classification (NCBI taxonomy): domain Eukaryota; kingdom Metazoa; phylum Mollusca; class Gastropoda; order Nudibranchia; family Aeolidiidae; genus Berghia; species Berghia stephanieae. The sequence goes on from NC_088363.1 coordinate 76,994,240, forward strand.
GTGTGTGTGTGCGTGTGTGGGTGTGTGTGTATGTGTGTGTGTGTGCGGGTGCGTGTATGGGGATGGTGTTTATATCTCATGGTGTGTGAGATGTTGTTGATATGCTATGTGGGTGGGGATTGAACACTTTGCGTATAAATGTATACATAAATCCAATACTAGCGTTACCAGGTGTTGCTTTGAAAAACTCGTTCATGAATTAACAAAGAAAAAGAAAGCTAATTGAGTGAAACACATTTCTAGTTCTTTAAATTTTATTTCAGAGATACGACACATTGTCCAGTGTTGTCATCATTTCGGGGCGAATTAGAAGCTAAAAGTGAATGTTATATACATAGGATGACAATTCGGTTAAAGTTGTATGTTATTGAAGATTATGAAATACATCGCCTTTTATGTCTTAAAAATTTACGTTTGGACGTCTGTTTCTTTCTGACATAATACAACAAAGGAATATTTAGTTTACAATGAGAAACGTACGCCATTTTTTCTTTCGGTTCACGTTGAAACCAATGACTCAATAATTATTTGACGTAATTCAGGATAATCCAGAATCCGCAAAGATAAATAGAGAAAAATCAATTTAAAATATCAACCTTGATTTTTCTTGTCATATAAATCAAAATCTGGATTAAATTACTCAATAGTTAGAGCACCCAACTTGGACGCAGAGATACCAAGTAGATCTGTCATTCTGTCGAATTGAGAACGAGTCCATTCAGCATCGTTGGCTTGCTGTTGAAACTCTTTACATATTCAATTCAAAACTGTCTTTATTGTCGGAAATATAGTGCATATTACTCAAAAATACATAGGAGTAATATAATGATATGATAATAGCAAATAAGAAATAAGAAAAATAGATAATAGTCCCTTATGATCTTTCTCCGTTATCTAAATTATTATAACTAAATCTAAATAAATGGCTCTCTCTCTCTCTCTCTCTCTCTCTCTCTCTCTCTCTCTCTCTCTCTCTCTCCCCCCCCCCCCCACTCTCTCTCATTTGTTTGCCATTCCACAAAGATATAAGGTTTTTTAAATTTGTTAAAAGCGACGATGTTTGTATGCTTAAATTTAAATTTTCTTTCTTTAAAAGTTATTAAGTTGTTGAGGATTGGAATGGAAAAATTGTTAAGGATTTTTAAAGTTTCTGGTGCCATTGTGCGCATTCTTTAAATTTCTAATGTGGGGCCTTGGTCTTTTTTAATAGATTATCATGAGCTACTACGGTCGTAAATAAATCGAGAGGCACGTTCTTTGAGTTTTTCTATTTTTTATGTGTTTGCTTTGGAACAGAAATGGATGCTATTGGACAAAAATTAAACTTTGAAAAAAATAATAAATGAAAGATGATGAGTCTGTTTAATTTTGAAAATGTTTACCAATTCTTTTCAGAACACTCAATACTTGTCTGATTATGAGAATGATGTTTATATTGTAAAGATGTCAATTATTACAGTCAATTTCATATGAGATGAATCTTTATCCAGTACCTGAAGAACTACTTTCTTTGGAAAACTGATATCATAAAAAGGTCATTGTCAGTAACATTAAAATAGATAAACCATGGAAAGAATTGGCATTATATTAAAACTGTTTTAGAAAAATGAATTGTTCAAAGTAAATTGTCTTGAGAGCCAGACTATTACCCAAACATGAATAATTCGATACTGGCAACATTCACGACTTAATCCAATCCAATCCAATCCAAATTAGTTGCAGCTTCATGTGATGAAGATGGACCCAGCTAGGTGTGGTGGGGTGGCATTGCGGTAATATATATATATTGTGTTTAAACTGATCGAGATTATACAATTTTGTCGGGTTATTGTTTGCTCTGACATTTTCAGGGATGCTGTTCCATGCGCGAATGGTACTGGGGAAGAACAACTGTTTGTGCACATTGATTCTGGAATATAGCAAAGAAAATGCATTTCCTTTTCTTCCGTGGTTTTTCAATGTGTTAATAGGGATGGCGGTGGCTTCCTGTCAACCCTTGAACAACATATTGAGCTTTTGTGTCTCTCTACGTCCAATAAGTGGGGTCCAATGGGGTTTAATCACTCCATCTTTTACATTGTGTTATCGGTTGTAGTCATTACAGACAAATAGACAGGCCTTTCTTTGAATCATTTCTATCTTATTGATCGATGTTGATATAATCTGGTCCAATATGCCGCTGTTGTATTCTAAAACAGGTCTCACAAATACCTAATAGAACTTTTCTTTCACTCTTGTGAGGCATGATGATAGGTTCCGACGTAGAAAGATAAGGATGTTAATAGCATTGTTGAATATCTTTTCAATATGTGGATTCCATCTTAACTTGTCGATTGTTATGCCCAGGTAATCAGCCTTTGTTTCTGTTTTCAATTTTTTATTGTCATTGTCGGATGACTTGACATTTTTTTGGAGAACCATTGAAAATAAAATCGAAAAATATTACAACTAGATATTTCTTTTTACTCCGAACACACATTTGAATAGCATCTGTGTTGTGAAGCAGCTTCTGGATGTTTACGCATGTGCCATGTCATGGCATTTTTCTGGCGACAGCGAAAGCTACAAAAACTACACTGCAGTGGTTTTTCTTGCGTTTGTCCATATGTTGTGCTACTGTCTCCATTATCTTCCAATGTTACAGTTACTGGGCTGGCGCTCAAATCCTGATGAAAAACACTTGGTTGGGAATCTTTCAAAGAAGGATATACACTTTTACATTCGTGGTTTATATTTCCTGACTGTTTCTGTGATGTAAAGATTTCTTTTTGTTGTGTTGCACATGCGTCACGAAGTACAACTAAAGAACTTGATTGGTGAACTTTCTTGAGATGGTGATCCATGTCCCTCTGATGCCGAAAGAAAAGTGGACAGTCTTCTACGGGACACGTGATGGTTTTGTGTGCCAAAGATTTTTTTGTTTTCAATGCTGACCTAATTCGACGTGGATTGAAGTCTGCAGGGATTTTAGTATTTTCCAGTGTGATATCTGACCTGTGAGAGGACGATGGCGCCCTCTGAGAGTGTGTTGCATCGTGTGTTTCTTTTATGTGAAGAAGGTATTCGCTTATTTTTGTGAACTGCATACGGCAAAGACTACAAAAAAGAATTCCGTCAGTCGTCAAGGGGGTATTTGGCTCATGTGATGAAAATTGTAGGTTACTTTCAGATGGTAGATCAGAATCAGAAATGTCTGAATTTATCACATTTGATGAAGAGCTGGGTCCTTGGTGTGTTGATTTGGGAATAGTGAATAATTTTGAAGTGCCAATAACAGAGTTTGCGTTTCTTCTACACATGTCACATTGAGAATCGGAATCTAAAAGTCCTTCCATTTTTTTACCACATGAAATACATGAATTATAAAAGGAGACATCGCAGTCCTTTTCGTCCACTGGGGGGCTTGGATAAACATCGTTTTCATATTGTGGGATGTCTTCTGAACTGTCGTCTTCTCTCTCGCCGAGTTTACACCTCAAACACGAACGACAAAAGTGTAAATCATTAGGTACATCATTAATTTTACGGACCGGTACACCACATGATGAACATGAAACTATTGTGAGTGTTGGAACAGGACTCTTTGATGATCGCGTATCCAACGGGTACTGTTCGTGAAACTTCCATGCATGTACATTAAAATCATTTTTTACTGTGTCTGTATCTATTTTATGAGTTTCATTTTCGAAGCATTTGAGTTTTTTGTTTCTCAGATTTGCAATTGTTTCAGCATTCGCGGCTAAAGACGTTGTATTAGCTTTCCTTTTCTTTTTTATTTTCTTCGATCCAGAACCACCGCGAGGTTTGAACCGAAAAGTGGCGTAAACGAAATTTTCGTTAGATTTCAGCATACGAGATGTTTTCTTCCTCCTTCGTTTTACCCCTAACATGGGTTTATCGTCTGTAGGAGTTGCGGACTCTAAACTATTTTGTTCCGGTTGTACATTTTGTTCTGCTTGTTTCTTAGCAGTGCTTACTGTCTTGTTATGCTCGTTTGACTGTTGGCTTGCACTACGAGCCATTTCCATTTCAATCTGACTTGTTAAATATATAATTCTATTTTCGAGAGTTGTTTCATCATTCCCTTGCTGAATTCTAGGGTATTCCTCGGAACTTTTGGAGGTTTTGACTGCATTAGCACTTGTTTTTTCTATAGATGGTAGAGAGTTAGCTAAACTAGTTGGAGACATCAAAGTGAACTCTTGATTTAGAGAGGTAGACATACTGGGAAGGAACGTAAGATTTGATGTGTTTCCATTGAGGAAGGACGTATCAGATATTGAGTCAGATGAATGAAATATGGATTCTACAGGAAAAAGGAAAGAATCTTGATGAGTCTTAGATTCAACCATTGGTTTTTTAGGTGGTCTGCCTCTTCTTTTTGTGGACTTTGACCCGTTTGGTCCTATATTTGGATATATTAACATAATTGGGTCTTGCGAATTGGGAGTATTTGTCTGTTCCTGTCCTGCTGCTATAGAAGCGCTTGATAACATGACATTGTGTCGTATTTCAGAACAAATGTCACTCGAATCACAAACTTCTTTTTTAATAGTCGGAGCATGATAATGTAAATTATCCGTGAATCCCCCTTGACTTCTAGACGTTACTGATGGTGATGAGCAAGGACTATGACTGAGAGATACAATTATATCTAAATCGTTCGAGGTTTTCTGATACTCTTCAGTCAGGTGAATTTGATACTGGTTGGGCAATTGCTGTTGAAACTGTTGCTGATCAAGAGTGATTGCTTGTTCTTGTATTATTGACATGACTTCTTCCCTTGATCCTTTCAATCGTTCTTTAACTAATTCACTCATTGGTTCTTCCACGCTGGCAATGAGTTCAGGCGGTATATAGTTGGCATCGGCATTTAAGTTCTTATCTTCGATTTCTACATCAATTTTATCTGGACACATTTCCTCAAAATGTTCTGCGGGATTTGTTTTAATAGTAGTTTCGGGTTTAACTTTAGATCTATTTCTTGTTCGCTTACTCCAGGGAAGTTTTAGAATGCTTGTATACACGCCAGGAAATAAAGAATTTTCAGTTAGAAGCTTCATACCTTTATTTTGATTTTTCCTTGAAGCATTAACTTTAGTGCGTCCTTTGGGACGTCCAGGTTTTAACTTAACCCATTCTTTGTTGGGTTCTGTAGAGATTGGTTGATTATAAGAACTGTTTTCAATTGATATTCTTGCTTCGGCTGATGTCAAAGGGGTCGTGACTGTGCCCGGCTTTTGGGGGAGATAAGTACTGTTTAGCGTCGTAAGAGGTGTTGATACTTGTATTGGATCTAATGGAAGTGCTGCAGTTGGTTGTAGTGTGTTTTGTGTTTCGCTCATTGCTGGTCTTGCAACAGGCTGTTCAAATGTAAAATGTTGCAGAGTTGTATAACCCTCGGGGAGGTCCTGAAGAACAGGAATGGCAACAAAGTTACTTAAAGTTCCGTCAGAGGCTTGAGACATCAACAATGACTGCAAAGGCATGGCTGGCTGTGAGTAAATATTGTGGGATGGTGCCATGGTTGACATGATTGTGTGTATGGTATTTCCAGAAACTATTTCACTGGTTTTTGGCGTTATAGCTTCAGTGCTTATACAAGGCAATTTGATTCTCTGATCTTTGTCTTCCTCGAATACTTTACTTCCATGGTGGATTTGCGATTTTAGAGACGATGATGGTGATGATGCTATGATTTTGGGAGAAAGTTTTGGTACAGATTCTGTTAAAAGAAAATTAGGAGACGAGCTAAATTCTTCAGGATGTGTGCGTTTCTGGTTGGCAGATTCGAGCAGAAAATTCTCTGGAGCATTCGATGACAAAGTATATGCACTTTTTATGTTTTGGAAATCGGGCTTCAGTTGTAGCACAGAGATGTGTTTTCCATCTGAATTGATAAGGTGACTTGATATGTCAATGCCTGTATTTTTCAGGTCTAAATCATTGCTTGTTCTAATGCCGTCAACAACTATATTCCGATTGCCTTTTGGACTTAAAGTATCGTTGTTGGTATTTAGTTTATACTTAGTGAAAAGCGATGAGTTAATTGCTTCTTTATAAGATGGAAGTGGAGAGTTTGGCATGGAGAAGAGAGCTGACGGTGGATATAATGGCTTTGAATCGGTTTGTACGAGCGATGGTGCAATGGACTCAAAAGATGATTTTGTGGCATGGTTACTACCTGTAAGAATATTTGAAACCATGGATTTGCGCAGTTGACAATGTAGGAGAGACTCTTCTCTGAGAGACCCCTTTCCAACGTCAGACACTGCTTTTGTTAATGGTAACTGTATACCATTTCTTTGTTCTGTATCGTTGTTTTTTTGCGTAGGGAGTTGTATGGTAGACGTTAGTGACTCCAGATTGATTACATAGGGCGCTGCCTGATTAGTATCTGTAGAAGAATAAACACGGGAAGAGACGACAGGGGTGTTGAAAGAGGTCGAAAACAGGGAACTCGCTGAGATGTTTTGCACGTTTAGGCATTTCATCTGCTCATTGTTTACTGAGACGTTTATAAGAGAATCCCCCTTATGCAGGGTCAAATCCAAAGGACGTGGAGAGTTTTCTGGGTCATTTAATTCTACATGATCCTCTTCAATATCATGATCATTTGACGAATGGGCTGTCGGAGTCTGCTCTTGACCTTTTTTATGTACAGACAAGTCGAGAACAACAGCGTTATTATTTATTATGCTGTCACCGCCACTGTCTAGTGTTTGCTCCTTAATTATAGTGCCGCTCCGTCCACGGATACCTTCTATGACATTGTCTAGCTTTCTTTCCCTGTCAGCCGCGCTACCTGTCAGCCTGTTGGATGGAAATTATTATTATTATTATTATTATTATTATTATTATTATTATTATTAATTATTATTATTATTATTATTATTATTATTATTATTATTATTATTAATTATTATTATTATTATTATTATTATTATTATTATTATTATTATTATTATTATTACTATTATTATTATTATTATTATTACTATTTAGTATTATTATTATCATAATAATAATTATCAATATTATCATTTTTAATATTATTATTGCTTTTTGTTGCTATTCTCCTCCTCCTCCTCCTCCTACTCCTCCTCCTCCTCCTCCTACTCCTCCTCCTACCCCTCCTCCTCCTCCTTCCTCTTCTTCTTCTTCTTCTTCTTCTTTTTTTTTTCTTCTTCTTCTCTTCCTCTTCGTCATCATCATCATCATCATCATCATCATCATCATCATCATCATCATCATCATCATCATCATCTTCATCGTCGTCGTCGTCGCCGTCGTCGTCGTCATCACCACCATCATCATCATCATCATCATCATCATCATCATCATCATCATCATCAACAACATAACCATCATTACCAACATCATTGCTCTGATAAAACAGTTCCTGAAACAGTAACATTAACCGGTGCTTTACAATGATAATCTCTACTAATAGAAAGTCCTAATAACGAGCAAAATGCAGATAAATTAATGACAGGAGTAAATAATAAAAGTGGATGTGTTTTATAAAATCACATATTTACTATTCCTCACTTGCTATAATACTTGAGTAGCCTCCTCATTAATGCAGGAGAGTCAAGATTTGTTGCTGATCGCAAAGCTTCAAAATCGTTGAAAACGTCAGAGGGCAGGGCCAAAAGAGGTTCCATACTTTCTGACGAAGACATCGTCATGTCGTTAGTGTTATCAGTAGTCAAAAGCGTCGTATTCTGGACAGGGCGATGGTTTTGTAAAATCGATGGACAGTGGAGTTGTACGGGTGGCATCACGAGTTGACTTTTAAAATTCTTGGTTGCTTGTTGTTCCATCGTATTCTGTTGTGAGGTGAGAAGAAGGTTAAATAGTTTATTCTGATAATCTATAAAGATTAAGCACCAATTTATTATGTTGTGAGGTGAGAAGAATGATATATAGTCTATTCTGATAATCTATAAAGATTAAGCACCAATGTAATCTGCTGTGAGGTGAGAAGAATGATAAATAATAGTATATTCTGATAATCTATAAAGATTAAGCCCCAATGTAATATGCTGTGAGGTGAGAAGAATGATAAATAGTTTATCTATTATTAGTTTATCTGATAATCTATAAAGATTAAGCAAGAATATATTCTCTTGTGAGGTGAGAAGAGTCGTACATAGTTTATTCTGATAATTTATGAAGATTAAGCACGAGAGTAGAAGTTGTCATAATCAGGTCATGGCTGTGTTACCAATCCCATCTTCATTGTGGCTTGTTTTGTAAGATTAGAATCAAAGGTCTTCACTTTGCTATTTAAAAATGAAAAAATAATAAAAAAAGAAATTTGCTATTAAACATTGAAATACCTCTTTCGTGGATTCATATCATTTTCATGTCCTTCACTATTGGAATAAAATAATAATGGCTCACTGCCTTGAAACATTTGTTTTATTTCTAGTCACAAAATGAAATCGAATAAAACAATATTAGTTAGACCTGATATAGTAGAAATTGCCGAATTTGAACAGAACCTTTGCATTGAATCAAATCGAATTTCAAAGGGCAATAAGAGATAAAAAGCTCAAACGCCTATCAAATACATGGCTTACACCCCTTGCCAAAAACAAAGCCCAAGATAGAAATAACTGCTTGTAAGCGCACAACCTCACCCCCTCCCCCCCCCCCCCCCCACCCACCCCCCAAAGAGAGGTAAGTAAACGAATTCAATATTCTATTTTGTCACAACTTTGGCAAACTCCCAGATCACCATCAATTTCATCTTTTTTTAAATTGTACTTCATTTCAACGTTTATTTGCTGTGCCTGCCTATCTACCCATCTATTTATCAATATATATATATATATATATATATATATATATATATATATATATATATATATATATATAAACGTTTCAAGTATAATTATGATTATTTAAATTCTACCACACTGTTTCAAGCGTTAACTCTCATCAGGAAGTGAATATATATATATATATATAATATATATATATATATATTATATATCTTTCTCTCTCTCTCTCTCTCTCTCTCTCTCTCTCTTTCTTTCTTTCTTTCTCTCTCTCTCTCTCTCTCTCTCTCTCTCTCTCTCTCTCTTTTGTTGTTGTTGTTGTTGTTGTTGTTGTTGTTGTTTTTGTGCGGCTTACAACACTTTACCTCCGATCTGAATGTAGAGGATCGAATCCCAGTATAGGCGGCGCAAACTTGAGTCCTTGGGAAAGACTCATTACTCAGATGGTATAATATGAATAAGGGGTGGATAACAGCGTATTCTTTGATGAAAAAAAAATAACAGCGCCTTACATCTTGAATGCCTTGTCCTAGATCTTTACAGTCTATGTTGGCCTTGAACAGCGTGTAAAGTCCTTTAGGGCGTGTAATAATATTTTTTCTACTTTCTTTGCTCCTTGTTTTTCTATTTTCCTTTGATCTTTCAATTCATGAATATGCCTATGGAAGATACCAATCGCTTGATTTTTATCAAGTTTAGCGTTGTCTGTTTGTTTGTTTTTTCCTATTCGTGCATTTGTATTTTTAGTTACTAAAATCCAACCAATGGTTGATGAGTTTCATATCAGAATATAGGCATCCTAATTACAAGACTTTTTATAAGCATATTATTGCTTACATTTTGACTTTTCGAAAGATATTCCGACTGACATCTTCCAAATTATGTCTATTACATCTTTCAATAGGTTGTGGAAAGTAGAAGTTAATTGAATTTGAGATGTATTAGCCGTTCGTTTGTTATGTAAATTTGTTATCAATAGACCACAAAGTGTATTAGGAACACGTGATGATTATATTTTTCACAAAGAACACTTGTGCCGTAATCAGAAGGTTTGAAATTCAATCTCCAGTCACGAATAATACGAATTGATAAGGATCAACAATTGTAATGTGTTTATCTGCTTTGTCTGGCGCTGTATCATACACAACTTCCTAGATTATTTATCTTCCATGTGTGTATTTCTAACTGTCTTGCTTACACGGGACCTTCATTCCCATGGGAGAATAGGCTCTCCATCCTGTCCAGATGTATAGATAGAACGAAGATGACGTCACTCGGGTCTTTGCTATTGTTTTATTGCCATCAGCGTTTATGAGTAATTCTCACTAAACTGTATTAACCAGACTATAAAAGTTCATGTTTACACATGGTTTTGTGTGTTGGTCCGTTATACTTCCGGATGGCAATGTTGTGAGCTTCTTAGCCAAGCGCATACTATCTATAGTATCTTTTCAATCTTAATTCAAATATTACTAACCACCCACCACTACCCCCCCCCCCCCCCTTACCCTTATTGCTATGAGTATGCGCCCTACACGCGTGTCTATTCACCAATTTTTCACCTTCGGCCTTTTGCTTTATGTTCGTGGATAATATAAACGAATGATACTCTTTATTTGGCAAACTTTGGTCACATGTGTTTGGGGCAGCGTGGCTCAGTGTTACGGTCTTTGCTTCCTACCCGAAAGGTACCGAGTTCAATCACTCGACACTGCGTTGTGTGGCCTTGAGCAAGTCACCTCGCCCTAGCTCACTTTGCGGCGCTGCTCTGCGGCTGACGCCTGGGTTATTCCAGTCTTCCCTTGGAATAGACCATAAAGACAAATTTCCCTTTGGGTGTGAATAAAGGGAATTTTATATTTTCATTTTTATCTTTTGTAATACAAAATGTCCAAGAGGTTGTCAGTAGATAGATGTGTTTTGATTAATGAATTATAGCTCTTGGC
>NC_088363.1:77012741-77027498 GCF_034508935.2 Berghia stephanieae
TTTTTTATTGTCTTCTGCACTTTTCTACTCATTCATATTTGTTGTTACCAACATAAGGCCCGCTCCACCCCTTTTTTAAATTTAAAAATTCCACCCCATACACGGAGCATACTCAATGTTCAATCGTTTCTATGTTATTTTTGTGATGAGAATATTGGCTATTAAGCTTAACTGCTGGTCAAAATAATTTCGCGAAGGTGGTGAACGAATCGGCGATCTCAAGAAGTGGGTGAGAGAGGGATCTAGAAATGACTTTGGGTTGAAACGAATATTTTTGGTTCGTGGATAGCTCACACGGTAGAGCCCGCTCTCACCTCCCAGGCGGAGTTGTCGTACCAATAAGGTCGCAGGTTCAAACCCACCACCGCCGCGAAAAAAATTTTTATTCTCTATTGTCTTCTGGCACTTTTCTACTCACTTCATATCTTGTTGTTACCAACATAAGTGCCTGCTCCATTCACTTTTTGAATTAAAAATTCACCCTATACACCGGAGCATACTCATGTCTCAATCGTTTCTATGTTTATATGTTTGTGATGAGAATATTGGCTATTAAGCTTAACTGCTGGTCAAATTATTTCGCGAAGGTGGTGAACGAATCGGCGATCTCAAGAAGTGGGTGAGAGAGGGATCTAGAAATGACTTTGGGTTTGAAACGAATATTTTTGTGTTCGTGGATAGCTCACACGGTAGAGCCACGCTCTCACCTGCCAGGCGGAGTTGTCGTACCAATAAGGTCGCAGGTTCAAACCCCACCACCGCCGCGAAAAAAATTTTTATTCTCTATTGTCTTCTGGCACTTTTCTACTCACTTCATATCTTGTTGTTACCAACATAAGTGCCTGCTCCACTCACTTTTCTGAATTAAAAATTCACCCCATACACCGGAGCATACTCAATGTCTCAATCGTTTCTATGTTATATGTTTGTGATGAGAATATTGGCTATTAAGCTTAACTGCTGGTCAAAATTATTTCGCGAAGGTGGTGAACGAATCGGCGATCTCAAGAAGTGGGTGAGAGAGGGATCTAGAAATGACTTTGGGTTTGAAACGAATATTTTGTGTTCGTGGATAGCTCACACGGTAGAGCCACGCTCTCACCTGCCAGGCGGAGTTGTCGTACCAATAAGGTCGCAGGTTCAAACCCCACCACCGCCGCGAAAAAAATTTTTATTCTCTATTGTCTTCTGGCACTTTTCTACTCACTTCATATCTTGTTGTTACCAACATAAGTGCCTGCTCCACTCACTTTTCTGAATTATAAACTATCTATGGGTAATACTTTAATGTATACACTTTTGCTTGTTTATGGTTCCCCTTCTTTGCAAAGCTTCTTTATAAATATGTAAGAGCCACACGGCCCACGGTGCCGGAGTTTAACCCGGTTTCTGTATAATTGATTGGATAGTGAGTTTCCTGGCTACCTCTTAAATTGAACGCTAGCCTATTGCAAAGTATATTATCCGTCAGTTGTTGTTGAACAGAGTATTAATATTAATTTACAAACTGGTTGGCCATTTGCTTTGAATGAGACACATCGAATAAAGGCAAATTAGCCAGTCTCAAGCATTGACGAACACAGAACTGAGCGTGAATATACCTTGAAACATTCTTCATATTATGGCAATCTGCCGAAGAGAGAGTGGTCAGTCAAACATGCCTTTAAACAGTTTACTGCAATATCTGGAAAACACGTATTTAAAAATTTGGCTAGTAAACTCGTCCTTCAAATATCGATCAATTTAAATGAACCTCATCTTTGAAAAAACTATCAAACCTTGGTCTTAAGGAAAGTATCGCGAAGTCCCAGGTTTGAGAGTTTTGCCAAGACGAGGGCCATTTAAATCGATTGATATTTGAAGGACGAGTTTTCTGACCAGATTTTTAAATATGCGTTTTTCCAAAGCACGGCACTTAAATGGTTAACGCAAATGTTTGAAGAGCAGGAGAAATGAGAGGAAAGAGACGAGGACAGAAGGAAAAGGAGGAAAAAAAAAGAATGATAAAAATGACGTACCGATTATTCAATTTTATAACGGTTTATTACTATAATATTATTGTCCATTCTGACTAGGAGGCTACCTGGGAACCATCGTTTCCTTTGCCATGTCAGGGTATTTATGTGATCATGGATTTGCTGGAGGCTGGCCTTCAATATTCTATGTAACAGGTATTCCAAGTGTTACCCTTTTATTGTTTTCGACTCCTATTTAATTTTTTTGGGTATGTTTTGTTGTAATTGCTTTTCTGTTGTTAAAACATTAATTGTAATAGAAGTAGATGTAGCATTTGTAATACTACTACTACTAATGATAATAATAATAATAATGATAATAATAGTAGTAGTAGTAGTAGTAGTAGTAGTAGTAGTAGTAGTAGTAGTAGTAGTAGTAGTAGTAGTAGTAGTAGTAGTAGTAGTAGTAGTAGTAGTAGTACTAGTAGTAGTAGTACTAGTAGTAGTAGTAGTAGCAGCAGCAGCAGCAGCAGCAGCAGTAGTAGTAGTAGTAGTAGTAGTAGTAGTAGTAGTAGTAGTAGTAGTAGTAGTAGTATTAGTAGTAGTAGTAGTAGTTGTTGTTGTAGTAGTAGTAGGAGTAGTAGTAATAGTAGTAGTAGTAGTAGTAGTAGTAGTAGTAGTAGTAGTAGTAGTAGTAGTAGTAGGAGTAGTAGTAGTTGTAGTAGTAGTAGTAGTAGTAGTAGTAGTAGTAGTAGTAGTAGTAGTAGTAGGAGGAGGAGGAGGAGGAGGAGGAGGAGGAGGAGGAGGAGAAGGAGGAAGAGAATGATGAGGAGGAGGAGGAAGAAGTGGAGGAGGAGTGGTGGTGGTAGTAGTCGTTGTTATAGTAGCAGCAGCAGCAGCAGCAGCAGCAGCAGCAGTAGTAGTAGTACTAGTAGTAGTAGTAGTAGTAGTAGTAGTAGTAGTAGTAGTAGTAGTAGTAGTAGTAGTAGTAGTAGTAGTAGTAGTAGTAGTAGTAGTAGTAGTAGTAGTAGTAGTAGTAGTAGTAGTAGTAGTAGTAGTGGAAATAGTAGTTGTAGCAGTAGTTATTGTAGTAGTATTAGGAGTAGTAGTAGTAGTGGTAGTAGTAGTAGTAGTAGTAGTAGTAGTAGTAGTAGTAGTAGTAGTAGTCGTCGTCGTCGTCGTAGTAGTAGTAGTAGTAGTAGTAGTAGTAGTAGTAGTAGTAGTAGTAGTAGTAGTAGTAGTAGTAGTAGTAGTAGTAGTGATAGTGGTAGAAGTAGTATCAGTAGCAAAAACTGTTTTAGATTTGAGAAAGGGAAATAAACTACTAAATGATATAAATGGAATTATTCTTGACTGTATATGATATATTATTTCCCTTGTACTGCATTTTGTTATCGCATTTACAATTGGCTACTCTAGAACCGACTGACACAGAAGACCCTGAGCCCCGAAGTTGCAAGTCTTCCCAACATTGTCCATCTTGAAATGGTTTCACAAAGATAACATTTTTGTTTAAAACAGCTGATAACTTGTAAACACTTAAAAGACAGAATGGCGACGTTCAACAGACACGTTAGTGAGAAAGGGTTCTGTATTTTTCCCGATTGTCCGGGGCTCAAACCAGGGACCTGTCGGTCTGAAGGCATGTGTCATACCACAAGACCACTTAGCCGCGATCTATCAACCCAGGTACTCATTCATGCATGAGTAAATGGATCAACGTATCAGCAGCCAACTTTATCAGCGATCCAAACGTCAAAATCAACGTTGAAAATCGAGATCTTTATTTAAGGCCGTGTACTTATTGACAAGTCTGATAACCCAAATTATTGTAGTCTCATTGTTGTCATGGGAATACTCTCAGACCAAAGCAACACATTCCACATCACAACACTACACAAACGTGCTTTATTTATCCTTAAGTCGATGAATTACCACATTCAATAATGTTCTTATCTGAAGCACTAGATCATCCATACTATGCATGATTTGAATACACAGGAAATATGTGTTAAAATATAATCGTGTCTTCAAAGGAATTAAAACCCGCAATGATTGATTTGCAACCACTTGATTCAATCATCAGGCTATCATATTGTCATGCCATGTTGATGTTTCTGAACAGATAAAAATGTTCTTCCTTATCATTTAATTTTTCATTGCTTTTTATCAGGGGGTGCAGCATTGTTGTGGACTATGGCTTGGTACTTCTTTGTTTACGATAGTCCCAGCAAACATCCAACCATCAGTCAGTCGGAAAGAGACTACATCGTAACTAGTCTTGGAGAACGTACACAAGAGGTCCCTTTGATTTTTTATTTCCTTTGACCGGATAGGTTTTTAAAAAAGTCTATACATATTGTTTGTCTTGCACATATAACATGTAGTTTAAATTTAAGATTTTTATTTCAATTTTCTAAATCGCCTATCGGTCGATTAATATGACCTACTCAACATTTTTTAAAAATCGAAACAGGGACTTAAAATTGTTTTAGCTAGAGTAATGTTTCATGAGAAACTTGAATAAAGGTAAACTACGATCTGCTTTATCAATTTATATAAATTGTATCTAGATTATATATGACATCATGCATCATGAAATATTTTTTCATATCGAGGAATCAAGTTCTAAGCTGATAAAAAAATGTCGCATCTTACCCTCACTGCGAAATTAATAAGCGAATTCCCAGAAATGAAACCGAAACAGATTATGTTGCCCTTGAAAATTTTCTAACCGAAAGGTTCTATAAAATTAAGGTGCTACCGAAGGTTGTGCGTCTTCTTGGGTGCGTACGCACAGAATGAAAATAAAACCTTAACTTTTGACAGTAAAGAAAAAAAAATACATCCATAAATTGTTAACAATTACCAGCCATCGTTATCTGAAAAATGTGTATGAAACGACGTGTCCATATATACAGGTCTGACATTCGAACGCAATTATGGGACTAGTTTA
The DNA here is from genome assembly GCF_034508935.2 of Berghia stephanieae. Taxonomy (NCBI): domain Eukaryota; kingdom Metazoa; phylum Mollusca; class Gastropoda; order Nudibranchia; family Aeolidiidae; genus Berghia; species Berghia stephanieae. Next base: position 77,017,653 of record NC_088363.1, read on the forward strand.
ACATTGTTGTAATGGACAATATTTTGCGTTATTAAAAAAAATTGAGCCCAAAATAAATTGGGTTATTAGACCTACCCACGTCGGTATGAAACAAACCAGACAAAGCAGAAAAAAAATACAAGAAACAATCATTCCCAAAAGAATTCGCCTGCCTGGCAGGCCAATCTATTTGGGTTTTTCTTTTATGGATGATGTATTACAAATATTGCTTGTGGTACTGTTTCAGACTGACCTTTTAAGCTTTTTATCTTACATCAATGGCAGCACCCTAACATTTGTCTCTTTGGTGTCTTCATTATCTGTATCTGTTCAGGCCTTGTCCATTCCCTGGAAGTCTATCATGACGTCACCTCCATTCTGGGCTCTCATCATGGCTGTGGTGGCCGTAGCCTGGGTTGACTACACCTTTTTGACGTCATTACCACAATACATGAAGGATGTTCTTGACTACGACATCGAAAAGGTTTAGTTTTCTTTTACTACAAATCGAATGTAGCGTGATGGTGTATTGTTTACTGCGGCTTTATGTTACGGTCTTGTAATCTAACACTCAGCTTCTAACTGTCTGTTTCTGATTCGAGTTCAGTTTTTGTGGTAAAAGATCGATTCATTGAAATAGTTTCTTACACATATTCTCTCACCATACCCAGAAGTAAAATGAGGACCTGACTGATGACACTGTTATCTGTTAAATTGTAACAGGCGTCATGTCTCGTCCTAAATGTAAAGTACTGTTGTTGCCTGGGGACACAATATAATGCTCTTTGAGCATATTCTACATCTATTGCGCTAAATATAAGCTCACGTGCCTTGATTAGAGTGGGATCTAATAAATTAAATAGTTAATTGACTAGGACTATTGGGACCGATCGTCTCAATGGAATATTATATCGTAGTGTTCTAGTTGACAAAAGGTGATTTTAAAGGGTGTTTCTTTTTTTTACAAAACTCTCTGAAACCCGCCAAAAACGTTCAAAGTTACAGGTGAGCAGCTGCAGGGAGTGAACCAGGGACTAAGGGAAGTGTACACCAGAGGGGAGTGAACCTGGGAATATGGAAGGAGAATATCAAAAGGAAATCAACCTCGGACAATGGGAAATTGATACCAGTGGGAATTTAAGCCGGACTATGGGAGATGGGCACCAGAGGGGAATGAACCTGAGACTATATGAGGTGGGCACCGATGTGGAATGAACCTCGGACTACGGGAGCTAAATACCAGTGGAGAGTGAAGACAGGAATATGGGATTTGGACATCACTGGGAAGTAAACCCAGAAGGGTACTTCATTTTTCCGAAACCGTCCTAAGTTATGGGAAGTGGGCAGTAGTGGGGAGTGAACCAGGGACTAAGGGAAGTGGATACTAGCGGAAAGTGAACCTGGGACTATGAGAGGAGGATATCAGAGGGAAATTAATCTGGGACTATGAGAGATGGATACAGGCGGGAATTGAAACCGGACTGTGGAAGGTGGGCACCAGATGAAAATGAAACTACAGGAGTTGAGCACCAATGGGGAATGAACATGGGACTACGAAGGTAGATAGCACTGGAGAGTGAAGTCGGGAATATGGGATTTGGACACCCGTGGGGAGTGAACCTAGAAAGGTTCTCCTTTTTTTCCGAAACCTCCAGCAGTCCTAGGTTCATTCTTCACTGGTTCCACCTCCCATACTCCTAGCTTCGGTCCCCACTGGTATCCACTTCCCATAGTCCCAGGTTTATTCTCCCTTGATATCCACATCTCTGTTTCCTGGTTTCGTTCTCCACAGGTGTTCACTTCCATTGCCCCAGGTCCACTCCTCACTGGTTTCAACCTCAAATAGCATATGGTTCACTCTGCACAGAGTATCTTCTTCCATTGCCTTTAGTTTACTCTCCATTAGTGTTCACCTCTCATAGTCCTGGGTTCACCCGCCAATTGTATCTCATCCTATAGTCCTGTGTTCATTCCTCATTGGTACCCACCTCCCCTAGTCCTAGTTTCACTCCCTAGGGGTGCTCACCTACCATAGTCCTACTTCAGTCCCCATTGGTATCCACCTCCCATAGACACAGTTTCATTCCCCACTGCTGTCCTCCTCCCATATTCCCAGGTTCACTACCCACTTGTGTCTACCCCAGGTAGTCTCGGGTTCACTCTCCAGTGGGCGTTCTCATTCTCAGCTCTGTGTTCATTCTTCAGTAGTGTCCACATCTCATCGCCCCACGTTTACTCGCCACTTGTATCTCATCTTATAGCCATATGATCATTCCTCCTTGGTGTCCATCCCCATTGTTCCGGGTTCACTGCACACTGTGTCCACCTCACACAGTTCTGGGCTCACTCCCTACAACTGCCCACCTCCCTTTGTCCCCGGCTTATTCCCCACTGCTAACACCCAATGGTGCCACCATAGTCCCGGCTTCAATTCCCACTGGTATCCATCTCCAACAGTCCCAGGTTCAATACCCATTACTGTCCACTTCCCCGAGCCCCTGGTTTACTCCCTACTGCTGGTCACTTCCCATATCTTCGGACGGTTTCGGTATGTTTCGGAAAAAAAGGAAGAAAACCTTCTGGGTTTACTCCCCACTGGTGCTCAACTCCCACATTCCCGGCTTCACTCTCCACTGGTATCTACCTCTCGTAGTCCCAGGTTAATCACCCATTGGTGCCCACCTCCTATAATCTCAGGATCATTATCCTCGGGTGCCCACCTTCCATAGTCCGGCTTCAATTCCCACTGGTATCCATCTCCCATGATGATATCCTCCTCCCATAATCCCAGGTTCACTCTCCATGATATACCCTTCCCCGAGTCCCAGGCTCACTTCCCACAGCTGTCCACTTCTCATGACTTTGGACTGTTTCGGTGGGTTTAGGCGGGTTTCGTAAAAAAAAAAAAACAACAAAAGAAACATCAATTTTAAAAGTAAAAATGATTAGCGGTGTCACATTTTACATTTTAGTTTCATAAGAATTTATTGATGCTATGAGTTTATGTAAAATACTCACGACATCTGCCAGCTGGTTATAACGTACCAGCACACAAAATGTGACGACAAATCGTTTTTTAAATATTTTGTCTTTTTAATGTAGCAAACAATGCTGGCAAAAGACTCAAATTTCTGCCGACAAAAATATCACAATTTTGAGTTTATTTCTAGGCAGTATAGGCTAATATCAGCTCACACAGCAAATTCCACCAAAATATTGCCTTTTTATGAGCCCTATGCAACAAAGGGTTAAAAGTTAACAATCTAACCGATCAGGCATAATACCGTTTTGATGCGATGGGTCACTTTTGGCTTTGAAATACATCAATGTTTTATATTCTTGTTATGTTTACTTTTAACACGAAGAGTCACAAAAGGAATATTTGTGGTCCATAGAGTACAAACAAAAGGGATGCATGCACCCTTGATAAAACACGTTCAAGCTCAAAAAATTTTTAATTAATAAATCAAAATAACAACGCCGTAAGGTATCTAGAACTTGAAAAAACAAGTATTTAAGTTAATAATTCACATTGAACGTCGTAAAAATCAATATCTAAGTCTACTGAAATTTTGATAACCAAAAACGCATTTGATATTAATCAGTAGAATACGAGGAGATCAATCGCACTCCATTCACACACACACACACACACACACAAACAAACACACACACACACACACACACAGAGAGAGAGAGAGAGAAAGAGAGAGATAGAGAGATGGAGAGAGAGAAAGAAAGAAAGAGAGAGATAGATAGATAGATAGATAGAGAGAGAGAGAGAGAGAGAGAGAGAGAGAGAGAGAGAGAGAAAGAAAGAAAGAAAGAGAGAGACAATCATATGTATACAAAACAAATATAAAAGATAAAGATGGTGCTCAAAGACACAAGGAAATAATGATCTTGCAAAAAACACCTTGACAGTCAAACAAACACATATAAATACACGCCCACGCGCGCTCGGGCGCGCAATTCAAGCAATAGTAACATTCATAGATAACAATGCCGTCAGTAAATAAGGAAGTCATTCACATTCGGCAATATTTGTCTCAAACTTGTCTTGACATTTTGTTCACCACTGTGGCGAAATGGTTAAGAATCTGTTTAGAAATAAGTTTAGGTGTTTATTTGCATGTGAAATAAAATCTTGAGCATCTATATAGCACAATAGCTGATGAAAGTTCTCAAAGCGCTTTGCATCAAAGTTAAAGGTAACATTCTCTACTCTGTATTGTATTCTGTCCAATGCTCCTTGCTTCAAATTCAGAAAACTCCATTTTTTTGTTTTGCCCCATGCCTGTCAGGATGGTCTTCTTTCTTCTGTGCCATCAATGTGTCAATTTGTCAGCAGCTTATTCTGTGGTCTAGTTGCCGATTGGATGAGGGGTAAAGGGCTCTCAACAAGGCTGGTCAGAAATATTTTCCAACTAACAGGTAACCATCATATATAAAAGCATATATAAAATGAGTAATAAGAAGAGCCAACAAGAATGAGAAAGGGAAGAGGAGGGTTGGTCGACCAAAACCAACATGGCGACGAAGCATTGAGATCGAGCTAAAGGCAGCTGGACAAACCTGGGCCCGGATAAAGAAGACCTCCAAAAACCGAGTCAGATGGAAGAGTGCTGTTGCGGCTCTATGTTCCACAAGGAATTAAGAGTCTTAAGTCAAGTAAGTCAACAAGAGTGAGAAGATGCAGGGTCTTAAACTGCTATCAGTTCTCAAAACAATGTTGAAAATCTTTCAGTGAATGGTCGTTTGCCAAATCTGGCCCAACTGAAATTACCCTCCTTTATCTGGACGGATCTCAAGCAGTGCAGTGGTTTTCAAGAACCGTCTGAAATCATTTCTTTTCTCAAAGTATTTACTAAAGTTAACTGCCCTAATTTTTAAAATGTTACTGTTTCGTAACACTTTTATTATGTCTGCCATTTTTTGTCGTGTATCTTTGCTGGTATAGATAGTGTGTGCCTGGTTAAGAAAGTCACAACATTACCATCCGGAAGTAAAACGGACCAACACACAAAACTATGTGTAACCTTAAACGTTTTATAGTCTGGTTAAAACAGTTTAGTGAGAATTACTCACAAACATGGATGGCAAAAAACAATAACAAAGGCCTGAGTGACGTCATCTTTGTTCTGTCTATATATGAACCTGCGTGTGTGTATGTGTGTGTGTGTGTGTGTGTGCGTGTTTAAGTGAATTAAGCGTGTGAAAACATTTTAGATGTATGTAATGTAAAGTGTTAAGAGGTTTCGACAGTACCATTATTCTCTCTCTCTCTCTCTCTCTCTCTCTCTCTCTCTCTCTCTCTCTTTCTTTCTTTCTTTCTCTCTCTCTATCTGTGTGTGTGTATGTGTGTGTGTGTTTGTATGTGGCTATTGAAACAAATTCCAAATTTCCTGTCATCACAATCCCAATTAGTGAAATATGTAAGTCCTCAATCTATCAATTTCATTATTGAAATTTCTTTTTATTTATCTCCCCTCCAGTGTTCCTTGGTATCGCTGGATGTCTTCTTGGCGTTGGATACGTAGATCGTGAACACAGAACGACTGCGATTGCACTGCTTGGTTTGTCTGGTTTCTTTGCCGGCCTGCAGCAAGCCGGATACATTGCCAATTTCATTGACATTGCCCCGAGGTTAGGTGATCGATATGTTCTAATGAATCCATTCTTAACGATCATAACATCAGAATTGTATCAACTTTGTATATCCATTTTCAGTTATTACATAAATTGAGTTGTAAACATTCCTGGAGCCAATTAGCCCTGCGGGTTATTGTTACATTTATTTCATTTTTAAAACGAGCTGTTCGTTGTCTTATAAAACAATAGACATATTCAGACAAAATAATTACATTTTTTTTCTATCAAACACTATTTGTCCTATATAAGCATAGACATATATTATGATTATAAGAAACCGTTTTATTTTCAATGTCACATCCTCTGCAATCTGGTATCGTTTAAGTAAAATATTCATTTCAAATGCACGTGATTGGAACATTGATCGGATTTCCAAAGGAAAAACAGAGCAAGAATCCTATGGTACCACCGAGTATTGTTTTTGACCTTTATTTTGTGTTCACCATTCTGCTGTAAAAAGGGTAAATTCAACAGATAGTTTTTGGATGTCATTTTATCACAAAGGGATTGCATCACAAAAATGTCATTCAAATCTTCTAAAAGCTTCTCGAAGCTTCAAATTTGCTTTGCTAATTGACTTCATGATATCTTTACTTGATTTGAAAAAAAAATCTCGGTCTTCACCTGATTTGAAAAAAAAAAATCCCGGTTTGTTATGTTATATTAGGAAACTCCTGGTGACAAAATAGAATATATTCTCAATATGATTGATGTGAAAAACGCCCGAGGGTCAGATCATCTTATCTTTAATGAATTTTATTGATTGTATTTGATCACAGACATTGTGTTATTATACTTCTAAGATCGAGGTGTACTTTTGAAAATATTTCAGAAATTGAGCATCTGCAGGTTCTATTTTAAACGTAGCTATTATGGCACTTATATATCGATTAACTGTGGCATACACCAGCCAAAGTGACTTGTTCACTCGAGTGTGCCAGATATCATTATTGTACTTCACGATTAAAACTTTTTTTTTTATAAATGTTGATTTAACCTGTTAAAGTATATGCAAAAATGTGCTTTATGTTTCCATGTCTGTGTTAAAATATTTTTGTTAAGCATAAAATCAACGTAAGGTGGTGCAATTTGAGTGGGCGGGATTTAAATTGCTTCTCAAAGACCATTTATGACACCCCACTCCTCCTCCTCCTCCTCCTTCTTGTCAACCTCCTTCTCCTCCTCCTCCTCCTCCTCCTCATCATCATCATCATCATCATCATCATCATCATTATCATCCTCAAATCATTATCATCTTTTTGTTTCCTTTCTTTCTGGTAAGCATTCCATTCCTGTGAATGAAATTTACCACTGAGTGACAAGAATAACCCCTTGAATATGGACGATTGGTTTTACTCAAGACTGCACAGGGCAGCATCTGGTCTGTATCGAAACAGGTACCTCCAGATTGGAAGCGAAAACCTTATCGACGTTCAATGCTGCCCGACACTTGATCATCCAATCCAGCTTAAATACTGAAATGGGTCGAAAAATTCCCTTTATTCATCGTTAAAGCAATCGTTTTTTAGGGTCCATTGCAAGGGTACACTGGAATACTATAAGCGTCAGCGGTAGTGTAGCGTCACAAACTGAGCGAGGGCGGAGTGCTCAAGGCCACACAGCACAGTGGGAATTGAATTCGGTACCATCTGGGTACGAAGAAAGAACCATACCGCTTTGCCACGCTGCCAGACTGCCCCGCTTCCCTCCCAAACAATTAATAATATGCTTGAATTAATGGTAGCTATGCATATTAGTAAAATGCTCACCATTTGTCCCGCCATATCAATCGTACAAACACACAACACTATGTGTAACCTTTAACGTTTAAATATGCTAAAGAAAATGTACGAGAATTAATCACCGTTCTGGTAGTCTAGAAACAATAACAAAGAGCTGAATGACGTAAACTTCATTCATTCTATAGTCTAATATACGTTTACTCCATTTTATTCCATTCCCAGGTTTGCTGGTGTTATGTATGGAATTGGTAACTGTATCGCTACTCTTCCTGGAATTATATCTCCTACCATTGTTGGAGTAATGACAAAACAGGTTGGGATGTTATGATGTGAATAAAGATGGAGGAGGTGGAGGAGGAGGAGGAGAAGAAGAAGAAGAAGAAGAAGAAGAAGAAGAAGAAGAAGAAGAAGGTTTGGAGGAGGAAGATGGAGTAGGAAAGGGACGAAAAGGAGGAGAAACAACTACCGAAATATCATTAAAAATTATTGAACTACGGTTAAGTATTTTACAATCCAATTTTATTGGCGGTGGTGTTGGCCCAGCAGTCTACTTCATTGATTTTGCCAATTGTGTGTCATATGCTTTAGTATTATTATTTCCAAATTCAGAATCCAGCAACAGAATAGCATCGGGAAATTGCAATCGACAAAGAACGTACCGAACCTATGTTTTTGCCACCCTCTGCATATGACACTAGTCTACCGCAAATCACTTTTTTTTTCCAGATCTACAGACCCAACCACCCATTCACTCTTGAACGGACAGGGGACCGATATCCATCCCTTTGATTGTGAGACAATTGATACTGCTATACCGTGGAAAATATACAAACAAACAAAAGCACATATTTCAAATTTTGAACAGAAAACTCGTCCTTCAAGAGTTTTTGGCAAGATGAAGGTAATTTTAATTGATCGATATTTGAAGGACGAGTTTTCTGGCCAACATTTTAAATACGTTTCTTTCCAGACTATGGCAGAATATAACACTGATAAATCGGGGCTCCTGATATTTTAACCACCATTTCAAAGTGGTTTTGTGTCCAAGTCATATTTATTCTAGACATCATTTTATAATTAAAATATAGAACCTGTGTTAAGTCTATATTATATCTTATTGAATACATATCGATGGTCGGCGGATGTCATCAAAAGTCTGATCCGCCCAAAATTAAATAAAACATGGTGCGCAGAACTCGTTTGTCGATTTCAGAGTTTTGATCCGCCGATCGTAAAAATCGGCCGACAATCGTAGTTGATCAAATGCAGGAACCCAACATTTCTATTTCTAATCATTTTAAATTAAAATTCGTTTCACGCCAAAATAAACAACTTTGATCCCATGGGTCACACATTTGAAGTTGTTGAGGTATATTATTATTAAATTGTCTCCAGAAATCAAGACAAGAATGGCAATCGGTGTTCGATGTGTGTGTTGGAATATCCCTATTTGCAGGCTTAGTGTTTCTGCTTTTCTCACGGGGAGACGTTCAGCCTTGGGCTATGGAAGTCTCCAGTCAAGAAGGTCACTCCACTGATACATCACGTGATTGTACAATACAAAGGGAGGACAGGAGAGAAAGATTGAGAGACGACAACAATTGTTGACATTTTGTTTCCGATTCTGAACAAAACTATGATAAACAACTTCCACTACCAACACCACCATCACCAACAGCAGCAGCAGCAGCATCGTTCGTCTTCCTCTTTATCCTCATTATCATCATCATCATCATCATCATCATCATCATCATCATCATCATCATCATAATTATTATTATTATCCTCCTCCTCCTCCTCCTCCTCCTTCTCCTCCTCCTCCTCCTCATCATCATCATCATCATCATCATCATCATCATCATCATCATTATCCATCATCAATCCCTAATGACTTATAATTCACTATTTTTCTTGAAACCAACAATTATTTCATTTCTTTTTGTGATACACGCCTAATCGTATTAGTCAATAAATATACTTATTCTTATATTGAAAATTCATTTGTGGTCCTTATCTTTTAGCACTTTGTATCTAGAGTATTTGAAAAATTGGCTCATAATTTTTTTTAATGAAAGAAATTCATGGAATTAATGTGGCTTGTCATTATTGTTCATTGAATTCTTGCGTGATGGTTAATATGCCGTCAGTTAATGAGTTTTAAAAAAAAATCAATGCAATGAAATACTACAGGGAACATGAAATTAATTTGTCGTATGACTACAAATAGGAAAAACTACCGCCTCCCTCTATTTGGACTCCCAACACTCTTTTGGTGTTGAAAATTTGTGAGCTTATAGCTCTCCGATCATTCTGTTTACGTAAACAAAATGGCGCTTTCGGTAATACGCTGCAAAACCCTTTAATACAATCAAAATAATTGCAGAAAAGAAAGCAAACATTAATAAATGGTAAAAAGACTGCGGAGATATAAAGGGAACCTCGGTTTTATGTACCATTAAATATACGAGGGTGG
>NC_088363.1:77027595-77030095 GCF_034508935.2 Berghia stephanieae
AAATAAAAAAAAAAATTTTTGCTTTAAAATTTGAAATCCCTTTCGTGGATTCTTTTTCATTTTCTGTCTTCCTATTGGAATAAAAAAATAATGGCTCACTGCCTTGAAACTTTTGTTTTATTTCTAGTCACAAAATGAAATCAAAAATAAAACAATATTAGTTAGACCTGATATAGTAGAAATTGGGCCGAATTTGAACAGAACCTTTGCATTGAATCAAATCGAATTTAAAAGGGGGCCATAAGAGAATAAAAAGCTCAAAACGCCTATCAAATACTGGACTTACACCCCTTGCCAAAAACCAAGCCCAAAGATTGAAAAAAATGTTGGTAAGCGCAACAACCTCACACCCCCCCCCCCCCCCCCCCCCCCCAACCCCCCCCCCCCCCCCCCCCCCCCCCCCCACCCCCCCCCCCCCCCCCCCCCCCCCCCCCCCCCCCCCCACCCCCCCCCCCCCAAGGAGGTAAGTAACGAATTCAATTATTCTATTTTGTCACAAACTTTGGCAAACTCCCAGATCACCATAAATTTTCATTCTTTTTTTAAATTGTACTTCATTTCAAGTTTATTTGCTGTTGCTGCCTATTTACCCATCTATTTATCATATATTATATATATATATATATTATTATATATATATATTTTTAAATATATTTATATATATATAAACATTTCAAGTATAATTATGTTTTATTTAACTTCTACAACATTGTTTTCAAGCGTTAACTCTCATCAGGAAGTGAATATATATATATATTTTTTATATATATATATATATAATTTTTTTTTCCTTCTCTCTCTCTCTCTCTCTCTCTCTTCTCTTTCTTTCTTTCCTTTCTTTCTCTTCTCCTCTCTCTCTCTCTTCTCTCTCTCTCTCTTTTGTTGTTGTTATTTTTTGTTGTTGTTGTTGTTGTTTTTGTGCGGCTTACAACACTTTACCCCCGATCTGATGTAGAGGATCGAACCCCAGTATAGGCGGCGCAACTTGAGTCCTTGGGAAGACTCATTACTCAGATGGTATAATATAAATTTAAGGGTGGTTAACAGCGTATTCTTTGATGAAAAAAAATAAAACAGCGCCTTAATCTTGAATGCCTTGTCCTGGGTCTTTTACAGTCTATGTTGGGCCCTTTAACAGCGTGTAAAGTCCTTTAGGGCGTGGTAATAATTTTTTTTTCTACTTTCTTGTCTTTTTTTTCTATTTTCCCTTTTATCTTTCAATTCATTGAATATGCCTATGGAAGATACCAATCGCTTTTATTTTTATCAAGTTTAGCGTTGTCTGTTTGTTTGTTTTTTCTATTCGTGCATTTGTTTTTTTTAGTTACTAAAATCCAACCAATGGTTGATGGTTTCATATCAGAATATAGGCATCCTAAATTTCAAGACTTTTTATAAGCATATTATTGTTACATTTTTACTTTTCGAAAGATATTCCGATGACATCTTCCAAATTATGTCTATTACATCTTTCAATAGGTTGGGAAAGTAGAAGTTAATTGAATTTGAGATGTATTAGCCGTTCGTTTGTTATGTAAATTTGTTATCAATAGACCACAAAGTGTATTAGGAACACGTGATGATTATATTTTTCACAAAGAACACTTGTGCCGTAATCAGAAGGTTTGAAATTCAATCTCCAGTCACGAATAATACGAATTGATAAGGATCAACAATTGTAATGTGTTTATCTGCTTTGTCTGGCGCTGTATCATACACAACTTCCTAGATTATTTATCTTCCATGTGTGTATTTCTAACTGTCTTGCTTACACGGGACCTTCATTCCCATGGGAGAATAGGCTCTCCATCCTGTCCAGATGTATAGATAGAACGAAGATGACGTCACTCGGGTCTTTGCTATTGTTTTATTGCCATCAGCGTTTATGAGTAATTCTCACTAAACTGTATTAACCAGACTATAAAAGTTCATGTTTACACATGGTTTTGTGTGTTGGTCCGTTATACTTCCGGATGGCAATGTTGTGAGCTTCTTAGCCAAGCGCATACTATCTATAGTATCTTTTCAATCTTAATTCAAATATTACTAACCACCCACCACTACCCCCCCCCCCCCCCCTTACCCTTATTGCTATGAGTATGCGCCCTACACGCGTGTCTATTCACCAATTTTTCACCTTCGGCCTTTTGCTTTATGTTCGTGGATAATATAAACGAATGATACTCTTTATTTGGCAAACTTTGGTCACATGTGTTTGGGGCAGCGTGGCTCAGTGTTACGGTCTTTGCTTCCTACCCGAAAGGTACCGAGTTCAATCACTCGACACTGCGTTGTGTGGCCTTGAGCAAGTCACCTCGCCCTAGCTCACTTGCGGCGCTGCTCTGCGGCTGACGCCTGGGTTATTCCAGTCTTCCCTTGGAATAGACCATAAAGACAAATTTCCCTTTGGGTGTGAATAAAGGGAATTTTATATTTTCATTTTTATCTTTTGTAATACAAAATGTCCAAGAGGTTGTCAGTAGATAGATGTGTTTTGATT
>NC_088363.1:77040095-77065095 GCF_034508935.2 Berghia stephanieae
TTATTTTATAAAGCATACATCCCTAGAAGACGACGATAACCACGACGACGCAACTACTTCTATTACTACTACTACTACTACTACTACTACTACTACTACTTCTACTACTCCTAATACTACTACTTCTACTACTACTAACTACAACAACAACAACTACTACTACTACTACTACTTTTTTTTACATCTAAACAGGCACTAGATCATCCCTGAAAGGTAACTTACTAAAATACTAACAATGCATCTTTTAATTACCACCAATGGCACTCTACATACCGAAAAAAAATATTCCAGAAAAACGAGCCTCTCCTCTTCCTTAGCCAAAGAAAACCCATGGTCAGAGCTCAGGTATTACAGATAAAAGTTTTTTTCAAAATCCGTATATCCAAGAGAAATGTATATCCTTGCATCTATTAGAAAGCGATAGCTGTGGACAGATGAATCCACCATCACACAAATAATTATGGATACTCGAAATTTAAAAATAAATACAAATAATCAAAAGGTGAAATGTCAACAGAATTTGTTTAAACCAATTTCTTTAACCACTTACAATTCAGCAGACTTTGCGCCGCGACAGCATTTGGCAACACTTTTTGTCCATTTCTTTAAAAACAATTGCCACACTGAAAGTCATATTCCCCAATGAAATGAAAAGATGGCATATGGTAGGTATAGAAGAGAATGAGAAACCTTTGGGTTATATACGGTGCAGTACGCATTCCTCTCTCCTCTTATTTCTCATTCTCACGAACTACTCAAACCAATCTCGATAACCGTAATTCAGGGGCGGTTTGGGTCTTTTCTAAAAAAAATTGTAATTACCTATATTGGGCGGTTTTAATCAATATAGGTTAAAAACCAACATTTATGGTGAAAATTTTTAATTATCTGTGTTGATACCCATTTTGCGATCTAATTTGGGGGTCTGACAAAAAAAAATATAACAATCTTGTGGCAAATGTTCCACAAAAACTAATGAAGGAATGACGTCCATATTCTTCCCTCTTGTCAACATTGTACCATAGTGTGTCACCATAGAGAGATTTTACGGCTTTAGCTTATGGAATTTTTGTTAGATCATTACAAAGTTGAGAATCAAAATGTTATGACAAAATTGATGTAAAAAATTCAGATTTAGGATTATAATTTAAAATTCACAAATCTTATCAAAAAAAATCTCTCTATGGTGACATAATACGAGGACATTTTCAGTCAATTTCATTGAATAGATTCTGAGAAACGTTTGACACAGTTTCCCATACCCTTAGAAACATGACATATTGAGAAAATAGCAAAATGGCTTCCCGTTTTTCACACATTTCTTACTACCTGTACCATTTTCGACTGTGTATTTCGTGCCTTTATAGTCTACTTTAAGAATTTGGACTTCAATTATATTATTTCTAAGATAACAAAATATCATTTTCCACCAGAATCTCAAAATCAAATTTTTGAAGGATTTTCTTAATAATTAGACCCAAACCGCCCCTTAACACATTTCTCTAATTTTTAAATTTTTTGGGGGGTACAAATTTCACATCTTCCTCTTTTCCACGGATTCCTCATATTAAATATTTTGTCTGAGCAAGGACGAGGAATACGTCCCTTAGAAAAATCAAGACAAAGGGGACTCATTCACAAAGTAGATTCCAGCAGCAACTAACCATCCACGTGCCCGACCTGAGGCCACAGAAGACATTTAAAAGGTTTCTAACAGACACAAACACACATTGCTATCGAATAATCCTTTTCAAGAAAAAAGTTAAAGTGCTTGTTTGTTTTGTTTTTAAAGGTGTTAAGGCGCTTGCAACACATTTAGGTCATATCAGCGCCAGTAAAAAGGAAAAAAATGAATAGTAAAAAGTTCTAGAATTACAATTAAAGCACCCAAGAATAAGCAAGACAGGGAAATTGGTTCAAACAGGGAATAGATGTAGATACCAAGAACACAATATCAGTGTACTTAGTTTGAGATCACTAAATGTCTCATCCAGACACAAGAACAAGTCCCCGCCAAGAGGAACACACTCAATTGTTTACAAATCATATTATGTAAAAGGAAAAATAATAATAGAGATGATTTACAAGGAAAAAAATGTCATCTCCCAAAACTAACACATTTGTCTGTTTCCCTCCCAGCCAGGGCCAGGACAAAACCAAGTAATCTCATTCCAAGACAAAGACAGACAACAAGTTGGAAAACGGATATAGGGGGATAGAAGACACAGAATGTACCTACCTGCCCACAATGGGAGGTCAGGAACCCCACCCAGAAGTTACAGTGCCTTATAATCTTCAGCCCACACATTTAGGTCAGTTTTCAACACATTCCTCAAACACTTTAGGTATTGCTGCGATTCTAATTTTGAAAGTTTCACTCTTTCTTTTAATATATACTGACACTCGTCTATAGCAAAATCATCATGATTAAGAACGTCTGAATTATCACACAGGAATTTGGTAAATATTTAAATTACATTGGCATGCTTTGGATATCATTGATAATGAGGCTTAATTTAACAAACATGCAAGTAAAAACATTAAAATAAAGCAGTCTATGTTTTCTCTTCATTGATTTTCCCCCCCCTATTATCGTTAAAAAAAAAAAAAGAGAAGCTAACAAATATCACAATAGAAATGTTTACATACAACAATCATCAATATATATATTTTTATAAGAAAAATAAAAATGAATGTATATTATGGCAAGAAAGTAAATTATACATATGAATATCAAATCGTGAACTGTTATATAGTAAATACATATAGAAAAAGATCAGGGAGCTGTGATCAATGCTCTCTCAATGAACACAAAAGAGAGTACAGTATTTATTTAAACACGTTTCTCATTTTTAAAAAAGATCAAATAAAAAGACCTAAAACATACACCATAAGCATACAATAGCCATTATAATGAAGTTAAAGTTAACCGTTATCAAAATTAACGAAAATAGAGTGAGCTCTGTTCAAATTCTCCATTTAATTCTTCAATTTTAAATAATGATTTAACTTATCAATACTCGACAACCGACAAATTAGTAAAGCAAAAGAGGAGGAATATAAAGTCAAAAGTGATATAATTCAGAATGACCAATTTAGCTTGCACATTTGTTTGTTTTTTAGAGAATTTACAATGATTGCGACACTTGTAGAGCAAAAAGGAGTATTATGGGAATAAAGATCCAAGACCTGTAAATAGAACCACATATGAAATCAGATTACAAGAGCGATCTACCTTTGTGTCAAGTTTGAGACTTGCTATAAGTCCCAACAGAACAAACATGTGAACTTGTCAAAAGGGACACTCTCAAAATGGTTACAAAATAATAAAAAGAATAATAATAATAATAATAATAATAATAATAATAATAATATAATAATAATAATAATATAATAATAATAATAATAATAATATAATAATAAAATAATAGTAATAATAATAATAATAATGATGATGATGATGATGATGATGATGATGATGATGATGATGATGATGATGATGATGATAATAATAATAATAATTTTTAAAAAAATAATAATAATAATAATAATACGAAGACGAAGATGAAAAATAAGGAGAAGAAGAAGAAGAAGAAGAAGAAGAAGAAGAAGAAGAAGAAGAAGAAGAAGAAGAAGAAGAAGAAGAAGAAGAAGAAGAAGAAGAAGAAGAAGAATATAAGAGCTTAAGAGAGTTGAGAGTCTGATTAAAACCAAGAAGCCTCATTCGAAAACGCTTACAAAGCTCTGTGTAAGTATACCATATAGAGAAGGGATGGAAGACTTAGCTCGTGACCTGCCCAACAACGGAAGACAAAGGCATCCATTTAAACGAGAAAAAAAAAACTTGAAGAATCAAAAAGACTAGCCAACAAATTTAAATACATTACAAAGAATATGAATAAAGTGATTAACAATAGCTTAATGCTACTTTAATAGTAACTAATAGTAATTAACTAACATCCAATTAACATTTCCATTGGAATTGTTTTCTGGAGCAGATAAATAATGTCAACAGATTATATCCTACAAAACTACATCATTATGTTAATATTACATTATGAACACAACAAACTGTACAGTTTTTTAAAACGGATATGTGTAGCTAAAGCTATTTTAACAGTTCCCACTTAACCATTTGAACCTGTAATCCCGATATTTTGGGACATTTCTTAAAACGGTAAATCCCTTAATCCTGACATTTAGAGGATCAAAACTACTCGACAATATACAATTATTGCCTCTCTATCACTTCCTGTTTCAACTGAAATCGAAACTAACTATTCATTTCAAAATGTAAGGAAGAATTTCAGTGGTTTTTTTTTGTTATTTTTTTTACCTTCTACTTCTTCTTGTAAATGATCTTTCACTTCAGAACAAGCTATTGAATAAATCAAATAATATTCTGATGATGTTCATTATAGTGAAAGTAAGAAACTGAAAGTAGTTGATATGGTTAGTCACCGTGATTTAGATGATGATGATAAAGATAGTGGAGTACAAAGCCAAGGTGATGCCACACCCATCCGTAAAGTAAGAAAGACACATGGTACTTTACATTTGATTATGGTTGGGGTGAAATAATTTTTTTTTTCAATGCCACTTATTACTCTGGACACTACATTTAGGAGGTTCTCAACCTTATAATCCCAAAAACATACCTGATCACATTAAAGAAAAGAGGAAGACTAGTTTTTCCACTACTTTTTCCATGATGATGAGTTTTAGAATAGGCTAACAGAAATGGCAAACGAGAGCAAACTAGGTGAAATAGAGAAGCGTCAGGGCGTGTATAATTCAAAAATAAAAACGACCTTGTTACTGTAGACGAAATATAATCTATGATTGCAATGCGTTTATCTATGGAAAGAACATATAAAGACAGATCAGTGAAGAAAACAAAGACAAAATATTGGTGCAGCCACTGTAAATCCTTACTTTGCATCAAGGAAAAGTCAACCTGACGTCAGAAAAATCAATATTGGATATAACAACATAGTTTCGTTGATAAAAACTCCTCATGTTTATATATTTCTCAAGTGACTAATCACCTATGTGCCTAAAATATGGCAAAAAATGGCCAGGGTTCAAATGGATAAAAAGCATATCATATATAACCAAAATTTACTGATAATTCACCTGTTAAATGGATGAACAAAAATTATTAATCGGTTTAGAAATAAACCTATGGCAAAGTAAAGTATTTAAGTTTTTGGACAGTTGTGACTATTTCAATGAGCTTGATTAAGCAAATATAAATCTAATTGAAAAAGTAATGGCATCCGCTACTTTACTAAAAATGTGAAGTGATACAGCATTAGACAGTTATCAATTAGTAAGTTTGTTAATAAAATCATATCCCAACAGAAGTCAATGATAAAAAAAAAATTTGCGATTCAAGCCATGTCTATAAAATGTAGAGTACCGTTCAATTTCCTTTGGTAAAAGCTATATTATTGAAAGAAAAAAAAATCATTAATCGTTGTTTTGCATTATTGTTTTATCGTCTATTTAATAATATGACAAAGCCCTAGTATGAGATAACTCTAAAAACTCAGTAAGGTGATAACCATTCACTGCTTTTCCAATATACACAGAATCCTCTCCTCATTGCTCACGGCAATTGAGGTAGTAGACTAACACATTATCCTATGTCTTGTAATTCCTTGTCCTAATTCATCTGTGTGTGATTCACCATTCATCAATTTTGCTGAATACCATCTGTGAACCCTTCCTTTCATGCAAATATGTATATATATAAATATTTCAAAATTAGTAAATAAGTGTAAAGTCAGCTTAGGTTGGCAGCAAAACTCCATTGCCGCGTCTATTCACTTCAAACTCACTGTGTAACAATCGTTCTTATGTTTAAGTTTAAGTATGTGATATGTTTTGTGTATATTCATCTGTTCCCAGTAGCTGATCTAATTTAGCAGTATGTGTATAATTTAAGTAAGGAGAAGCTGATTGTCATTACATTTTCAAATGAATATTGCCAGTCCTTTAAACCAATTCTAAAAATTGCTCTTTTTCAATAAAAACGTTGTGTATCAACTACTTAAGTACTGTAAATGTAAATAACAATATTTGGTTTACAATGAGACTGCAGATTCCTCATTCCTTTGCTTTGGAAATTACGAGAATTTGGGAACAACAAAACATTGCATCCCATTTGCCCATTGAAATATTATTTGAAATAAATAAGAACAATGTACCAAGAAATGGAAAATGTTGCATTTTTTTTCAATTGTAGAGATGTTAAAAAGTGCAAGTTATGATGTGTATAATATTTTCCTTTTTTTTCCTTTTTAATTCATAATTTTTATATCATATATTTTTCTTTTCTTTCATTAATTATATATCACTCAAACATCTTGTACCATTATTTTTTTTTCAATAAATGAATGAACAATACCATTGGGCCCAATTTATTGAATACAAACAAAACTGGTTAAATTTACCCTCATGTGCTTGATACGAATTTTACTATATTGGAACATTATGACATAAAATACAAATACAAGCAAGCCCACATAATTCATGTCCTGATCAAGTTAAATAATGTGTGTTATATAGAGACAAAGGAAGAGGATCTATTTTGGGGGGGGGGGGGGGGGGGGGGGGAAAGCATCCAGTAAACTAAAAATTAACTTCATTAACCTTCTTATCTATTGTCCCACACCTGTGTAATGGTAATTTATTCAAAACTGTGAGTGCTTGTTTCTGACCATGGTCAGAAAACGAGAAATGATTGTACGAGTATATCAAAATGATTATAAATCAAGATTTTATCTTCATTGGCAAGTGTTTAAAAAAAAGATAAAAGGGTCAAGTTTGAAATGAGAGCAGAGGAAGATCCAGGTACAATCTATCGGAGAAAATGCCCCTACAGACAAGGGAACGCAATTACAGAGTAGCAATTAATTACTACAGAGGGAATAATCTTGCCTCAGCATATGAACTCTGCAGTTAATCGAAGTTTTTTGTTTTTGTTTTTTGTTTTTAAGGGTTTTACGGCGCTTGCAACACATTTAGGTTATATCAGCGCGAAGAAAATGGGATAGTCAAAAGTTCTAGAATTACAATTAAAGCACCCAAGAGAGAGTAAGACAAAGGGGAATTGGGAACAAATAGGGATCAGATGTAGATTCCAAGAGCATACCATCAATGTTTTTTTTAAGGTTTTTACGGCGCTTGCAACACATTAAGGTCATATCAGCGCCAGTAAATAGGAAGAAAATGGGATAGTAAAAAGTTCTAGAATTACAATTACAGCACCCAAGAGAAAGTAAGACATAGGGGAACTGGGAACAAATTGGGATCAGATGTAGATTCCAAGAGCATACCACCAATGTACTTAGTTTGAGATCACCTATAAGTCTCATCCGGACACAAGAACAAAATCCAACAAAGAGGAACACACTCAAATGCTTACATTATACATTAAAAATAACAAATATAATAATACATAACAGAGAGATGATTTACAAGGAAAAAAATATCATCTCCCAAAACAATAACTATGCATTTGACTGTTTCCCTCCCAGTCAGGACTCCGACCAGGGTCAGGAAAAAGACCAAGCAATCTCATTCCAAAACAAAGACAGAAAGCATGTTGGAAAACAGATATAAGGGGATAGAAGACACAGTATGTACCTCCCTGCCCGATATGGGAGGTCAGGATCCCCACCCATTTTATACCATCAATGTACATAGTCTGATATCACCTATAAGTCTCACCCAGACACAAGCACAAGATCCAACAAAGAGGAATACACTCAAATGCTTACATTTCATTATACATTAAAAATAACAAATATAATAATACATAACATTTACAAGGAAAAAAATATCATCTCCCAAAACAATAACTATGCATTGAGACTGTTTCCCTCCCAGCCAAGGACTCCGGCCAGGGTCGGGACAAAACCAAGCAATCTCATACCAAGACAAAGACAGAAAGCATGTTGGAAAACAGATATAAGGGGATAGAAGACACGGTAAGTACCTCCCAGCCCACTGTGGAGGTAGGGTAATCGAACAGCTAAGTGTTCCAGAATAAAGATAGAAAGCCCTGTTATGGTAAGAGGGGGTCGATTTTAACGATTAGTGTATTATTCAAGTACAAAACTTTTGATTGTATAAACTTTGGTTGACAAATACCAAAACAAGTCATTAATAATGTTGATCATGTGATCTTAAAACGTTTTGATTTACAATTTCCAAAATAAATAGTCTTTAAAATATACATCACATTCTCTAGCAGATTCAAAAGCAGCAAAGTGAGACTATTATTAAACATTAAAAACATAAGTTTTAAGTATCATAATATTGAAAATCAAGGAATTGCAACTTTAAATCTTATGTTGATGAGAGATGAGAAATTAACAATCGCGTTGATACACTATGAGGAACCCTTAGATAGTATCAAATACTATCTTGCACCAGTGCCCAAGACGTTTGAATTGCTTATAAAAGCGTTTTCTATTACCAGAGAGCCAAATTTAAATGTAAAAGGAACTAATCCTTTAAGTAATAGTTGATACATAATCAAGACATAGAAAAAGTAAAGGAAAAAAATCAGATCAAATAGTGTTGACAATATCAAAATTGTGTCATATTGACAAAGGTGCACTCCTCTTCAATTCCAGCAATTTATAAGTAAGTGGCAGGTAGAAACATGAACAAAACACATAAGGTAAATTATTGTTGACAGTCTAAACCCCAACAAAATCATAATCATCATTTCATTCCATCAAACAATAAAAAATGGAAGAGAAAATAAAATCAAAACAACAATTGTATTGACGAACAATGATAAACAAAGCATGCAATGGAAAGAATCTCCGTGTCGAGTTTTTAATGTTTAAAAAAAAGTTTATCAGCTTATATTAGTAGTCTAAATAAAGCAAAATATGAAAAAGCAATAGAGCTACTGTTCTTTTTTTTTTTCCTGAGGCTTTCAGGTGAAAACTTCATCTCCACTTTCTGCTTAATTTAGAAAAGTGGCAAGATGTAAAAGAAAAAAGAAATACGGCTTAATTATCTGAAAATGCTGCAAGAGAAACAATAAATGTGGCATATCATTCCCTCTTTAAAAGAAAGACATAGGATCCATAATAATAATATAAATATTATTATTATTATTAATAATAATAATAATAATAATAATAATAATAATAATAATAATAATAATAATAATAATAATAATAATAATAATAATAATAATAATAATAATATAATAATATATAATAAAAATAATAATAAATAATTTTGCTTAGTTTTAGAAATTTAAAGGACCCCTGCTGCCCTTATAGATCATATTGGCGCCTAGGAATTGGAAGATGGAGCGAGGCAAACACACAAAACAATTGTCTAGAACAATCTTGGACCACAAGCACTGAATAAGGCATAAGGTAAAGTAGACTATGTAAGGAGTAGAACAGAAACAGAATCCACCAAATGTCTTACCAGATGTTGGCATAAATTTCATCGTTAAAACACTAAAGAGATCCTATATTGAGTTTATTATTCAGATATAGTTATTTTACGATCAAAATAAACCATGTCATGTAGAAGAAGAAGAAGAAGAAGAAGAAGAAGAAGAAGAAGAAGAAGAAGAAGAAGAAGAAGAAGAAGAAGAAGAAGAAGAAGAAGAAGAAGAAGAAGAAGAAGAAGACACAAGTATACAACATACACACACACACATACACACACACACACACACACACACACATATATACATATTGCGTATAAATGCGTCCCAAGTGGTAAATTATTTTAGCCAAGAACCAGACAATGATAATAATATTAATAATAATAATAATAATATAATAATAATAATAATAATAATAATAATAATAATAATAATAATAATAATAATAATAATAATAATAATAATAATAATAATAATAATATTAATAATACTTACAATTACGTACTTGTTTACTAATAGGGCACTAAAATCTATATCAAATGCTCTATCTAATATACTGTAGATACAATTTAGAAATTATCACCCAAAAATCACGATCAGACACACACAAAATAGTTAACCCACTAAAATATTATATCCAAACAACACACTTGCAAAGCTGTAATCAAGAGAACAGCAGATTAAAGATATGTGTATTCTCTAAAGATACAGCTTATTCAGTTATAAACACCAGGACAAAAATACCAAAAATCTACTTGTAAAGGTATGTCGATTTAAAGGATTGTTTTAACTTGTCTTTAAATTTTAAAAATAGTTGCACATTCCTAAATTTATAAAGAGATTGAATTCCATATGTGGGATGTAGTGTGTCTAAAACATCGAGTGAACAATCTTGTATTCTCATATCTTACTTGAAGAGCTTAAGGTGAGAAATGGTGTTTATGTCTAAACCGAATGAAAAACAACCAAAATTTTATAGACTTGACAAGATTAAAATCGACTCTCTTCTCCGTGGGCAACAAAATAATTGTTCCAAAATAAGGTATATGTGTACCTAAATGTTTGTGCAAGTTCTAGCAGCTTTATTTTGCAGTTTTTAGAGT
Organism: Berghia stephanieae; assembly: GCF_034508935.2. Taxonomy (NCBI): domain Eukaryota; kingdom Metazoa; phylum Mollusca; class Gastropoda; order Nudibranchia; family Aeolidiidae; genus Berghia; species Berghia stephanieae. Next base: position 77,050,632 of record NC_088363.1, read on the forward strand.
CTATGAATTGAAAATTTAGGTTTGTCATGGAGAAGAGAGTTACAATAGTTAAAACAGCTTGTTACATGTGAGTTGATGTAGTTTAGTGGTGTCTCCATCCAAAAGATTCCAGATGCAGTTCACATTTTTTCAAATGACAGTTTATGCACTGGCACTGCCTAAAATGTGGCAGTCTACAAACAAAAACTCATCAAAATGATATCCTAATATCTTTACATTAGGAGATTTCCTTTTTATGCTATCGTTCATCATAACATATTGTCAACAATGGTTTAAGTTGTCGTTTGTCTGAATACAGTCAATTCCATTTTACTATTGTTAAGAAAATGTATGCATCTATGATAACCAAGTCTTCTTATTTCTGGACAAGGACTGAAAGGCACTAAGACAGGAGTAAAATATACTAAAATTGGGATAGAAGATAAAATGAAAAAAACTCAATGTTTTATGATGATACAGTACTGATCTGATTAAGTATATTTGAGCGATCGGGGGTGGTGGGTGGGGGGAATTAATACAAGTGTCTGAGTACAATTTAAGCATTATATAAAAAGCTAAACATATATGCGAAAACAATATGCATAAGGCCTATTTAAAACTAATTTATTTCCAAAAACAAATAACTCTGAACAAGACTGAAGACAATCAAATACACATTATTGATATGAAATTTCATTCAATTTTCATTTGTCCGTTATTCCTGATACCTCTGCATCAGCCAAGAGTGTATATTAATACATGAAATTTGAACTACAGATAGACATTTTTGTTGTTGTTTGGTTTAAACAAATTACTTAAGACATTCCAAAAAGAAAAAAAAAAAATTAACATACCCCCTTCCCAACCCACCCACACACATATGCTATAACTCAAAAGTTTGCCCAACTTAAAACGATTTTTAAATTTCATTCTGATTACATACACAATATAAGATTCCAGTCGAACACGTTGTACTTTGTCAAAAGCAAACTAAATTGAACTAGTTTCTTCAACAGCCATTTATAAAAAAAAGTGTAGCTAATGAAGTCAGATGTCAAACTTTGTTGGTGACACCAGTGCAAAACAATTTTTAAAAAAAAAACATCCTTGGCCTCGTTATACAGAGCATTTAACTTTCAAATCAGTGACAACGCATTGCAAACCGTATATTACATGCTTTCAGTGTATTTATAGCATGGAATGTTCAGCTTTATTGATAAGACGTGTATTCAAATTGATTTATTTAGTTATTTGTAAACAATCAACATAAAATGTTAAGCTTATAAATTATTTCATGAATTTTTACACCATAGACTTCTAGTCATTATCACTTTATAAGATGTACAAAGAACTGTTCAATAGAAAAAAAAACAAACACAAAAAAAAAAACAAGATGCTCTAATTTTTTATAATCCTACCTAGACAATACCTAAATTCAAAATCCTTCACTTTACTTGGTTTCAAACATATTGGCCTTTTCTTTGAACATTTTCTGTCGTTCTTTCTTCTCTTCTGCTTGTTTCTTCTTTTCCTCTTGCTCCTGTCGAATTTCTTCTTCAAATTTGTTACTTTTAGTTTGTTGTTCTATCTGTTGAGAAAAGAATAACACAAAAACACATTAAGAGAAATGGGTCGGACAAAAACCTAAATTATGAAACTTAATGAGCAAAACATTCTTATCCACATAGTAACACAACTAAGATGCAGGTGTTAACAGTTGATAAGAGGTACATAAATAAGTAGATTCCATGAGAATCCTATCTGTCTGTTTAGTTTGACTCAATAGTCCCAACCAGGTCATGTACTGCAGCACCCTAAAAACAGATACACTCAAAGGACTGGGTACACATTTCAATTAGGGTGTCTCCCTATCAATAAAAAAAAAAAATACAAGGCAGGGGCAAGGCGAAATTAAAGTAGATTCATTCGATACAAGGGCAGAGAACAATAAATAAAAAAGGCGGGGGATAAAAGGAGGACAGAATTTTTTTTTGAAAAAGAAAATATAATAAACTAAATCAAAAGATGAAAAATGTCAAAAATGAGTGAAGCTGCATATCTTGTTGCTTTGTTTGACTGTCTTATATTTCAGGTTATCTTTCGTACCTGGCAATGGAAGGTCATTTTTTTTCTCTTGAGATCAGATAGTTGTGAAATTAAAACAATATGAATTGTAACGTCTTGTAATGTCAAGTGTAAACCACCTTTTTGATGTAAAAATCCATACTGCTTTCTTGAAGACAAAAGCAATGTACTTTCTGCTCTGTATCCCGAAGATCGACTGCATAACCAGCCAATCCATACTAATAAGTCACCCTGTGCACACATGCTTCTTCCTTGGAGTGATTATGCTAGACTAATTAAAAAGAGGTCATGTAAAAACAAAACAATACGCTCGTTGGTTCTTGAACTGAGGGATAATTAATTGCTTGAAATATACAAAATTTTTAATCAATTGCTTGAAATGAAAATAAACTAAAAGTAGCAATGACTATCCCGCACAAATCTTTGGGCCTCTTTTTCACTCACGAAGTGCCCAAATTCGCGACAAAATATGGGACGAAGCCGTTTGGTATATGCTATTTTAAAAAATTAATTACGACGCTGTTTATCGATGAATATGACTGAAAGTTGGCACACAGTTAGAAAAAAGGTCATTTTAGATTATGTCAAGCGACAAAACTCGTACGATTACCAGAAGACCGTTAAAAATAGATTTTTACTCTTTGGAGTAAAATATTTCTAAAACTATCGGGCGTGTAGGTTTTGTCGCTGACAAGGTAATACATGAACATTTCTTCTTTTAGGTTGTAAAATTTCATATGAATATGACGAGTACTTTTCCCGTATTTTTCAAAACACCATCCTAATTTGTTCTTCATTTGTAAAAGACAAAGCCATTTTGCCCCCCTACAGCCCGAATCACAAGTTCAAAACAATTTGGCACCAAACAGCGGCTGAGCGAGTCGTGGCAAAGCGCTTTCTGATTGGTTGACCTCATTTTAAAGTTCATGATTAGTCAAAATGTCTGCGCGGTCTCACTGGCAGAGGGGTGTTTATCGTCTGCCATTGCGTTTGGGTTCAATAAACAGCTGATAATTTGACTGTTTAATTTACAAGAATTTAAGAAATTATAATGTTAAAAGTTTTCGATTGCAATATGATCTACAATCTCAGCATGGGTTTAATTATTGTGTTCCAAGTCACGTTCTATCAGTAACCTTTGTCCCCTTGTCTAATTTCTCTTTTCCTTCTATATTTCTTTTGTTTACGTACACAATCTCTCTCTCCTCTCTCTCTCTCTCTCTCCTCTCTCTCTCTCCTCTCTCTCTCTCCTCTCTCTCTCTCTCTCTCTCTCTCTCTCTCTCTCTCTCTCTCTCTCTCTCTCTCTCTCCTCTCTCTCTCTCTCTCTTGTGTGTGTGTGTGTGTGTGTATGTGTTTATATATATAAGTTAGAACTCTTCTAATGTTTTCATCATATTCTCTATCAAATTTGCCATAAGATTGCCAAATTTCAATATTTTAATCCACTTATTACGCAAGATACAACCAAAGGTAAAAAAAAATGCTGAAAAAGCGTCCCATATTTTCGCGTTTTTTTCCTCTTTACGGGTCATCCAAATAATGACACCTTTGAAACTGCATAGCTTGTTTATTTATGAATGGATTTTCAAAATTCAAAAACATTTTTACTCAGTGGAGATAGGGCTTTGATTTCAGACAAAAATTTTCCTCAAAAAGAGAAAAAAACATTTTTCATAGTCATTGCTACTAAAAGTTGCTAAATAGAATCATTATCACCAGCAATCATCCAACAACCAAAATGTGGAGTGAAAAGTAATATAAATATATTTTAAAATAAAAAAAAGACTGTTCATTATAAAATGCCACCTTTGCTTGGAAAAAGTTCTTGGCTCCCTTCACACCCTCAGCGTCTACATCAATCTCATCAAGATTTTGGTATAATTCATATAAGCCACTGTCAACCTCTAGCTCTCCTGCTGCAGCCTTCCTAAATATCAGTAAGAACTGGGAATATAAAATTATATCGAATTAACATTGCATTTGTCTTGCATTATCACATGGAGACAATTATATAAAGTAAAAAGAACACCTGGATAAGACACAGGTATAAAGCTAGGCACTTTCCATCAGATCTAACAGGTAACCGAACACTTAGGAGGGCAGAAAAAAAAACAAACTCGACAGCACTCGGAATCAAAAGTCTACTATCTTGTGAGGCAAGTTCTCTACTTTTGAGCTATCCGCACCCCCTGTGAAGTCTGGAAAAAGCCATAAAATCAGTTAATGAAAATAGGGAGTCATTTGATCACATATATGATTCACCAAAGTATATGCTTAATATTCCAAAACTTAAAATCGACAACACATTAATACACATCTCGGTCAGTAGCTCATTTTAAAATGAAATATATACAAATGCCAAAGTAGCACTTCAGTGGATTGGTGGGGGCCAAGTCGTATCTCAAATTAACTAATAATCCAGAATTATGGCTGATGTCACATTGAGAAAGTATACAATAAATAACATCTTCAAAACTCAAACATTTCATTAGCTTATCATTCGAAGCACTCCTCCTTTCATTTTAAGCCTTTCTTTTGGGAAGAGATAAATGCATGCCTGAGTGGGGATATTGATGATAAGCATTTGAGGTGTTCATCATATTCAAGACACATTAAGTTTAAGCCTTTGGATGATAAGAACTCTAAAATGAAAATCTATTGGATGGTTTAAGCAGTAATAAATCACATTCCTAAGGGCATGCCCAAAAGAATCATTTTTATTTTACTATTTATTTTTTTGTTATGACTGCTTCAGTTTTTTTCTCAATCACCAATGTTTGTGACATAGATAGTCTATTTATCATAGCTAAGAATAACAAATCTCAAAAAAAAAACCCAAAAAAACTCATGAAGCTCATGATCTTCAGAATGCATAATCATCACACACTAAAAAGTTAAATCACAAAGATATAGAAAGTATTGCTCAATATAATTTACTTCTCATTTAGATATCATATATCCTAGCATTTTTAACATAACTTTTGACCAAAATTAGGATGCTTGAAGCCATCCTTATCTGTGGGTTACATAACACATTATAACTGACTAAATTTAGCATATCAAGAGACTACTATCAGGTTATGATTTAAGTGAAATGATATTGCTTGTTAGATTAATGAGTAAATAAGTCTGCTCCAATTTCATGCTACTGTAATTAAATTTGCATAATAGTATGCCGCTTAAATAACGAGGATAGGATGATGTTATCAGTTATGAGTTTTCAGCATCATCTATTCATTTTGTATCGATATCAACACACTATAGCCAAGAAATGACACTATTGACAGCATGACAAACAAAACATTTCAGGGCAATTAATTGTCTTTTTTTTTTTCTTTCAGTGGCTGGATGGGTGACAGTGATCGTGGAAAATTCTGGTTCAGACATTGTGTCCTTGGATAAGGCACTCAATACACATTACCCAACTCAATTCAGGTGTAAACGTGTTCCTGGCTAGAGGCAGTACCATTGTTAGAGCTTTAGTAAAAAAGAATACCTAACAGGCAACTGATACTGTATGAAGTGGAAATATGATTTCATATTTGGCTTGCTGGAGGAATAAATAAAACATTGTGAAGCCCGTGGTAAATCCAATTAAATGCACTGTTTAAATGTTCATAATTATTTCTTTAAATTTATGTATAGTTCCTTAGCAGGGATGTATCTTCCATTTTTTACGTATCCTTTACACAGGCACATACGGTACATATGTTAAGTCAGAGATTCAAAATAAAACTTATTTACAAAGCAATGGCCTCATATGCAAAGGGACTGGTACTGGTATAGGTCTTGCGTGGAGTTAAGGATTTTTTCTGACCTCTGTGTCCACCCAGCACAGATTGGTATAAACTGAATCAAATAAATCCAACAAAATACAGTGAGAAAACCACTTGTGTCCTATAAAAGAAAAGCAACCAATCATTCTGCCACAAATTTTTAAAATACAGAGTGTGCAATCTTAACTAAATGACAGAAACTGTATTCTTCAATATCATTATCATAGCAGTATGCAGTCCATTTAAGTTTAAGGCTAAACCGACTCTTTTGGCCTTATGGCTCTTTAAGACTGCTAACACTAATACTTATAAATGGCTACATACTTAACAGAGAAAATGAGGATGAAAGCGAAGATCACGACATACCTCTCTAAAATTGATCATGTTATCCAGATCTTCATCTACTTCTTTGATCATTTCTTTCAATGATACATGAGTCTGAGGTGCTCCAAGTTTTTCCATCATCATCTTCAATTCCATAAGATCAATGAACTTGTCTTTTCCAACATCATATCTGAATATATAATTTTGGTGAAAAATCAAAAACTTTTTTATGGCAAATTGAGAAAGAAAAAGAAAGAAAAGTCCAATTTACCAATTACCTTTGATTTCACATTACCTCTAGACTGAGGAAATATATTACTGTTTCACCAAGACAGTAGTAATGAAAAATTCCAACACCGATACTGCTCCCATGGTGAAAACCAAGATAATTCAACTTTGTCTAAAAGGGGTCAAAAAGAGTGGTTTTTGTCATCCTAATTCGTTAGTTGCTATTTTAAGTTAAAACACCATCAAACAAGCCGTCAGTAACTGGGAAGCCAGTGTAGGAACATATTTCACTTTCACACGTTAACTCACTCAACCCTAAGACCGACTATATCCGTAGTTTACCCGAGTTACTTTTACCCCATGCCTATTTATTATTTTTCTGAGACAAATTATCGTAGTAGCGGAGTATCAAAGCTAATGTTTTTAGTTTTTGCATGTTAATGATAGTTGAACAAAACTATCTATGTACATGCTCATTTTAAAATACATTTTTATCCAATTTCATTCAAAGTAGCAAAAATCTCTTAGTCCGTTCCCTTAATGGAAAAATTGTGCAAATCGTGTAACCAGCATGAAATTTTCACACAAAATGCAGAATTTTATGAGGATTTCGAAAATAGGTGGCTCCAAGTTGAAAAATAGCTGGAACCAAGAGTTATTGCCCTTGAAAGGTGACAAAATGCATTTTTTTTTAAAAAATATTTTTTTCCTCAAAAATTTACAGTTCTATTAATATTTTATAACAATGTGGATATTTTGTTATTCCGTTGCATACTCTGGACTCACAAATTATTTTTCCATTTGAATTTTATTGAAATATATAAGAAAATACGAAATTCAATTGTGATTTTTCAGGAAATTAAAAAAAATATATATCTCCTTCCTAGAAACTGTTTAAATAGTTTAGAATCTGACATATATTTGAAATGCCATGCATTTCAAAAACATTTTTAATCTTCACATCCTCTAAAATCAAGCAATATTAATTTAATTTAAAAAAAAACAATAATAGACAATTCAACTGCCAAGGCAAGTACCCCCTCTCCTCCCGACACACACGTACAATCACTCTCAAACATAAGAGTACAATGTATTTCTAGCATATAGCAAATAACACGTTTAAATTTAGATATATTGTACAAAACATATTTATTCAATGAAGAATTGAACCATTTAAAACATTTTTTTTCTGTGTACATATTTAACAGCAGCATTATTATAGATTTACATCCCTTTTAAATTCCATTGTTTGTTGAAAACATACAATTGAAAAACGTGTTTAAAGTCAATCATTGTCTCTAGAACATTGACCATTGCAGGCACATAACAGAGTACATGGAAGAGATGCCTTAACACAATTGCATCTTTTGGAGCATCCCTTTGATGAACAGTTACATTTAATCAGATTTTGTGAGGCATGTGTAAGGTCAGTCAAAGTGGACCACTTTGGCATCCCATCTTCGTTCCAACCAAAATCTGATTTGGAAGGAAGACTAGGGTCTTTAGCAAGAGAGCGTTTCCATACATAACAAGCTTGGTAAACTGCTCGATTTAAATGCTGTTTGAGAGCTTCACGAGTTGGTGGCATATTGTCTGGAAGGCGTGACTTTTTTGTAAAAAGTTCACGCCGGCATTCATTGACAGCAGATAAGTTGGTTGCTCTGTCAAACAACAAACAGACAAATCTCTGGATGATGTTGAAATGGCTGGCTATATCTTCCTTAGAGGGTTGATTAGCAAGAGCTTTAAATGATTCTGTTACATCATCAAATGCAGCCCAAACTGACCATGCTATTTTCTTTCCCTTCCCTGCAAATGAGCTGACACTGTCACACCCCGTAAAGGCATGGAAGAAGGATATAGCCAGAGATTTTTCAGGACCCAGGGATTCAACAATTGAGTGGATAGGTATCAGTCTTCTATGTTTTCCTGTACCGTAGTTGACAAACAACTTTTCCATTCCCAATGCCGCAAACTGTGATATCAGAATGATAACCACATCTGAGTCAACTGTTCGTGTAACCCCAGAATTGAAGTGACACTCGCTTCCATTTTTTAAATGAAGTGCCATTCTAGTGTCCGCCTCTTCTTGAGTACAAGGGTACAGTGATTGCAATGAATGTTCTACGTCTGTAATAGAGGTGGAAATGTTCTCACCTGTAGTGCAAACAACAAGCTTCCCTGGTGTTTTCATTGTTGATACTTTTGAGGATAAGAAACAGAACAGTTGTACTTTGTTGTTATCATTTTTTAAAAATGACGACCATTGTTTTCTAGGAATTGAAGTTAAGTCCTTCACATCAAACTGCTCTGAAGAGACACCCCTCTTGTTTCTGGTTGCAGATTTTATGCTATCTTTGACGTAGACGTCAAATACAATGTCCACTCGATTAAATCTTTTCAACTGGGTGTTTATATAATGAATAAATACACCAGAAGCATATTCTCCAAAGGTTTTACAGTTTCCTCCAGGAGAGAGCATATGAATGAGAGCTGCTCCGTCATACACACAAAATTGAACTGAATCAGGACAGTCCTCAAAAATTGTTGACTGAGGAAGACACTGAATAATGTCAGACTTTTGACATGAACGGAGCCTTCCGAATTCTGACAGGGAAGGTGGGTAAGGGTGGTTTTCATGTTCAAAAAACTCTTCTAAATTTCCATCTCTGTTCTGGCAAGAAATAAACAGTCTTGAGAACAAATGACAATCCTGCTTTAAACATGCAATTTTCTCTTTCTGTTTTGATGATTTCTTTGAGGGACTTGCATGGAAGATAGGAAGATTATTTTTTTTAATAGGGTCATGGATTGGGGATTCAATTGTGTTTAACCTTTGTTTATAATAAGTCTGAAAGCTTTGCTTTCCAATTGTGTATGCATCCCTGACAGACAAGGCCGATTCCTTTGACATTACTTGGCGAGTGTGTAATGTTATTAGTCTATCCTCTTCTTCCTCAAATGGGTTTCCAAATGTCTCCATTTGACCAATAAAATCTTTAACATTTTTTGTGAAGCGTCTCTTATTTGCAGGAGTGTCCTCACTGTGGCAGTTAGTTTCCATTACCTTGATGATGTCAAGATTTCTCTCACAACTTTCTGTCAGAGATACAATTTCGGGACCTGCAACCATCCAGTTTAGTAGAGCAGGTTCTTTATCAAAAATACCTATAGCTCCACCATCTGACTTGATCAGTTTGTTATTTTGCTCATGTAGCTGATCATCAGACATGCAGGAAAATGCTCTGTTTGTTTTTGCAGATACAAAATGCCCATCCATGAATTCTTTGAAAATGGCAGGGTGCATAGTTTCAAGGACATCAAGAGAATGAAGGAACACAGGAACCCAACGTGCATAATTTGTCCTGTCCAATGCAAATAACCAAGGACACATCTGACGTATTGACTCCCTGAACAAAAGGAAATTAGCAGATCTTATGCTTTGCACAAAAGTGAGAAGAAGGGTCATGAGACACATCGCTTGGTACCAATAGTCACACTGTACCGATTCCTTTCGCCGTCTGCAGAGCCATGACGTCAAGGATTCTTCCTCATTGGCTGAACATTTCCAGGATTGGAGCATTAGGTGATAAATGGCACAAAGTGAGACCTGGTGAACATAGCGACAACGCTTGACATGACTTCCAGCTAGAAATGACTCAGCTTTCCCCTGAGATGCAACGTCAGCTGCAACTAAAGTATTTACCCAGCCGCTTCCCTCCAACCATGTTCCAAGTATTTTCAAGATACACATTTCAATATGGAGGCCACCCATCATCATAATAAATTTGTCTTCACCATACTTCGAAGGCATCAACCACTGAATTTGTTTTGCTATAGCATAAACTGGTTGATCAGCTGTAATGACAGGTAGCTGTGATGGATTGATCAATGATAGAGCAGATTTGACAATGTCAAAAGAATGGCGGACCGTAGCTGAGGACTGGATACTTTGATTTAAAAGGGGAAGCAGAAAGGAAATACTTCTATGAGCAGTTGAACAAGTTTGCATTGAATTAAAAGCTGACCAAGTGTTCAACTCTTCATCTTTCAACATTTGAATTTCACAATCTGTCAACCAGTCATACTCTGAAACAATGACACTTTTCGGAATGTATGCCATCGCATCAAAGTTTACATTTGGCAATGGTATTGAGCATTTTACTTCTGAAAGCGGTGGGATGGATGTATAGCTTTCTGGTAAGATGGCCTTTGCTTCTGTTCCAATGTCGTTTTCAAATATATTTGGACAGATTGTGTTTGTTTCTTGACCGACGTGCTGAATCAAGCTTATCCCCGTCCCATGAAAACTTTCAAATGACGTTGATGATGATGGGTTGTGATCTATGTTATCGATTGCTGCTGTTGTAAAAGTATTTTTGAGAGCTCTTGGAGGGCAGACAATACTTGTCTCTTTATAGAACTGACAAATTCTTTTACTAGTTTCAGCTGTAATATCTTTTACCCTAGCATAGGAAATTGATAAACCCAGAGCAGACAGTTTATCAATAAGACCTTTCTTTCTGGTTTTGGCAAAAACCATGACTCCTAAATAAACGGGATTGGGGTTTCCTTGGACAACTGTTTTCTATTGCTACCTGAACTTTGCGGGCTTTTGTTGTTGTGGTTAAACATGATAAGCTGTGAAATTGTCATGGTATGTCGATTCTGATGACCTAAACTTAGCGAACACTGACCACTTAAAATGCCATTCACAATTTTCACTAATTTGTGTGGTACACTATTGACAATGCTATCATGATCTATATTGAGGGGTGATATGAATGTATGATTTCTTATTTCTGCTCTTATAATATCAACTGCTTTTTGTATTGCAAGATCATCATTTGAATCTAAATCGGCAATAGCTGCTTGTGAAATGATATTCCCCTCTTTGAAAGTAAGCAAGACTTCCCGCCCATCCCTGTATTCCATTAAAGAAGGAACTCTCGATAGTAAATTTTCTTTGAATCTAGTTTTATGTACATATACATCCGACAAATTTATGGCATTTAATTTTGACAAAAGTAAATTGTAGAGATCATTCAGCTTAAACACAACATTTGTGTCTGTGCGAGCTTGTTGTTGATCAATAAAATTGACAATATCCTGTGTGCATTCTGCAATGTGTGTTTTATATTTGTTGTCTGAAGTATTTTTAAATCTAAAATCGTCTGCTCTTCTGTGGAACAGTATAAGGCAAGGCTTATGATACTTTGCTTCCACCGCAATAAGATCACCCTCCGCAAATACTCTAAGAATACTTGTATCTGAAAGAAGGACAGCTTCCTCGTAGACTTTTTGTGAGAGAGCAAGAGTCCGGACCCCAGTCAATTCCCCTTCACAGCCCTTACAAAACAAGCAGTGTTTGCTTACATGTGATGTGTTTAATGTGCCTCTTGTATCAGGACTTGCAACTGCTTCACTATTACATTGATTTATCTTCTTTGCAAGCCTTTTGAGTTTTGATTTATGAAACCTGTGTCTGCAATTCTTATGGTAAAGTCCATCATTGTCTCTCAAAAAATTAGCAAGACATTTCACAGGTTGGTTAATATTGAATTTCAATGCTATTGGCAATCTACCAGAGTCATGAAAAAGTTTGATATCCTCAGAAATGGCAACATAAGTGTCTTCAATACAATTTAACTTGGTTGCTTTTTTAGGGTTTGTGAGAGGAGAATTTTCAATGGTTTCTTGACAAAACAGGCACTTCGACCAGTCAATTTCAGGGAAGCTTGATCGAGTCTTGGAACTTTGTTCAGATTTTTACAGTCGACAATGGATGTCTGCCGCTTCTTTCCTCCTGCCATATCAGCGCATTCTAGAAAGACAAATAAAACAAAACCCCATGACATACTCAAGAGACAATATTTAAAATTATTTCCTACAAAGTGTGAATTACGTAGTTTATCAAGTTACAGAAAATGTTACCATCTTAAGGCGATATAGGGTAGCTTGAGAGCTGACAGAATGAACAAGTTTGTGTGCGTGCGAGTGTGTGTGTGTGTGTGTGTGTGTGTGTGTGTGTTTGCGTGAGAAAGGTTAAACACATATTATTAGTTGACGGGGCTTGGATAGCTCAGTGGTAAGATTCTCTGCAAAACAACAATAACAAAACAACAACAACAACAACAACAACACACACACACACAACGAACACATACTTCCAAATACCTGTTAGAATGGAACTTTAGTCCTTGCAATCTTGACTATTCAACAAATCAAACTAGCATTCCAATTTGACGAGGTCCCCAGGCATGATGCTTATTAAATTTAAGGTAACAAAGGACTGTGAGGCTGGCAAGTAGAAATATAACAAACAAGTCAATACACTGTTTAAAAAAAACTTGAACAAGCAAAAGGTAAAACAATGTGTGTGGATATTAGCGTGTATTTGCAGAATTATGTGTGGAGATTTCTTTTTTGATCAACTGAGTTAATAATAAATTAGTTATATATTTCTCTCCTTCATCAGTAATGATAAACACCGTTATTCTATCATCAATCATCGACAGGCTAATCTATATCGAATCGAATCTAAAAGGGTCTAAATTTAGTACTGACATAGCACATGTAACTTATATTATACAAAGATAGAAAAATATGTTCAGATCCAAGCATGGGCCATAATCTTACTCTATCTATTGCATCCAGGAGGCTTATTGTGTGTGTGTAGAATGATATGACTGTGACTCAGCTTTGATCTGACCCAATTCTTTTTTCACAACTCAATTCTTTTGTCATACATTGCGCGATACTTATCGCACTAGCATGCGCATAAAGTAAAATAACATCACGATGATATAAGACATTTATAATAGATGAAAAAGATTGTTCCTTACCTTTTCAATGAATATCGATTGCACAAAATAAAATTGTAGTTTGTTGACATCGTTCAAAAAGACAAAACTCATTCTCTCAGTCATTTTTTAGACAACACATGATGCCATTGTCGGTAGATGGAGCTGTCGTTATCTCGAAGGGAGAGGCGGTGACAGATGACAAAACCGCATTTCGAATTAGCATTATTGTACTGTACACACTGGTTGAAAGAAACCTCTTTAACTGATTTAAATATTTTTTTAGTCTCTTCATGTTGTTTTTTTTTTTCGTTTACAGGCGCTAAGACATCCTTGTACATACTTAGTAAAGGCTAGGTCGTCCTAATGACTCATAGTTTTGTTGCACGGGCAAAAAAAAAGACAATTTTTTTCTGCGGTCAGAAGACAAAAAAATTGTTTTAAAATAATTAAAAGCTAGATTTTTGGTAAATAATAATGATAAACATTAACTAAAACAAAAATATCTCCACGATCAAAAACGAATCAAGATGTTCTTAATGGGTGAGAATGGTTTTTTTTTTTAACTTTTGTCATCGAGCGCCAAAACGTCACAAAGTGCGCGTTTTCACTAGACTTTACGACGAATTTTAAGGTCTTTTCAATAAAATTTGTATTTGGAGCCACCTATTTTTCGAATCTTCATAATTTTCTGCACCAATTTGTATACTTAGTTTGCTGGTTACAAAAAGTGCACAAAACGCACGGAACTTGCCGCTAAGAAAACGGACTATCTAGGATTGAGTGAATCAAGGGAAAATGGGAAGAATGACAAAAGTAACCAATGCAGGGATTCGTGTATGATGGCAGGTGACTTATCTTTATGCAGCCCAGATTTTGGACCGAAGACGATAACATGTTTTGAAAAGATACATTGTCAAGCAAAGGACTTAAACTTAAACTTAAAATTAAAATCCTATTTCTTTGTTGAAAATTTTGAATTGCTTTTTGGCCTTGATTTTAAAGTATCTAAATTTATATATGATGACGTCAGAGGAAGATACATTTGAATTGCCATGCATTTGAATTACCTATGTTGTAATTTGACCCTCTATTTTGACGTTTGAAGTTTCTGTACTGCAGTCTGTTCTATCTATCAAGATAGAATCACTTCTCCTGAACTCCTACTTCTGACTTACTAGAGATAGTAAGAGTGAGTAAGAGGAACTGAGGAACTGCATGAGCCTTTTTCAATGACTCTATACTACATGAATGCCTACTAAATATACT
>NC_088363.1:77070095-77122595 GCF_034508935.2 Berghia stephanieae
TAATAATAATAATAAAAATAATAAATAATAATAATAATAATGATAATAATAATAATAATAATAATAATAATAATAATAATAATAATAATAATAATAATAATAATAATGATATGATGATGATGATAATAATAATAATAATAATAATAATAATAATAATAATAATAATAATAATAATAATAATAATAATAATAATAATAATAATAATAATAATAATAATAATAATAATAATAATAATAGGTCTTGGGTTCGAGTTCCGCTCTGAACGGCGCATGGTTGAGTCCTTGGGAAAAGGCTCTTTACTCACATTCTCTCTCCATAGGCTACTCATGTGTAAAATGAGTACTTGATCCTTAACAGCGTTGTCCAAAAAAAAAATGTAATATCGCCTAACAGGCGTCATGTCTCGTCCTACATGTTAAGTTTTGCTGTTGGCTAGGGACCCATTGTAAAGCACTTTGAGCACTTTTAATGAGCATTACTCTACATCATGGCCGACTAGAGTACTATAGTTACGTCATCCTCTACATCAAGGAGCTCTTACACCTGGCTCTACATAAATGCTCTATGACTTAATTTTTTATTTTAAAATTTTTTATTATTATTTTATATATATATATAGTATGCGCTTGGCTAAGAAGCTCAAAACATTGCCATTTTATAACGGACCAACACACAAAACTTTGTGTAACCATATCGTTTATCGTCAGGTTAATACAGTTTAGTGAATAAACGCGGATGGCAAAAAACAATAACAAAGACCCGAGTGACGTCAACTTCGAACTATCTATACATAAATTCGATTACGTAGGACACAGATCTCCATGACAAACCTAACAATTTTTGAGCCGGAAGTCATCTACCGAGAGGTAACATAATTTGACAGGTTGGATTATTTAGGAATCAATTGCATATTATTTGTTGCCTGACTGTGTGATAAGACAATATTACATAATTTTATTATTATACGTATTGCGGTTCTTACTTTAATGAGCTTAGAAATGTGTTTTTGGAGTCTTCTTCATTTCTACGCATGACGCATGTTATACTTGTTTTAATGTGGATAAGAACTTAACTTGATAATCAATAATGGTCTGAATGGCTCGAATTTATATAATAATCTCTCTCTACGTAATGCATTGAAAATATTATTCATTCTACAAATAGCTTTTTGCTCAAGGGGAAAAGAAATAAACAAAAATTGCAGAAAAGATTGATATTCAGTGTGGTGAGCTGTTAGTGATGGTAAACAAACAACAATTATTGCGAAATCGACAGTTTGCTCAAATCTTAAAAAGCGTATCAAGCGGTATTTTCAAATTATCTGGCAATTGGTAACAACCAACCTTGGCAAAAAGTGGATATGGCACTAATCGACGGATGAGCTAAGTCAATACTAATCAATATATAGTACTTAATAAGTACGGAGAGAGAGAGAGAGAGAGAGAGAGAGAGAGAGAGAGAGAGAGAGAGAGAGAGAGAGACTTCTCTGACTTTCTTAAATTAACCCAATCCATCTCATTTTCTAAGACAAAGACAGACAAAACGGGCAGATAGATAGAACAAAAATAATGATCCCAAAAATTTAGGATTCCTCAACCGAGAATCGGACCGCAGACCTCCCGATTGCCTTTGACTCAGCCCCGCCCTGCAAACTTCCAAGCTACTCTTGCGTATCAAATAGACGACCCCATCCCTCTCCCGTCTATTTCTTTCTTTTTTTTTCAGAATGCTTGCGCGCTAACCCTCTCCCGAAGCTTATTCACCTCCCCCCCCCCCCCCTTTCCATTAAATTTCAGCGCACGAAATTTGTCGATGAAAAAGATACTCTTGACGATATTGCTGTTATTATACTTGCATTGCAGTATATTTGATTGAAAGAAAACCATATCATAACCACATATGACCTTGCTTAAATTAGTACATGCCAAAAATGCGCACCCCTTCCCCCCCCCCACCCCAACTTCTATGGATTCGTCATATTGCGCAGCCCCTTCTATTCCCCCCCCCCCCCCCCCCCCACTTCACCCCTTCTATTAAAGTTTGACCAACGTGCATTCACCACCCCTTTCCATCTATTACTATCCCCCCCCCCCTTTTTTTTTTTTTAATAAAAAATTTGTGGGTGTCTAATTGATACACTAGAAAACGCCGCTCCATTCTATGGCTTCGTGGTTTCCTCAGAACTCAGTCTCTAGATTGTTGGTTGTTTCGAAAGGTGTTAATGACAAAACTTAGCCTATTGCATTTTCCTTTAGGTGTCAACTGTTTAAAAAAAACAAAAAACAAGCCAATAATTGCGACCAGTAATGTGAAATAGACATACTGACATATTATAATTTCCATTAATTAAGAAAACTACAAACTTAGCAATTAATTTTGTATAATTGAGTATTTCTAATAGAGCAGTAAAGTTAGGTGCCCCAAACGTAAACAATAACAAGTTGCTAGTGATTTCCGTTAGGGACCGGAATAATTTACGCACAATATAGGTCTCCCAATTTTGTAGTTTGAGTTGTAGGCAATACACTTTCAGTATTGAAAATATGTTTACATAAAATCTAACAGTTGCAGAAATAATAATATAAGGCTAAATTATTATGAAAATCAGGCTCCGAATAATTCTCGTTTTGTTCACACCAGCGCAATAATTTGCTCTGGTCTAAAAATAGATAGACTGTAACTTTTGATAAATTTTAGAAAATTTTACCTTTTGTTCCATAAAATATCCATATCTAGACATTATTTGATGCATGATCGAGTATTTATGAATATGTGTTTCTTTTGCCACCTAACAGCCAAATTTTAAAGGTTATTTTTTTCTATTATTTACATTGGAACGTGAGCTGTCAAGACAGGAACATGTGGTTTGCCACGTGCTTCTCGACCTTTGTTTACGTTTGGGGCACCTAACTTTACTGCTCTATTTTTACAGTACAAGTATCGATTAATGCCCATCTGTAGAAGGAAACGAAGGAAGACCGTTGCATTTTCGTATTATTTCCAGAAAATTGAAGTAAACATAAGCAAAACCTTCAATTTGTCATTTGACTTTTCTTGAATTAGATTTTCCTCATTTTTGTGCACATCCTTACAGTCATGCTTCGATCATCTCTTTTTAACGACTCTTTTTTCGAGTAAGTTCGTAGACGTCTCGTTTGTTTCTCTAACTCCTAGTGACTCTAGACTCTAGTCTAGAGCATAGGCCTAGGCCTAAGTAGGCACTTTGATAACTCCAGTCCAGTGGCCGCCGATAGGCTCACTGTAAGACTGTAAGGTGAAACTCGTTTTTTTTAAACTTTGTTTTTGACCCTTTACTGTGTTGGTCACCATGGCGTTATTTGTGAACCTATGTGACTAATTTTGGTACCATTATAAAGGGCACAAAACAAGCTTTCGGTGTATTTCATTCTCAATTCCTGATTGTATTTCTCAGAAAACTTATGTAATAAAAATTTATAAATTTTTGAATTATAACAACTTTTTAAATTATGGATACATTTTAATTATACTTCATACATCGATAGACAATTAATTGAAGAATATCTCTGCCAAATTTAATCAAAATTGATACACTCGCTCATTATTTTATTTTTTCCGCCACCAACCCCACTTTTTAGGCCAAAAACCTCATATTTTTTTCCATTTTCGTTTATCATTAATTTTTTCCATACTTTCCATACATGAAAATGATTTATATGAAAATAAAGCTTATTTTCTGACCTTTAAAACGATATCTAACACTTGCCATTTATTTTTGAATTGAAACAAAATTACTGAAAACAATAAGTCAATAAGTGGGCCATGTTGACTGCAAGACTCAAAATTTCCCGATCGCCGCGAGATGCTGGTTTTGAGGCAGCGGTGAGATCACAGATTCTCTCTGTAAAATTGACAAAAAATTTCAGTAGAAAAATATAAATAACTCTGGAACCGTAGGTCGTAGAGAAACAAATAAGGTATCAAATTTTATGTTTTTTCAAGTCCCATCCCCCTGACTGAGTCAAATCTAGATATTTTGAGTTTGAAAATTTTATCAAAGTGCCTCCTAAGGATAGATCTATCACTAGCTCTATCTTTACTTCAGTTTCAGCTTCAATTTACAGTAACTGCTGCAATACTCGTCTAGACTGGAGAGATCTATTTGATAAAATTTTCAAACTCAAAACAATGGCCAATGCCTCAGAAGGCCAGCTGCCAGTAGTAGTGTAGGGAGTAGAAGGAGAGTGAGGAGAGTGTCAGTGTTACTGACTTTTTTTTTTTCTGTTGAAATTTTAAAGTCAATAAAGAGAGAATCTGTGATCTCACTGCTGCCTCAAAACCAGCATGGAGTGACAACCAACAGCCACAATATTAAATCAACCCAACTTTTCGGTCAAAGTCAAAGCATTCGATCGATTTGTAACAATAATGACAAGGGACAACCTATCAGCGGTGAACTGATGTCTCAGGAACCACTTGACTCCGTTCAGCCACACAAAAGACAATGCCTAGATAATGAAGATGAGGATGCGGATGAGTCATCGGAATGTGACACACCACCCCAGACAACACTGAAAAACTTGACATGGTAGACAAACTACATCACTTCATCTAAGAAGAATGCTTGACAGATGATCTATATTGGCGAGATTGGAGACAAATGTTTATAAACAGCTTGCCCAGAATATAATGCAATAATGTCACATTTTGTTGACGATAAAACATGAAAAACAAAAGATTAAAAAAAAAAAAAAAATGAATAAAACAAAGAAACCCAAATAAATAAATAAAAAACAAACATTTTAATGAATGTAATGTCTAAAACGTGACAGTCCCAGGCCTGGAGAAAACACTAATGTGAAGGTTCTACATGATTGGCACATGAAAGCTGGTGTTTAGATGCTATTTTTAGCTTCTCCGCTTACTCGCACTCTGCTTAATCGACACACTAACCTGAACTCCCGAGGTTGTGCAATTAAGCGGAGTCAACTGTATATCAAAACTTGATTCATCTGATACCACTTCTTCTGACTGTAGAAATAGAAGGATTATTGCTAATGCAACGCGATATATAGTACTGATTTTGACACTGTGGAAAGTATACTGTGCCAGTAAAGCCTTTTCTTTTGACCACTGTTACTTTGACTGACTTTCGTTCCCTTTGAAGGGTTATCTTTTTAATAATTGGACTTCAAATTGATCAATGATTTTTGTCTTACTCACTTAGTCATCAAATAAAGTGGGTTTAGATCACCTGCTGACAGTTAATAGTTCTTATTCAGTTACTATACTATTGTTACTATTATCATCATTATCATTTACATCAGTTTCATGTAATTGTTAATAATATAAATAAATTGAAATAGAAGGAAACAAATTCAAATATACTAAGCTGAGATTGCTGTTTCCCTGCTTGCCTTTGTTATATAGTACAGTTGAAGCCATGAATTGGAACGATCTGTTAGTGACATAAATTTTGCTATAACTTTTGGTTAATTGGAATCATGCCATGAATGATTTCAGATCTTCAGAATGTTGATTTTGATTTTGTATCCATTATCAGAGCACATTTCCAGTGATTATCTTACATTTTATTCAGATGTCAATGAGTTCCTTTTTAAAATTTATTTATCCTGTGCAGTGGTGCTGCTAATGACCATATGAGGCAGATGGATCGAATGTTTGAAGACAGTTTTGGTCAGATGGGAAGAAGGAATAGAGCAACTCTTCCTGATGGACGACAGAGGCACCAAAATACTGGCAACATGCAAGTTGCTCAACATGGGATGTTCATGAATCCATTTTCACAGTTTGAGAGCATGTTCTCCAATATGCACTCCATGATGAGTGATATGCGCAGGGCTTTTGTAAGTGGCAAGTTGCAATGATTTCCAAATCCTTTTCTTAATTTTGGTTGTCAGACTTCTCTATTTATTTTATAGGAATTATTAGTCTTTTTGGTCACCATTGTAATAAGATAGTTATCCTTTGCTGTTCAGATCTTATTGCTTTCATCTGTTGGACTCAGTTTCAATGAAATCTGAACAACAACACTATTTCAGGTCTTTTGATAAATAAAGTGATCGGATTTATAGGGGGGAAAAATAATGGAAGTAGTGTTTTTTTTAATGGGAATTCTTGCAATAGAGGGTGAATGAGGGAGAGTAATTAGTACTGCAGTTATATTACAAGCTGTGGAAAAGAAAACTTTGCAGTTTCTAATTGTCTTTCTCAATACTTTTTTTAAACCTTATGACTGATAGTTGGATCGTGGAACTGTCAATGTTATGTGGACAGTTACAAAGGTGTTCATTTGGAAAATATTTGTTTTTCATGTATACATTTTTTAAAACTCAATTATAAAAGGTTTCCTTTAAATTGAGGATGGGGAGGGAGGAGTGTTTAAATGCAAGTCCCATGTCATGATTTATTTGCATATGACTACTCCTTACAACTTTGAAATTTAAATTAAAGTCTTTTTATATCATTCAGGGGAAGAGAAGCTTTCCAACATTCACTTCCTTGCATTTTCTCTCACAAAACAAATAATTTACTCTTTTTTTCACTTATAATTTATAAAGATTTCATTTTGACTATGCTCTCTGGAACCAGTAGAATTAAACACCTCATTAAGATTTCAAAGGAAAAATAAATGAAACTTGAATAAGAAGTAAGGTACTTATTGTAATTGTTCCATCATTTCGTATGGTCACTATATTTTACAAGACATTATTGTAGTGGATTGTTTTTATTTTGTTTATGAATCTTACACAGTATCACCAAGCCTAACCCTTTTCAACTCTTAAAATGCAAAGAAATGTATAGCTGTCTAGATCAGGTCTATCATTCATAACTGTTTCTCAAACTTCAAAAAATTATTGACCTTTTCTTAAAAGAGGCTATTCTTTACTGTCCACTCAACTGGAAGTTGTTTGAATTTAATATGAAATAAGTTAACAAAATTCTAACCATTTCGTTTATTCAATTTCATTCTTTTTAAAACATAAAGTGTAAAAGAAAACAGTTGAATTTTATTTATTTTCCCTTTTTATTTCAATTTAATGGGCTCAATGTAATCAAATTTTCTCAAATTTATGTCAGATGTTTACAAGCATAACTTGGCCTGTCAGGTTTATTTGAGTGAATTGTCTTCAATGAAAAAAATACTCTACTTATTGTCGTAACTAGTGTTTTTATAAAATCAAAATTTATTTCATTTATTTTCCATTTTCAGGCGGATGGACCTCAGCCTGACAATGTCAATGATGGCCAGGTCTACCAACACTCATCATTCGTGTCATATTCAAGTACAGGTAATGGAGCTCCAAAAGTCTATCAGGCTTCCTCTTCATCCAGACAGGGGCCCGGTGGGGTATGTAAATATGCTTTCTTTTTAGTGTAATATTAAAGTATTTTGATTGCCAAAAATGTATGTAGATTTTTATTATGAAGTAGTTTTTAAGTTATCGTCATATTCCAGCTTAATTGGCGTATTGGCACTTCTAGGTTTATTCAGTGCTATAACCTTCTGTACTTATTCTCTCAACTTTTTGTGGGCTCGCTTGTAAGGATCTCTACCAGTGAATATATACAGGCACAGCTCCCAAATCAGTTATTCTGTTATCAGATTATATCTGTAATCCTGATAGGTAAAGTTGGGGTTTTTTCCTTCTTTATTTCTTCTCATGTAATTTAAGGTAATCTTGTTTCCAGTTCTGTACACCTAAGTTAGTATACCGTATAGATCTTCTGTTACCACAATCTGAACTCTCAACATTAAAAGCACCCATTTCTCAAAGGCTAAGTGAAAGATTACAAATAGGGCAGGATAAAAGGATATCAAGTCAATATGCTTGTAGTCCCTTTCCAGTAGTTGAGGAATGTGTCTGTGCAGCTGATTAGAATGGAGTTTGCAGCCCAATAATTGGGTGCAAGAAAGAAAAAAAAAAGAAAGAAAGAAGGGTCAAACTTTGATCTTGTATTTTAATGATTCACAGTCTGTATCAAGTAAGTATCAAGCAAAAATTATATGAATATGGTTTTATTGAAACTTAAACATGAATAAATAGACTGTGAAGTTTATTGTAAGATGCAGGAAAAAGGAAATTTAAAAACACAAAAATACTGTGAAAAATGGAAATTTATTCGCACAACTGAGTCATGGCCTTTCGTTAATCCCCTCAAAGAAGACTAGTTTGTTCCATAAAACTTATTTGGCAAGGAACAAAAAATGTGTAGCAGTTTTGGCATCAGCAAAGTATCGACAGGAAAAGGTAGCTAGCAATTGTTACTGCTGGCCCTATGGGCCTTATGGCTCTTTCTCTGATCTCATGACCATATCAATGCTTGTATTAAAAAAAAATCTTTTTGATTTTCTAAAAAAAAACTTTTTTACTTCCATAGGTTCGTGAAACTAGGAAAACAGTCCGTGATTCAGAGGCTGGCATAGATAAAATGGCTGTTGGACACCATATTCGAGATAGAGGCCATGTCATTGAGCGTAGCAGGAACAATCACACTGGTGATATGAACGAAAACCAAGAATATATAAATTTGGATGAAGGTAGTTCCTTGTGAAATGATTTATATTTGAAATTGTGATTTTTATTTTTTTTTTGCTGGAAATTGGGTTTATATTATTTTTAAACATATATTTTTAGTAGTTATCTGTTTTCCAACATACCCTCTGTCTTTGTCTTGGGATGAGATTACTGGGTTTTGTCCTGGCCCTGGCCGGATATGCTTGCTGGGAGGAAAACAGTTAAATGTATAGTTATTGTTAGGAGATGATATTTTTTGTCTTGTAAATCATCTCTCTGTTATGTACTGTATTATGTTTTATTTACCTATTATGTATGATTTGTAAATATTTAAGTTTATTCCTCTTACTGGGGACCTGTGATTGTATCCAGATGAGACTTTTATGTGTTTTTATGTGATCTCAAACTAAGTACTTTGAAAGTGTGATCTTGGAATCTACATCTGTTTCCTATTTGAACCAGTTCCCCTTTGTCTTACCTTTTCTTGGGTGCTTTAGTTGTAATTCTAGAACTTTTTACTAACCCATTTTCTTCCTTTTTGTTGGTGCTGATATGACCTTAATGTGTTGCAAGCGCTGTAAAACCCTTAAAAACAAACTTCTACTACAACTACTACCACATCTTCACTACCATTACTACTACAACCACCACCAACACCACATCGTTATGACTACCACTTCTACTACAATCACCACCACAAGCGGGTGGTTGGATGGGAGCATCACCCTTGAATCATATACCTATGATGTTCGCATGGGTGTACGATCCGATAGTGATGCCGTTTCTTCTTCTCTTTACTAGCCTATCCTGCTTCTTTGGTTTGTGATTGTATTTTTGACAGGGGATATTTTTTTTTCTGTAAATCTTCTGCCTGTTTGTTCTTGGTTATTTATAATTTAGGTTATGATTTTGATTTACATTTGTACTATTTTTGTTAGATTGCTTGTTTTTTTATTTCAGCGGTCTCTCATATAACCTCAATTGTGTTGGAAGAGACCTAAAGCAACAAACAAACAAAAACAAAAATCACCACCACAACCACAATATCATCACTACGACCACTATTAAAATTAGAAACTACATAAATACAGATTTGACAAAAACCTCGATTACATCATTGATTCTTTCAAAACTTGACGATTGAAACTCTCTTTTAGAACGTCACCAGCGAGAGATTACTCAGGCTGCAAAGAATTCAAAACAATGCTGCAAGATTAGTCTTTAAGCGCAGCAAGAAACATAATGCGTCACCCCTGCTAAAAGAGCTTCATTGGCTTTTTGTTTAGGAGTGAATATTGTACAAAGTTGTGATATTGTGTTTTAAATGCCTCAACTTATATCATCCGACTTATCTTTATGATAAATTGGAGTTATATACACCAACCAGATCCCTTCGCTCGTCATCCGATGGAAAATTGTTTGACACTCAAGGAAAAAACTTTTACGTTAAATGTGGAGGACAATCCTTTTCTAGAAACATCCCAACCCTCTGGAACAAACTTCCAAAAGAAATATGGCATTTTTCACCAGAAGATATATTTAAATAGCATGTTAAGACTTTGTTTTCAATTTTCCAAATTGAATTGTTGATGCCCCTGTAAAGTGCTCTGAGCACTTCCTCGTGATATGGAAGAGCACTCAACAAATATATTATTATTAAATATTATTATTATTATTATTATTATTATTATTATTATATTATTATTATTATTATTATTATTATTATTATTATTATTATTATTTTTATTATTATTATTATTATTACTATTATTGCAACCATTACTATAGGTTTTGGAGTTTTACTTCATTTGAAATAAAGGGACTTTGGGATTTGCATTGGCTTTACATATCATATAGTTCTAATTAGTTTTCTATTTTTAACTATATGATATGTAAACACAATGCCAATGCCGTTTTCTTGCATACATTTTCGAGAAAAATGCAGAACTGGCTGCACCATAGTACAAAAAGATACTGATGGGTGTGTAAAAAAAAAGTTGATCAACAACGCCTGACATTTTGAAGACTTATTTCTGGATAATCCACGCATTAAAAAAAAAAAAATCTTATTACACTGGCAGATGTTGTTAGGATTGTTTTCACAAATATTTATGGAAAATCTATGGATGACTTGTTGCTTAAAAATCTGGTCTTTACTGGTTAATTAACTTAAGAGAGTGAGTCAGGATCCTGTATGTTATTGGTAAAACTCTGTAACATAATGAGGTCCTACTGTTGTTCTCAAGTTCATTCTCTCAAGAGAACTATTGGCTGCTACATGCTGTAATTTGCACTCATTTGAATCTTGTCATTTTTTGCACTCAAGGAATAAGGAGGGATGACAAGTAAAGTATCCAGAATTTTAAATGTGTCTCTCAGTATGAAAATTGTTGCTGATTTTAAATAATGATTTATAATTGTTTTCTTCATTCTTTGACAGACGAGGTTTCAACATTTGACCAAGAGTATCGTGAAAAGTGGCATAGCACCATGCGAGGCATTGATCAAAGAAGGCATGCGGAAAGGTCAAGGCATGCCCCTGTAGGTGGTGGGCATCGGCGTCATACAGCTGCTTTGCCTGAACCAGAGTCTAGGCGTCCACGTAAAACCAGCCACAGAAGAGAGTAATCAGTGATTTATAGAATTTCTGATGAGCACTCCGTCCATTCAATTTGATCGGATTATACAGGCTGTTAGAAGAACCCTACCTATACACTGCTCACACAAACATATATGATAAGGCCAATCTAGTAAATTTGTGTCTTTTAATCATTACATTGTGAAATTGTGTTTCTTCTGGGGAATGAACCTTGTCATGAGTAATGCACAGTGACTGCATTTAGATCTTGAACATAACTGTTTTCTGGAAAAATGAAAACTTGTCTCTGGTTATCTCAAGGTGGTGTACATAAGCAATTATTTTCATGCCTTTATCTCTGGGGATAAATTTTATGGACCTACAAAGTTATGAAGCATTCCATTATCGCTAATGTATAATCCATGCAGAGTTTCAACATTTTGGATTGTATTTCATTGAAGTGTATGTTTTCCTATTTGCTTTACACCTCTTTTTCATATTTTAAACATGGTCAAATTTTGATGGTGGGATTCTAGTAAAAAAAAATGTGAATATAGAGATTCAGATAAAGAAATATTAGAAAAGTTGTTAATTATAACCAGCTATTATTTGTTGCAATTAACTACTTAATGTCATCAAACTTAATCTGTAGCTATGATTAGAACAGTACTGTAACAACATTGACCATACTTTGATTTTCACATTTATAAGAAGTTGTTAATAAATTTATTGAAATTTAGAGCCATTCAAGTGTTTTCATGTATTTTCTGTCTTGATTTTTTTAAAAAATGATTTTTTTGTTGTCACAGACATTATTTTATTAATTCTTTTTTTTTGCGTTTATTTTTTATAAATGGTTCAGTTTCATTCTTCTGTTCATTGTTTGTTAATTAGTGGAGTGTTTGCATTCATGTAATCAGATAATCCCGAGCTATCCCAAACTGCAGCTTTCTTCTTGAGATCATGATAGGACAAAAACTGGTCAACTTTCTATTGCTTATTTCCCTCGTTTTCTGTAAATTACTACCATCATTCATTTACTTTGAATTACTACAGCCATTCTTTTACCTGGAATTGCAACAATCAGCAAATCATTGTCTAAAAAGAGAATATTACACCTTTATTCACTGCTGCGATTGAGGTCATCAAATTTATAAAATTTTAATTGAAGTTGCTATCCTATGGAAGATTTCAAGGTGCTATTGATAATTATAAAAGACTAGGATCACTGAAGCTAGTTTTGAATGTGATTGGATCAAAACAAATGATTTAAATTTTGAATTAAGGTAAAAATGAATGGATGAGTTTGAAAGTATAATGAAATGACAGTTTTGTTTTTTTTAATCTTTTTTTTTTTTTAATGAAAAAAAAAATAGTTAAAAAATATCAGAGCAGTCATTTGAATGGTATAAAACCGTATGTGGAATATAAAACAGCTTTCTTTCTCTTTGTTACGCAGGTGTATGATTACTGTCAATTACTGATTTCGTGGAAGGTGTTATGTAAATTGAAGTTAAAATAGACTTAAGAGTTAATAATCTTTTTAAAGTATTGAAATATATTTTTTTTCAACTCTGTTTACGAAAAGTACAACTCCCTAAAAGAAAATGCAATAAAGAAATAAATTTGTTATTACAGATTAATTTGTCTGCAAACATTGTTTTGATATTTTAAAAAAAAAATCTGATTTTGCCTAAAGTAATGTAATCTGATCATCGTTCACGATTCAACAGATATGTGATAAAATGATTTAAGATGTCTTTTTGAAGCTACCAAATTTTTTGAGGTTTACCTTTCATATCTTCTTTAACAACTTGTTCCCAGTCGGTCAAGCACTTTTTGAAATCTGAAGTTGGCTCCAATTTTACAAGGTTATCACTTATTAAAGAGGTAATGTAAGTTTTTGGCACTTATAATTTTGGCTTTTTTAAAGTCATTTTTATATGTTGTTGATTATTATAGTCAGGCGATGAAGTTAACATGATTCTTATAATTTAAAAAAAAAACAAAAAAACGTTTCACATCCATCAAGTCCATGCAGCTGACATTTATCGTGGTTTTTGTGACATGAACAGCCTCATATTACTATCTATTCTTCAAAATAGGCCTTCAAATACAAAGTACCCTCTTCCAGCAAATCCTGGGTGGGGTTCCTGACCTCCCATAGTGGGCAGGGGGGTACATACCGTGTCTTCTATCCCCTATATCTGTTATATCCAACATGCTTTCTGTCTTTGTCTTGGAATGAGATTACTTGGTTTTATCCTGGTCCTGGCCAGATGCCCTGGCTGAGAGGGAAACAGTTGAATGTATAGTTAGTTTTGGGAGATGATATTTTTTTCATTGTAAATCATCTCTCTGTTATGCACTGTATTATGCTTTCTTTAAAATATATATGATTTGTAAAACATTTGAGTGTGTTCCTCTTAGCGGGGACCTGTGCTTGTGTCTGGATGAGACTTTTAGTGATCTCAAACTAAGTACTTTGATAGAGTGCTTTTGGAATCTACACCTGTTTCTTATTTGAACCAATTCCCCTTTGTCTTCCCTTTTCTTGGATGCTTTATTGTAATTCTAGAATTTTTTACTATCCCATTTTCTTCCTTTTTACTGGCGCTGATATGACCTTAATGTGTTGCAAGCGCCGTAAAACCCTTAAAAGCATAAAAGCATTCCAGCAAATCTAACATTCGGCACTGGTAAATAATTGTTTCTGTGTGGAAGGAGGGGGTAAAAATTGATATAGCGAAGAGTAGCATGATATCAAGTAATTGACAATGTTTTGTGAGAATTTTTAAAGTGATTAAATGTTTTATCATATTTTATAATTTGACCTAACAAAACTAAAGGTTGCCCTTGTTGAATAAGTTTCTTGGATTGGAAATGATATAATATTTTTCATGTTATGCTCTTTATTTATATCCATTAAAACAATAATTTATTAATATTATACGAAAGCTTTGAAAGAATGTCACAGGATTGTGCACAAAATAGCTTTTAGCTCACATAGATATAAACATATATATATATATATATACACACTGCTTGTAGCTCAATCTATTTTAGAATTTAATTACCAAATAGTTATTCCCTTCACAAATTCAAAGGCTCAATAATGTATCCTTCCACAAGATCTGTCACTGAAATTTATATTTCAATGGCAGAATATGCAAAATATTATTTATTCTTTAGTTTTTGTTATCCCCTTTTTTCTTACATCATCAGTATTGCTCGTGAAAAAAAACCCAAATCTAATACACTTTTCTTTTTCTTTTTGGTTGAAATCATCCTTTGTTATTTTTATGTAATTGTCAATCATTCATTATTTATGAAGTAAGAATTTGAGTCTATTACTTTCTTGTATGTTGTTCCTAGATCTGAACAATCTTCTGGGTTAGGTCTTTTAATCTCCCATGGTGGGCAGGGGGGAGGTCACATGATAAGTCTTCTCTCCCCTTATTTCTGTTTTCCTTTTCCATGTTACTTTCTGTCTTTGTCTTAGAATACGATTAGGAATTTTTGTCCTAGTCCTAGCAGGAGTCCTAGGCTGAAAGGGTACCAGTCAGATGTTAAGCATTTATTTTGGAAGATGATATTTTTGTTCCATATAAATCTTTTGTCTGTTGTATACTGTTATATTTTTGTTTTTGAATGAAATATTTTGTAAACATTTGATTGCATTCCTCTTCTTAGTGGAATCCTGTGCTAGTGAGTGGATGGGGCTTTTGATGATCTTAAACTATGCACATTGATGGAATTTACCTGTTCCCTATTTGATTGTCTCCTTTTCTTACTTTTTCTTGTGTGGTGTTTTGGTCATAAGTCAAGAAATTTTTTAATGTACCATTTTGTTCCTTTGTTTTATTGGCGCTGAAACTGAAATGACCTTAAAGTGTCACAAGCGCAGTAAAAACCTTAAAAACAGACAAATCTGGGACTGAGCACTTGTGTTGACTACTTTACTACTTTGTTCTCTCTTTTTGTCCCATTTTCTTGATTTGTAAAATAATATAGGCATTGATAGCTTATATTAACTTTAATTTTACATTTATCAAAATTTCTTGACCAGGCTATTTTCCGTTTATGGCCCTGAAAAAGAAGTTCTTAATGTTGCAAGCAACTTAATAATCTAAAATAAGAAATCTAAATATATTTCAATCTGAAAGTTCTGATAACATGAATGGTGATGATAATAATAATAATAATACTGATGTTGATGATAATATTCAAAATCCTGAGAATAGATTGCCCTTTTTATTTTCAGGAGTATAAAACAGTAACGTTTTTGACATTTTCCGTCCATTAGATTGACCCTATTCAGGAGAGTTGTGTCTGATTTTCACTAACATGATATTACTCTTTATTTATTACATTCCTTTCAGTATAAAAGTTTTGACTATTATATAGTCTTTAACTTCCATTTCATTGTTTCTTGTATATTGAATTTAAGGAGGATTATCAATTTGATGCTTCAAAAAATATTTGTAAAAAATATAATAATAGGTTGATTTTTATTTGAATAAATGAATATGCCATATCTGCTTGTTTGTTTCTTTTTTTGGATTTGATTATAGTTTTCTATTGCTGCATCTATCTGTGTGTTGCCTCAAATTGGGAGCAGGCATTGTTGCACAAAAGAAATCTAAAGTTAAAAAGATTTAAACGGTACAGCTTTACACGGAGCAGAACCCCACACTTTTTTTTTTTTTTTGGGGGGGGGGGGGGGGGGGGGGGGGGGGGGGGGGAATCAAACCTCAGACTTTTGACTATCGGACATAGATACTACCATCACACCTCAGATTTAAAAAATCAAATCTGGCTGTTGGACCGATTTAATGTTCATTGTTTTGCTCAAATTGTACCTCTCATGACAAGTCGATCAATTTTTTTGGCATTTCTTGGGACCAAGCACACATTTAGAGATTTATCATCACTTCACAAATGTGACCCATCGTATCAATCTGGTATTACTATTACTTTGGGTGAAGCAGATGCTGAAAATGGCTTTAAAATCAGAAATCTGGGTGGAGTGTCTACGGTAAATGTTTTAACTTTGCACTTTTTATTTAAAGTGATTAAACATATGTAATATAAGCAGTTTAATCTCCAGGTTAAGAATTTTAATAGAGGCAAGCTTATTCTTTCATTTAAAAGAGATACAGCGGTTTCAAATTCTTGTAGACATCCTATTATTGATGGGACTTATGGCTTTCCATACATCCGTTTTGCTCGTTTGTGACGTAGTTTTTGTTAACAAGGACATGAACGACTGACCTAGTTTCTTGGGAATTGATTGTTCCAATAGATGATTCCTCCGTGACCTCTTGTTGCTATGCCTTTCAAACTATTTAAATTGATGCCTTTTTAAACAATTGCTGTTTTGTATTTGTCCCAGGTTATTCAACCGACATAAAAAGCTGGAAATTGATTGTTCCAATTGATGGGTCCTCCGTGACCGCTTGTTGCCTTTTTTAAAAGCTATAACCATACAGTATGAGTCTCGGGTTATTCAATCAACATACAATGCATACATTATTGGAAATTACGTCAATTACCGTGTATTTATTAAAATTAGTTGAGCACACATTTCAGTGGTTTTATTTTTGACTCGAAAATTTAAAATTAAATCTATTTTGCCCCTGATATCAACCGATAATCGTAAACCAACGACCCGAAGCAACCTGAGTACTTACCTTTCAACCGAAGCAAACAACCCACAGATCCTGAGCACCACTCACAAATTTAACAGATGATTGAAAAAATACATAGTGTCATGAGGTATTGTGATGCAATTCCTTCATCAATGTATAACAATATTGTGATGAATACGCACTAACTGTGGAACTGACTTATGTTCCTCTGTTTTGCATATAGTAGCTATGGAATTACAGATTGCATGCTATGTCTTTTCGTTGACTAGAAATAGATAATCAAGTGGACGGAACGGGCTGAATTGTAGGAAATATTCTGATAAGTTAGTGCTTAGTAACGCTCTAATCATCAGTTCACTGTGGATTCAAGGATTTAGACAAGGTTAGAATTGACTGGGGTTTTTTTTTTTTTTTGTAGTCTCCAATGTTAAGAAAAGCTTCAGGTTTGTGTGAAGACTGATGTGAAAGTGTTTACTGTACGCATACCGTCTAGAACAAGATCTAGATCTATATCTAGCTCGAGATCTAGAACAAATTTAGCCTACGTTGTGTAGATTATTCAGGTAGAAGAGCTCGCAAGCGAGGGATCGCAATCAATCTAGAAGAAGGTCACTCCAAAATTAAACCAAGAGTAGGAAGGACTCTATAGCTCGGGAGAGCAACTAGCCCAGGAGAAGGACACTCCAAAATAAAAACAAGGGTGGGCATGACTCATTAGCTCGGTAGAGCAACAAGCCTAACAGTGAATCTCCAAAATAAATCCTGGTCCTCCAAGTCTGGGGGTTTTGTGTAGGGCTAACAACCCCATCCTAGGGAGAAAACAACACATTGTTACAGAAACAGCAACGAAGGAAATTAGAATGAACTCACAGACGAACACTGGACCCTCAGAGCCAACGGAAGAGGCTCCTATAAATGGCAGTGTGGAAAGCCACAAGGAAGCTAATGACAGGAAAATGAGAGAATATCTGTTTGCCGCAAAAGCAGAGACGAAAATAGATTTTGGAATGTTTGAACAATTACAGTGCTGGCAAGCTGGCACAAGTCACAGTTGGAATGCGACGTTATGACTTAGATATCTTAGGCATTAGCGAGAGTGGGTGGACAGGAGCTGGAATGATGCAAACTAGCACAAGAGAAACTATTATTCTCTTCTCCGGGAGGGAGGTAGATCATTACTCAGAGCTTTTACGCGAAGGTGAACAATGTTTTTAAGTAAGAACAAGTCTATAGAGTTTTATGGATGATGACGAGCTTGTCACTGACAAATCATTAGCAGATCCATCTAACATTGAGCAGATAGAAAACAACTCCACACAGTCATTTGGCACGTCACCTAAAGAAGCAAAACTGCTTGATTGTGAATTTATCGTCCATCCTTCAAGAATATGCAGACAATGTAATCATTCCGTTTATCATCAATCAGTGCAAAGACTAGATGTTATATGAGATCAATAATCTCAACTTGTCAAAAAAAAAAAAAAAGCCATCAGCACTTCAACCACAACCTGCCATTTATAAATGAAAACAAGAAGAGGCTGACAAACGATTATTTCTGCATGCCAAAGATTGCATTCAGCAAGGGATTTTAAAAGAACAGCGAATATTGATGTGTTTGTGTTAGCCATTCACTTTGCTGAAAAGCTAAAATCTAAGGAGCTTTGGATTTTATTTGGCTCTGGAAACTATCAATGTCATATTGCAGCCCACGAAATAGCAGGTAGACTTCAAGCAGACAACGTTGACGCACTGCTGATCTCCCATGCTCTAACAGGATGAGATACTGAGATACAACTTACCACCTATAGAGGAGACATGTCTTGAACTGATTCGTTATTGATGCAAGAAAGGATGCAAGACACGATGCACGTGTGCAAGCGCCCTCCTTCCCTGCACAGCTCTTTGCCACTGTAAAGGAGACTGCAGTCAAGAATAACGGCCATATCTGAGTTTAATAAGCATATAATGAAATGAAGTCTCCCTTATGTATTACTTTTGGCTTCCCCAGTCTTTTAGGCCCACGTCCGGATTCTAAAGGTCATTTCAAGTGTAGATTTTATCGCTTCTTGTGGCTTTATAGCCTCTCTTATTTGTTACTCTAGGTTTGTAACAAGTTATGAGAAAATATGACGATTCCCCTGTCTATCATGCCCACTTTCCGGTTTTGATTATATCACTTTTGGTGCTTAAGCCTTCCTAAAGTGTAGATCAATGTTTTATTCAAGTTTGTGGGTAATCGGATCATTTCCCAGTCTTTTATGATCAGCTTCCTGTTTCAAGGGTTCACTTCCGATTTAGTGATGTCACTTTCTGCTCCACTATGTTATTTCCCCAGGTATCGCTTCGGGATGATGCGACAATGAGGGCAATCCGACAATTCCCTAGTCTCTAAGGACAGATTGAATTTCTCAAAAGTGGGTTTTGACCTATGACGTTACTGCCGGTTTTGTGACGTCACTTCCGGTCAGCTCATGTTATTCCAATGTTTCCCTCTAGGTCTGTGCCGATTTTGGTGCAAATCGGTCAAAGCGTTTGTCCGCTAATCTCAAATATACACACAAAAACAGACAGTCAGTAGCCGATTATTATACAGAACCGATGACCAACTTCTTGAGGTGGATATTCCACAAAAAATGACAATAAAGCTTGCCTCTATTTTTAAAAAAATGCATTCTATACGGTCCCCTCCCTGAGTGTTGTATAAAAGAGGTTTGCTTTAACTAAGAAGTTCGCAGTTCCAGTGAAATTTGTTGCTTAACGTACACACTAGTGAGGTTCTTGACCTCCCATTGTGGGCAGGGAGGCACGTACTATGTCTTCTAAACCCCCTTTATCTGTTTTCCAACTTGGTCTTTGTCTTTGTCTTGGAATGATAATTGTTGGTTTTGCCCTTTCCTTGGACGCGTCCTTGACTGGGAGGGAAACAGTCAGATGTACAGTAATAGTTTTGGGAGATGTTTTTTAATGTAAATTATCTGTCTGTTGTGTGTTTTTATATTTGTTGTTTTTGACCCTATATTGTAAGCGATTTGAATATGTTCCTCTTAGTCGGATCCTGTGCTTGTGTTTGGATGAGACTTTTAGTTGATCTCAAACTGAGTACATTGGTCTGGGTGGGGTTCCTCACCTCCCACAGTTGGCAGGGGGTACATACTGTATCTTCTATCCCCTTATATCTGTTTTCCAACATGCTTTCTGTCTTTGTCTTGGAATGAAATTACTGGGTTTTGTCATGGCCCTGGCCGGAGTCCTCGCTGGAAAGGAAACAGTCAAATGCATAGTTATTGTTTTGGGAGATGATATTTTTTCCCCTTGTAAATCATCTCTCTGTTATGTATTATTATATTTGTTATTTTGAATGTATAATGTAAGCATTTGAGTGTATTCCTCTTTGTTGGATTTTGTGCTTGCGTCGGATGAGACTTATAGGTGATCTCAAACTAAGTACATTGGTGGTATGCTCTTGGAATCTACATCTGGTCCCTATTTGTTCCCAGTTCCCTTATGTCTTACTTTTTCTTGGGTGTTTTAACTATAATTCTAGAAATTTTTACTGTCCCAATTTCTTCCTTTTTACTGGCACTGATATAACCTAAATGTGTTGCAAGTGCCGTAAAACCCTAAAAAACAAAGCAAAACACATGAGTACATTGGTGGTATGCTTTTCGAATCTACACGTTCCCTATTTGCACCATTCCCTTTGTTTTACTTTTATTGTGTGCTTTTTAATTGTGATCTCGAATTTCGTTTACTATCCCATTTTATTCATTTTTACTGGCGCTGAAATGACCTTAAAGCGCCGTAAAACCCTTAAAAACAAACAAAAATTAGAAATCCAAAAACTTGGACTTGAAATTTAAGAAACTAGACATTCTACCCAATATAAAACAAGTCTTGATTCTTTCGTATGTAACCATCGCTACATATGTAATACCGTTTGTTTAAAAAATATATTGAGCATTTATACTGCGCAGTATCCACTCAATGTGCCCAAAATGCTGACCAAGGAGTCTCTAGCCAACTGCAACACTTAACATGTAGGACGAGACATGACGCCTGTTAGGTGATATCACAATATTTTTTTCGAAAGAGACAACGATGTTAAAAGCGTGAAAATGTAAGCAAAGAGTAAATAGCCCTTTTCAAGGACTCAACTGGGTTTGAAGGCGAGTGTCATACCACTAGACCACATAGCCCCACACTTTAAAAAAAAGAAACAACGAACGCAGCATGTCTGTGCTACGCCACTGACAAAATCAAACTTTCCTGTTTCATTTAGCTGGAGCAACATTATGCCCCTCTGTAACTGAGTCTGGGATAAAATTAGTCATCTTTGGTTTTTATTTTTTTTTTTATTTATTTGATTATTGTTTTCTTTGCCTAAAAATTGAAACAAAATGATGATGACAGTGACCTTGCCATTGTGGGACAAAACTATCGGGGTCAATAATTTCATTCTTGATGGACTCAATACATATCGTTGTACACGCGTCTCAAAGGTGGTTGACGATCATAGCATGTCATTGTCTTTGCATGGCCACTGCTGTCATGCACTTTTTATGAGAGTTGATAATTTTTCTCCATCATTATCTCTCGGCTGTATGTATTGTCTGTAACTTTGATTTAAGCATGCATTTGATATTGTTAGTAAAGTAAATTTGTATATGTTTATTTTCAACAAAGACCCAGGTAAGACGAGGGGTGGAGTCTTTTGACCCCCCCCCCCCCCCCCCCCCCCCCCCGCCACGTTGGGAGACGAGGTGAATTTGGTTTTCTTCTGTTCCATGTTCGAACCAGTCCGTTTTGTCATACTTTTAATCGTAAATCTATATTATTCTGTTACAACTCAATTTTCTTCCCTTTAACTGCCACTGAAATCACATAAAAGTGGCGCAAACGCCGTAAAACTATTTAATAAAAACAAACAAACAAACCAGGTGAGACGATTATTTTTGTCTCATACTAGATACAGAGGTACGATTGTTCTGTCATCTATCTTGTGCGGCTATGTGGTCTAATGACACTCGCTTTCGGATCGGAAGGTCCTGGGTTGAGTCCTTGGAAAATGTTCTTCACGCATTCTCTCACCTTACCCAGGTTAAAATGAGTACCTGACCGTT
The DNA here is from genome assembly GCF_034508935.2 of Berghia stephanieae. Taxonomy (NCBI): domain Eukaryota; kingdom Metazoa; phylum Mollusca; class Gastropoda; order Nudibranchia; family Aeolidiidae; genus Berghia; species Berghia stephanieae. Next base: position 77,091,964 of record NC_088363.1, read on the forward strand.
AACAGCGTTGTCTCTGTCCGAAAAAAAAATTCATATCGCCTAACAGGCGCCAAGTAACGTCCCACATGTTAAGTGTTGCTGTTGGCTAGGAATCCCTTGTAAAGCTTTTTGAGCACGTTTAGTGGATATTGCACTATAGATAGCTAAGAAGCAAAGAAGCTCACAACATCGCCATCCGGAAGTTTTAAAAGGACCAACACACAAAACACTGTGTAACCATGAACTTTTATAGTCTGGATAATACAGTTAAGTGAGAATTACTAATAAACGTTGATGGCAAAAAAAAAACCCCAATAACAATGACCCGAGTGAGGTCAACTTCATCTAAATACAAGCTTAAAGATCAAGTATCTGTTTTCCCTTTTATGAAATCCTGTCATCTTATTCTTCCTAGTGTTTAGGATGACCCACATATTTGTTGATTTGACCAAATCAGTGGTCGGAAATTGATCTGATTCCAGTCCCAAAGGGAGGAGACCTAAGTGATACCTCCAACTACAGGGGAATCAGCCTTGCCGCTATAGCTGCCAAACTCGCCAATAAGATGATCCTCAACAGAGTCCAGCCAGAGATAGACCCTCATCTACGTCCTTGTCAAAACGGCTTCAGACCAGGAAGATCCACGACTGCTCACCTCCTGGCATTGAGAAGGTTAATAGAAGGAGTAAAAAGTCACAACAAGAAGGCAATCATTCTATATGTAACTTTAAGAAGGCCTTTGACTCGATACATCGCCCTACCATGATGAAAATCTTATATAGTATCCCTCCTAAACTTCTCTCTGCTATTAAAAGAATGTATGAGAACACACGGGCAAAGGTTATCTCTCCAGATGGTGAAACTGAGCTGTTTGAGATCAAAGCAGGGTGCTTCAAGGTGATACATTAGCCCCCTATCTCTTTGCAATTGTCTTGGACTATGTGATGAGAAAGACCTACGCTGGCATGGAGAACGAGCTGGGCTTCACGCTGCATAGACAAAGAAGTAGGCGCAATCCAGCTATGATTGGCACGGATCTAGATTTCGAAGATGATCTGGCTCTACTGAACGAGGGGATGGACCGGGCACAAGAAGTCCTCAACAGACTTGAAACTGAGGCTGTGATGCTGAGAAGACAGTATTCCAAACCTACAACTAAGAAAGGCCAATTAGCATACAGGCAAAGAATGGACAATGGCTGAAGGAAGTTGACAACTTCAAGTACCTAGGAGGTTGGACCCAAAGCAGTTCCTCTGATATTTCTGTCAGAAAAGCATTGGCTTGGAGTGCCTGTCACAAACTCAGGAAATCTGGAGTTCAAACCTACAGAGGGAAATAAAGAAGAGACTGTTCCTGGCAACAGTAGAGTCAGTGCTTCTATATGGAGCAGCAACATGGGCTCTTACAAAAGCCCTAGAGAAGCAACTGGACGGCTGCTACACCCGTATGCTGAGGATGGCCCTCAATGTAAGCTGGAAAGAGCACATAACAAATGAAGCGCTCTACAATGCCCTCCCCCCAGTGATCTCGAAGATCCAAAAGAGAAGACTGAGACTTGCCGGGCACTGCTGGAGACACAAGGAGGAGATTGCAAGCAGTCTTGTTCTATGGGAACCACCTGAGCGAACCAGAAGCAGAGGCAGGCAGAATAAAACCTACATTGACTGTCTGCTAGATGACACAGGAATGGACAACCTCCGGGAGCTGCGTACGCTTATGGAGGACAGGACAGAATGGCGAAGACTTGTGGCTCATGTTGGGCGCCCCAAGGGGCGGCCTAAGTAAGTAACTAAGAAAGAATATATTTGTTGCAAGCGTCGATTAACTTCTCAAAAACAAATAACAACATATCTGTTTTGCCCTTATTATTTCAAAAATATAATGGACCATTTTTATGCCACTTATTCTAATATACCCACACGAGTATTTTCACCCGGTGACCAGTTATAATATATCTCGTGTGACGGACGGCCAGATGAAGGTTTAAAAAAATATCACCCTCCAGACAATTGAAGCTGAAGACAAATCAGAATTACACTCTATCATGCCATCAAACGAGGAGGTGAATTTAAAAACCTGCTAAGACACACTCAGATATAAAAAAAGTCAATGCTCCCTGCCAACATGTTTTTATTTGTAGGTCTGATAACCCAATGTCGTTGTAATAGAAATGCTCTCAAACCAGCGCAAAATATTGTCCATAACAACAACGCTTAATCAAGCCCATAATTGCGTTCGACTATCAGACCTGTTATTATGTGTATGTCACTCTCAGCCAACGGACACTTATTTGTAGGTCAGATAACTCAATCAATTATGGGCTCATTGTTGTAATGAAAATCTCAAAAAATGACGCAAAATATTGTCCATTGCAATAACAATGTTAAATTAGGCCCAGAATTGTGTTCGGCTATCATTTCTGTTAATGTGTGTATGTCGGTCTAAGCCAATCTATTGGACTCCAAAGAATGATTGGATAAAATTTGAAATTTCGAATGACTCAGGGTATTGATCTATGAAGCAAACAAGATGAATATTGTCCTCTTTAAGTCACCAAATAAATGACACAAAATTGCAGTTTTTTTCTGCATGATGAAAAATCGACTCCTAAAATAATGAAAAAAAAAATACGCCATCAACATATGCAACTTTTGATTAAGGAATGAAAAATAAGATATAGAAGAATTTGAAAAACACGGATTTCCGAGGCATAAATAAACAAGTGTGTTTTAGCAACAAAATTATTCCGATAATAATATGGTTAAGTATTTTTCTTTTCTTTTCTTTTTTAAAGTATGTGAGACAGAATACTTAAGACAATCGTAACGAATTGCTGCAGTGGCCGACACCCCTATTTGATATGCTCACGTCTGCTTTCTATGATATTATGAATACAGTATTATGTTTTCAGTTTTCAGATTTCAGTGCATTGCTTCAAAGGTTGAACTGAACCAGAGAGATGCGCCCACAAAGACAACTTAAACCGAATGTCAAGCCCTTATAGAAATTAAATAAAAATGGTGTATAAGATTTCACTTCAACTTTGAACGTACTCACCAATGAAAAATGTCCTCTTCCAAAATATAACCTGACGCAGATTGGGCTGAGAACTGAGACGACTTCGCGAAGGACGAGTTTTCTGGCCAAATTTTCAAATAAGCGTTTTTCCAGAGTACGGCAGTATTTGGTATCCACTGACAGTAATTTGGCTTCCATTTGGTTCGAGGTGGGTAATAATGCCCTTTAGAGGAACGTTGACATTCCGGGCATGAGGCTATACATTCTTCATCTGTCCACTGCCTTGCTATATCTTCCACACCCCCACCCACCCTCTATAATCATTTAAATACCCCCCCCCCCCCCCCATTAACCCCATCACGATAAGTAAACTTTTCACATCCTTTTTTAGAAATCAACTAAAACATGAACTGGAAACACGTTTGTTGTCTTTTTCATCATTAACCCTAACATGAATCGAATCATTTCGCATAGACTTTATTTTTGAACTGAACAAGAAGTTAATTTCATTGTAATTCACTGCACTTAAGTGATAAATTTGTAATTTTATTTTCAACACAGTATACAACACCAAACCAGCCATGGACTTTACAATGATGTTTTGATTACTTGACTTCGTTTTGACGACTGTTGCACAAGGTAACGAAAACATAACTTGCAAATTGCTGTAGTTGGTATGAACGAAAAGAAAAAGGTGACCCACTGTGTTAATTGGTATTCCGTCAGAATGAAATAATTAAATAATATATGATGTAAATCGAGTTTAATGATTAAATTATTGGAATTGGGAAAACTCCATCTTCTTGAAGAGTGTTGGTGGGTACTTGTAGGTACGAGTGCTCGATAATGTTTGTCAGAGCATATAAAATGTGGGTGTCCGTACTTATAAATATATATAATATATATATATATATATATATATATATATATATATATATATATATATTGATTTGAATTTGTTTGAGTGTCTGCACATTGTCATATACATCTCAACTCATATTCGTCCAAAGTCGACCACATCAATACACAAGGCATTTCGTCAGTTGGATCATCCAGTCTTGTGTGTTGAAACGGCCGTCTTGGACGAATGTGAGTTGATCTTTTCTCATTTTAATATGCTCTGAATGGTTAATTTATAGAGCACTGTCTGACCTACAGGACATCCATCATGATGATGATGATGATGATGATGATGATGATGATGATGATGATGATGATGATGATGACGGTGATGATGGTGGTTATGGTGGTGGTGGTCATGGTCGTGGTTGTGGTAGTAGTGGTAGTTTTGTGGTACATCACTAAGAGGGAAGATAATCATTCTCGTGTTGCATTGGTTGTCCTAGATTTAATTTAAATGGCGCATTGGATTTTTTTTCAGACAAAGAATGCCTAGCAAAAGATTGGACACAAATAAAAGACAAACACATAATATTTATAAATGAAAGAAAAAATTGCAGTTCTGCTTACAAATCTTGTGAAAAGGTCGGTGGCCAGGGATTGATAATTGATCAAGAAGACACACTGATGAAAGTAAAAGATTGTAAGTTTTCACCCCATAGTTCTACTATTATGAACATTTAAAGTTGAACGCAAAAATCCTTTTTGTACATCTCGAAATTACATGAAATTGTCAAAATATTTGACGGAATCTAATGCTTTCATTGATTTGAATGTTCAATTTGTTTGTTTTACACGAAGTACTAAATCAATTCAATTGACATTTATTTAATTTCCGATGGAAAAAAAGATTCCATATTGTTTCACTACTTGTAACAAGAGTTTAAGTTAAAATTAGGATTTGTCGAAATACAGAAGCGGAATTGAGCCGATTATACGAGAAGTCTCCATGTTCTGAGAAGAACTTTTTTACACCGCTGGACCAGAAAACTTTTACATCAAATATCGACCTATCAAGATGACTCCAAACTTTTAAAATCGTCAAAAAGTTTCAAACTCGTGAATTCTTTAAGTTTTGGGTTTGATCCTTTCTGACAATTTTTGCAAGTTGGGGCTGTCCTCATCAATCGATGTTTGGAAGTAACCGTTTGTTTTGGAATATGCAAGCGTCATGTGAGATACCATTACAAAACGAAATGTAAAGTAGTCCTTCAGAGCCATGAGGCTCATGGAGCCAGAGTTAATCCTGGTTGCTATAGAGTGAAACGAACAACAGCAATTGCTTGCTACCCTTTGGATAGGACGAAAATCTATCGCAAAGTACTTGCCGCCGATCTAACAGAATCTAACAGACCCAGCTACCCAATAACCGTTGGGAGGACGAGGGAAGGGGGAGGGAGGGGGGAATCAGAAAAAAAAATCTCGTCTTCATCCAAGCTGTTGGGAACGATATGTGTTAGAACCAATGCGACACTCATGCATGAACCTTTGCAGTGGCCATACCTGCAGCAGTGCAGAAGACACGCCAAAGCTATAACTCTTTTCAAAATTACCATCAACGTGTTGGACGTGGATTCGACTCAGCTCACGCAAATTCAAATGCCTTATAGACCTATGAGTCACTCACTATTAAATACCAACTACCATCTTTTCCCCCCGTCTGTTATTGGCATGTGGAATAAAATACCACCAGAAATGAATGAAACAGCCGATGTAGAAAAATTCAAGAGCACAGTAGCACACTTAAATCCGTAGTACCGTTTCAATCGCAATAATACGCCCAATTTATGTTGTATACAAGAAGAAAAAGGGAGTAGAAGAGGGATTGAATTCGTCCAAACCAACTTCCATTTCGTATGTGCAGCTCTAGACGTAGTCAGGAATTCTGCGTACAAGGGTTGCCGGGACTTATTTCGGCTCGAAACGGGGGCGCCGTCAATTATGCGCATCAGAGGGGTATCCCCATTCCCACTCTCTTTGATCTTATTCAGACAGGTTCCCGTAATCGTCTCCCTCCGGACATCGAGGGGCTGGATTGCTGCCATTATCGGGCCCCATTCTCTAGGGGTTGTTGCTAGCGTTCCTGACACTATGTGCATCGACTTGCGAAGTTTTACATCCACCTTCTCAACGTTTCTGCTTCTACCCACACTGGAGCGCAATACTCCGCGGTGGAATAGCATAGTGCCAAGGCGGACGTTCTCAGGAGCGCTTGGCTAGCGCCCCAAGTCGATCCCGCCAGCTTTCTCAGAAGACTATTCCGCTTCTCTATCTTCCGGGAAATCCCTTCGAGATGTACCCGATAGATAAGGCTGCGGTCAAACGTCACCCCTAAATATTTTGGAAGCGGCTCATATGGGAGTGGCTGGTCCCCGACTAGGACATTCTGTTCTCGGGTGTGCCAAGCACTGCATAGGTGAAATGCAGTGGCCACGGTTTTTGAAGTGTTCATCTTCAGGTACCACTTGTCGAAGTAGGATTTGAGTCTAGTGACGTCCTCGCTGAGTACGCTCTCGAGACGGGTCCACACTTAACTCTGAGTAACGAGTGCCCAGTCGTCCGCGTATCCCAGCCTCAGGGAGGAAGTGTTCGGCATATCGCTAATGTAAACGTTAAACAACATCGGCGCAAGTACCGACCCCTGAGGGGCCCCATTCTTCAATTTCCTTACTTTGCTCGTGGCGTCTCCCAGCGCGACGTGGAATTGCCTTTCCCCTAAGATCGAAGAGAACAACTTCAAGGTCTTTTTGTACCTTATAGCTTATGATTTTTGCTAGTTTGAGCATCAACCCTTCGCACCAGACCGTATCGTACGCCGCTGATAGGTCTCTAAAGACAGCACCTGTTTGCTGTTTTCTCTCGAACCCATGTTCAATATGCTCTGTAAGGGCAATGACCTGTTCCGTGGTGCACCTCCCTTCCCTGAAGCCCGCCTGCTCGGGTGGCAGGGCAGCGTCTGTTGAGCAATACAAGCTTTACATTATAGCATTATGTTTTTGTAAATATATATAAGATTTTTATTCAAATTTTGTGATTTTGCAAACAAATCTGAATAAGAAAAAAGTTGTTTGCAACGTAACGGAAGTGACGATTTTCCAGCAGTTGGTAAGGACGGGTTAACCTTTAATTTTTGTTGGCCTTGAATTTTGAAATCTGCCATTCTAACTTTTGAGATATCCAGGACCATAGTGCAAACAGCGTGTGTTATCCCTATTGAATTGACTTTACTGTGGAGCTTGGAGCTGACATTTTATTCTTAGTATTTCATATTGTCGACATCGATTTTTCGTATTTGGCATAAAAAAGCGAGAGATTGTGTTTAACAATTATATGTCATAACCCACCACGAGTGAGACAAAACATTGTTATGCCGTAACACCATGCTATATTAAGTATACATTGAAACATATTTTCTTTGATTTTTAAATTTAGATATCAATCGGTTGAGATCCGCCTCAACTTAAAAAAAAAAACAAAAAAAAAAAACAAAAAAAAAAACAAACAAATAAATAAATAAATAAAAACATCACAAACCGGAGGCTACAAGAAGTATTGTTATTTTAAATTACGTCAAAACCCCAAATGTAGTTTCAAAATGTTTTAATTAGTTGTGCTTCAGGACAATGAGGCAGATGCCAATGATACCGGAGTTTATTCCGTCTTTTTGTGTAGCTTTGTACACTACAATTGCTCACTACCCTTGGAAAGGACGCGACTCAATCACAAAATAATATCTGCTCCAAATCGGATAGTCAGCGACTCATTCTGCTTGGTGGACTGTTGATGGGTAATCCGTTAGACCCGTAATACCACGGAGCCGGAGTTTATCACAGTTCCTGTCGTATTAATTTGACAATAGAATTTGCTTGTCACCCAATAGTTAAGACGCTAGCCTATCGCAGAGCACTTTCCCCCAAGTGGAAAGGTAGGTCAGTGCAAATCTCGACTGAACCTGACATAGATACACGTTCCTTCGCTTGTGAAGCCAGTGCTCTTACACTAAGACATCAGGACCATCATTACCAAAACATAAAGAAAAAAAAACACAACAACTTGAGCATTTATAGGCGCAATTTCCATTAAACGTGCTTAGAGCACTTATCAAGGGGTCCCTAACCAACAGCATCTCTTAACATGTAGGTCGAGACATGACGCCTGTTACTGTTGGATGATACCACAATATTTTCCAATAGAGACAACGCTCTTAACGGCCAGATACTCCTTTCACACCTAAGTCTTGTGAGAACATGTGAGTAAAGAGTCTTTTTCAAGAACTCAACTATACACCGCTCACAGCGGGACTCGAATCCTGGACCTTCCTGTCTGAAGTCGAGTGTCATACTACAAGACCACAATGCCTCACTTGAGTCTTATGATATAACTTACAATATGATAAAATGTGTAATCTTCTATCTTGCTCTTGAGGGTCATCGTACCACTATTGTTATGATAGACGATAATTATCATAAACCATTTGTACTGTATTGAACTGGTTATGAACACAATCACGTCGAACATCATTTTTAAAAAAACGTATGTGCTGTTTTGTAGTCGCGACGGTGATGCAATGGATGGATAATGTGTCGCTTTGATTTCAAGGATACTTCGGTTCTCTTAAAACTTTGGATGGATTTCTTTAACTTCAAATATGGGTTGGTCAAAATGACCCCCGAACTACCAAAATTATCCCAATCTCAGAGTTCTTTGAAATACGTCATCAACTTGATACAAAAAAAAAAGAGCAAACAAAAAAAATATTTAAAAAAAAACAGACAACAACAGCAACAACAACAAAAAAATAAAAACAAACAAACAAACAGCAAACAAACAAAGCTAACAAAACAAACACGCTCTTAAACTTGAGACTTTAATGTCCGCTAAAGAAAAAAAAACGTGAGTCGCTGAAATAAACCTCGGCTCCCTAGGCATTATAGCTGTTAAGGACTAATTCTATTGTCAGTGCATCGCAGTATAATGGGCTACTTTTTGACCTTGTTATTAAAATAGATATGGTTTATCACTGTGTCAATGTGATTAAGATAAATACAAGGGATAAAACTCCGTATGTCTGTAAATCAATTCTTGTATTCTCACACAATGGATTTCAAGTGACACATTTTCATGGAGTATGTTAAAGGATGACCTGAAAAAAAATGGATAATAATAATTATAATAATGATGCAGATGACAATGATGTTAATAGGCTTATATCTCAACCCGTGGAGGAGAAGACGAATGCAGGTAATATTTTAGGTCTATATATCTAAATGCCGGTAGCTTTATTAAATTTAGTCAAATCTTCATCAACGGGTACACTAAGAATATAAATTTGACGATTAAAAGTCACTTTCATTTTTTTAAAATGTTCAGGACCAATGTTTTGTTCAAAGGAACAGTCGTATTTTTAAACCTCATTTAAATTCCGATAAGCCCATTAAATGCGGCTCGATTATAGTCTATTTGAAAATGATCAAACCAATCTAGTCTTCATTAATATTATTATATGTGAGCGGTTGTAAACTGTAAATTTAGCACCATAGTAAAATCTGATTTTCATAATATTAACGAAAAGGTTAAATCAGGAAGGCTTCCGATGGGAACAGTTGGGCGATGATCGTTTTGGGTACAAACCCTTTGTCAGCTAAACAAGAAACGAAGGAACTTTGAAAACAAATAAAATGTAGTGAGAATTTAGCGTCTGTATTCCTGGGTGGTTGGAGTATGAATGAAACTTTAGGGTGGCGGTATAGACTGTTCACATCCGAAGTCTTTGCATTTTTAACTTTTCGTTAGTATTTTTACGATTCCAGGCTTCAGGAGCCCCGACCACTTCCATTTTGCCTTTGAATACGTTGTTGCTTTATATTATGTATGTGACGAATCGACTCTAAACGGTACTATATCGGGGTGAACTTGGTGCTCAAAATTCAATTTCAAGCTCAGCTCATAACACTGGAGTGAAGATACAGATTCCCAAAGAGGGCAATGGGTTTTATTGTTCGAAATTTCAAAAAGTAACATTTGCTAGTTTTAATCATTCGGCCTTTAACCAGTCAGCTGCCTTATTCTGGAGAGAGAAAAAAAAACAAAAAAACAAATAAAAACTTGCCAAAAGATTCGTCCCTCATATATCGATCGATTTAAATTACCCTCACCTTGGCAAAAACCTGGGACATAAGGAAGAACTCGTGAGGTCCCAGGTTTGAGAGATTTTTCCAAGATGAGGGTCATTTAAATCGATCGATTTTTGAAGGACAAGTTTTCTGGCCAAATTGTGAAATACGTGTCTTTCCAGAATACAGCAGTTAACTAGTTAAACTTGAATTCCTTCATTCTGTTCTTTCTGACATAACATCAGATTGACAAGATGAGTTACATACATTCTATTGAAGGTTAGTAATAATAATCATGATAATAATGATAATAATAATAATAATAATAATAATAATAATAATAATAATAATAATAATAGATCTTTAATGTCCATTAATAAGGCAATTTGTCATTTAGATACACTTGTTATAACGTTATATGATAACTATAACATTAAACAGATATTTCACTCCTACTTATCCTCTCTCTCTCTCTCTCTCTCTCTCTCTCTCTCTCTCTCTCTCTCTCTCTTCCTCTCTTTCGTTCACGCGTGTGATATACACAACATAAACAGATGCATTTCGTTTTGAATTTATTATAATTGTGGTAATTCGACACCAAATATTATCATCATTATCAATTGGTCAATTAATCTAACATTAGATAAATTAATCAGTCAATCAGTCATCATATCAGTCCTTAGTTGTGAAATATGAAATATTCAATCTGACAAAACTTCCTCTCATAAAATATGTCTTTTTATTGTTGGTAATTGCAAATGCTGTCCCTTCTATTGCTTTTCCATGAATTCTTTCTCCTCCACCAAGAGGATGTTTTATTTTTTTTTTGCTGCCTCTTTAATAGATTTTGAAATTTTTGATTAATCTGCAGTTGATTTAAATTTAATTAAAACAAGACATGGAAGCGATGAGGTTTTATATGATCAAATCTTAACAAGTATAAGTTGTACATTTTTAGCTGCTATTGATCGCTTTGCGTCTAGGAGCTTAAAACTTGCAGGTCTGATAATCGAACTCAATTGGATTCAGTAGTCTGATGTCACGCGCCGGCAACGGCGGCCATCTTGGTTCTAAACAAAGAAAATCATTACTTTTTATTCTTCATGCTGGCTAGAAATTTTCATTCCCTTTTCATATGCCTTGTGATCAGAATGTGTAAAAGTCAAAACATGATCAAATTGATGGTTTTTTTTTCCCTCTGGATACGCGTTTAAGCTCGCCGGAGAAATATTTCATACGGCGTCAGCCATTGTTCCGATAGTTTAGAGCCAGTGTTACTAAGTTACCATACGTCATTAGGAAGGAAGTGACTTTACGACTGTTGAAGACAATTATGGGCTTGATTTAACATTGTTGTAATTGATGATATTGTGTGTCGCTTTGAGAATACATCCTTTACAACAATAAGCCCATTACAAGTTGGGTTATCAGACCTGCAAATAAGATCACGTTGCTTTGCATCAATTTGTATTTATTTTAAGAGTCTTTGGTGCAATGCAATCACCTTCTAACTACTGTAATAGTCATGCTGAGCCATATATTATATTCATGGAGGCTTTTTTTTTCTCAACTAAACAATGTTTATAGAATATTCATCATTAAAAAAGTAAAACAAGGACCTAAAATACTGTGCGCTCACCATATTAAGTAAATGTGTCGGGTTTGTAAGAATTGATTGATATTGATGCTATTCGTTTAGGTGAAATACTCACAGCATCCTATACACACAAAACTATGTGTAACCTTGAACGTTTATATCTGATTGATAGAATTTAGTAAAATCGAATCAGCAAAATAACTGGCTTAAAACAATAACAAAGAGCTGAGTGACGTCAATTTCGTTCTTTCTACACCCCGGATTAAACCCCATCTATTGCGCAAAAAAGACAATATTAATGATCCCATTAAACCAGAATGTGTAAAGAAATTATTGAAAAGAAGACTTGAATGGCAATTTTATAAATGAACATGAGTAATGAATTCATACACTTTTCTGGCACAATACGAAGGTATTGCAACTTCTCTCCATGACAATGAGGGCATTATGAGATAAGCAAGTGTTATGTTCTAAAAGAGGTAATTAATTAATATATCATCTCCTCCCCTGATGTGTTTAGTTATCTTAAACCTTTGGATACGTGTCAAACCGGAGCCATCGTAAACTTATAGCCTGACACTGAACAAAAAATTCGTCAAAAGACAAGCCTTTGGTGACAAAGGAAAACAACTCATGGGTTATATTCAATAGGTCAGCCAATGGAATCCCTTGTTTCCCTGAGCACTACTAACGACAACTCATTAGACGCTGCACAAACCTAAAAATGACGTCAAACTACAAGTCCTCGTGGGTTCTAGTGTCAGGCTATAGATAGTATGCAGATGACGTCACTCAGGCCATTGTTATTGTTTTTGCCATCCGCGTTTGTGAGTTGTTCTCACTAAACTGTATTAACCAGACTATAAAAGTTCATGGTTACACAGAGTTTGTGTGTTGGTCCGTTATACTTCCGGATGGCAATGTTGTGAACTTCTTGGCCAAGCGCATTCTATCTATAGCCAGACACTGACCAAAAACTTACGTCAAAAGACAAGCCTTTGGTGACAAAAGAAAACAAATCATGAGTTGTATTCAATAGGTCAGCCAATGGAATCCCTTGTTTCCCTGAGCACTACTAACGACAACTCACTAGACGCTGCACAAACCTAAAAATGACGTCAAACTACAAGTCCTCGTGGGTTCTAGTGTCAGGCTATAGATAGTATGCAGATGACGTCACTCAGGCCATTGTTATTGTTTTTGCCATCCGCGTTTGTGAGTTGTTCTCACTAAACTGTATTAACCAGACTATAAAAGTTCATGGTTACACAGAGTTTGTGTGTTGGTCCGTTATACTTCCGGATGGCAATGTTGTGAACTTCTTGGCCAAGCGCATTCTATCTACAGCCAGACACTGACCAAAAACTTACGTCAAAAGAAAAGCCTTTGGTGACAAAAGAAAACAAATCATGAGTTGTATTCAATCGGTCAGCCAATGGAATCCCTTGTTTCCCTGAGCACTACTAACGACAACTCACTAGACGCTGCACAAACCTACAAATGACGTCAAACTACTAGTCCTCGTGGGTTCTAGTGTCAGGCTATAGATAGTATGCAGATGACGTCACTCAGGCCTTTGTTATTGTTTTTGCCATCCGCGTTTGTAAGTTGTTCTCACTAAACTGTATTAACCAGACTATAAAAGTTCATGGTTACACAGAGTTTGTGTGTTGGTCCGTTATACTTCCGGATGGCAATGTTGTGAACTTCTTGGCCAAGCGCATTCTATCTATAGCCAGACACTGACCAAAAACTTACGTCAAAAGACAAGCCTTTGGTGACAAAAGAAAACAAATCATGGGTTATATTCAATAGGTCAGCCAATGGAATCCCTTGTTTCCCTGAGCACTACTAACGACAACTCATTAGACGCTGCACAAACCTAAAAATGACGTCAAACTACAAGTCCTCGTGGGTTCTAGTGTCAGGCTATAAGTTAACGATGGCTTCTATCTAACGCACGGGCCAGGTTTGAGTTTTTTTGAGTTTTTGGTCATGACATAATACTGTAAAGCATCTAAAAGTAGAAATGAGTAACCGTAAAGCTTTTTGATATAGCGAAAATAAGCAATATTTAAAATCTTTTTTTTTTCAAATGGGAAGAAAATGATTTTAGTTTTGTCGTGGTTACATCGAATAAGCATGCAAAGCATCAGTGCCATACAACAGTTTTAGAGAAAAACCTCTCATAGCGTTGTGAGCAGGTGGTCGTGTCTTTTGCAGTAAATGAAGGCGACCGGTTATTTGACATTTTGTTTATATAATATAGGTATTAAAATTGTCCCAACTATCGTGAGCCTTTGTGGTGTAATGGTAGAACATCTGACCAGTAATCAGAAGGTCTGAGGTTCGATCCCCAGTCGAAGTTGGGATGTCTTTTTTTTTTCGTGTATTTTTTTTTTCTTGATTTGTCTGGCACCTTTCATTAACACTTGTTCAGTTATTCTTCTAACACCGGTGCCTGCTCCTTAATTTCTTAATTCACATTACCAAGCCATGTCGCTTTTTATCCCAGTTCTGTTACAAACGACGTCTTAGCACAACGATCTTTAAAAATAACAGAATTAAAAAAAAATTACTACTGTAATTCTCATTTTTTGTCGAGATCTGTAGAATAAAATTCAAACACAATCTTCTGCGGCGAAATAAAGAGTAAATGGTGCAGATCTACTAGTACGTACACATATTTGAAGGCCGATAATGGAACGCAGTTATCGGCTTGATTTAACATTGTTGACATGGACTATAATATATTACGTTGGTTTGAGTGAGTGTGTCCATTACATCAACGAGCTCATACATTTGGGTGATCAGACCTGCAAATAAGTATACGTCGGTGCAAATCCATTTCAAGGATTACTAAATCCTTTTTTGAAACCTTCCTAAAATATTTTCCATCATAGATGTTCTGTTAAATCAACAACAACAAAATTAAGCAAAATTCACTGTTAATTTTTGCTTAGTCAAGGAGAATTTTTAAAATGTTTCGACGAGTCGTTCTTTTTAAAAAAAATTACCGTTTTTATATCAATCAAGATGGATCCTCAGTCCGATCCAGTATAGCAAAGATGTCATTCGTCCAAATTGAAAAAGTCTGCCATTTGAATGACAGATTAGGGAGTGAGAACTGGTGTTAGATAAAACTCGGAAAAGACGAGTTTGGAACATCAGACGAGGCGGAAAGAAAATTGCAAGGAAATATTATTATCATCCCCAAAACATCAACCTGCTTTGACTGGGATTAAACATCAATCCTGATGACCGGTCGGACGTGCTACCATTACATCACTGTATAATTCAATGCCTATATTATTATTATTATTCACGAGAGTAAGCCTATCTGTTGTGAATCATTTCCTGAATCATAAATAACCAAAAAACGTGTTGCTGTTTTTTTAATAACGTCAAAAGAAATTGTCAAAATACGCATTAGGCATTACGCATTACGCATCACGCATACAATAATGTCATCGGTCAGCCTCTTGCTTAGAATTCAACTCCACTTCTATGTACAGCTTCCAGATACTGCTTTGCTAAAAGATGGCACCTGGCTTACTTCATATTCTTCGGAGTCTTCTGTCTCTATTCTTTACGTGTGAATTTAAGTGTCGCAGTTGTTTGCATGGTAAACAGTACAACCTCCAGTGATAACAGCACAGACAACAACAACTTTCAATATTTCGGCAATGTCATGACCGGATACAAGGTATGTCTTTCAAAAAGAATCATGTTTATTTTTTTTTTTTTAAAGGTGTAATGACGATCACATCTTAACGACGGTGATGATTAAAGGTTAATGACAACGATGGTACTTTTTACACCATATTTTTTAAAAAATTGCATAAATTGAATATGGGGCAAGATGGCCGAGTGGATCAGGTATTGTACGCTTACCTGAAGACCTGGGTTTGAGTCCTGCTATACTATTAGCATATCTTTTCCTTTTTCTTATTGAACGGGAAACTTACTCTTACTCTTATTGCTCATTCTGGCGCTGCACTGCGATTGACGTCTGGATTACCCCGTTTTTTCCCCCTTGAGATGGCTCGAAAGCAAATTTCCGCTTGTGATGAAAAAAAGAGGATTATTTATTATTAATAAAGGTATATTTTAATATTAATTTCAAGCTACAGTGCTTGTTTTCTAGCTTCATTCGCTAAACTAAAGCAGCAACATGTGTTGCAAGTTTAATAATGGACAAAAATTAGATAAAACTACATGTGTAAGAATACAAACCTTGGATTTGAGTTCCATAACATTGGCTGGAGACTTCTAAAATCATACCAAGCAACAGTTATTAAATAATCTAATTGGCTGCAAAAAGTCGTATGAGTTATTTTCAAAAGACATATTTACATATGGACGTCTTGGCATACGTCTTCACACTAAAATGTTATATTTAAGTTGTTACATTTTTGAGTTACATTATCAGAATCGTTATAACTTAAGTATAGGAGGCATATTAATTTTTAACGTTACAATGCGATTAAACGAAATCAAGCAAAAGTATTTCTTTCCAAAGATACCAGATGAAAAATTCACCGCAAAATCATCCAAACATATAAATATTATTTCGATGGCATTCATTTCATTAGTTTCTATCATTTTTTCCACAAAGAATGAATTTGACTGGTCTAAATCGACAACATCGGACCTTTTAAGCTCTTACTTCTACGGCTACATAGTGCTACAGCTTCCTGGAGGCTGGGCAGCAGGGAAGTTTGGGGCATCTAGGCTTCTGGCAATCAGTATGTTGATGAGTTCGTTGGTAACGTTATTGATACCCCTGTGTGCAAGAAAAGGTATAGTCTTCCTCTATGCATCTAGAGTTCTCCTTGGATTGTGTGCGGTAATATATTTTTGCAATTGAATGAATGAATAAACAAATAAATAAATAAATAAATAAATAAATAAATAAATAAGTAAATAAATAAATAAATAAATAATTAATTAATAAATTAATAAATAAATAAATAAATAACGACGATTATGATAAAGATAATAATTACTATTATTATTATTATTATTATTATTATTATTATTATTATTATTATTATTATTATTATTATTATTATTATTATCATTATTATTGTTATTATTATTATTATTATCATTATCATTATTATATTATTATTATTATTTTCATCATCATCATCATCATCATCATCATCATTATTATTATTATTATTATTATTATTATTATTATTATTATTATTATCATTATCATTATTATTTTATTATTATTATCATTATTATCATCACCATCATCATCATCACCATCGTCGTTGTCGTCATCGTCATCGTCAGCATCAAAATCATCATTATCTTCGTTGTCATTAGCATAACTATCATCGACATCACAGGGCGTGACATATCCGGCCTTCCAGTCTATGTGGGGCAGATGGGCGCCTCCACAGGAGCGTACAAAACTGGCATCAGTTGCCTATTCAGGTACTGCCCCCCTCCCTCCCCCCCCCCTCATTCCCTCCTTCTTAACTGCCGACTATTAAATAATTGTGACCCATCGTCTCAAAGCGGTATTACGTTGGAATGAACTATATTATCCTGGAAATTGAAATGAAAGCCGCAAATATAAAACTTGGGGTTAAATTCTATTCGTTACGATAGAGATTGAATACAATTTCTTACATTGTAAAAATCTGAAAATTATCTCTTATCATTTCAGTTCTATATTCACGTTAAGGGTACCGATTCATCCCGACACAATACTATTGTGAGACCGGGGTGGGGAGGGGGGAGGCGTCACAATTTCACAAAATCTTTAATGCTCCAATCCAGACTTATACAGTATCTCATTTTTCCTTCATGTGATGCCAACAGGAAATTAAATTGCCATGCTTATATACGTCTATCAGAAATATTCCTCACTCATCAACCCCCTAGTGGTTAAATGTTGTTAGACTGAATTTTTACGAGTAAGGTAACAGTAACACAAACAAGTTCCCAATTTTCAATTTATTTTGCTTTCTTATCGAAAATGAACGGTATGGATTATGCGCATGAGTTCATTCCCTGCTGACGCGTTCTCGTAGCCGAATAGTTAATAATGAAAGTATGTTGCATCCGCGTTTATGAGTAATGCTCACTAAACTATATTAACCAGACTATAAAAGATCATGGTTACACACAGTTTTGTGTGTTGGCCAGTTATACTTCCGGATGGCAATGTTGTGAACTTTTTGGCCAAGCGCACACTATCTATGGGTAATACTTTAATGTGTACACTTTTGCTTGTTTATGGTTCCCCTTCTTTGCAAATCTTCTTTATAAATCTGTCAGAGCCACACGGCCCACGGTGCCGGAGTTTAACCCGGTTTCTGTATAATTGAATGGATAGTGAGTTTCCTGGCTATCTCTTAAATTGAACGCTAGCCTATTGCAAAGTATATTATCCGTCAGTTGTTGTTGGACAGAGTATTAATATTAATTTACAAACTGGTTGGCCATTTGCTTTGAATGAGACACATTGAATAAAGGCAAATTAGCCAGTCTCAAGCATTGACGAACACAGAACTGAGAGTGAATATACCTTGAAACATTCTTCATATTATGGCAATCTGCCGAAGAGAGAGTGGTCAGTCAAACATGCCTTTAAACAGTTAACTGCAATATCTGTAAAACACTTATTTAAAAATTTGGCTGGTAAACTCGTCCTTCAAATATCGATCAATTTAAATGAACCTCATCTTTGAAAAAACTATCAAACCTTGGTCTTAAGGAAAGTATCGCGAAGTCCCAGGTTTGAGAGTTTTGCCAAGACGAGGGCCATTTAAATCGATCGATATTTGAAGTACGAGTTTTCTGACAAGATTTTTAAATATGCGTTTTTTCCAAAGTACGGCAGTTAAATGGTTAACGCAAATGTTTGAAGAGCAGGAGAAATGAGAGGAAAGAGACGAGGACAGAAGGAAAAGGAGGAAAAAAAGAATAAGATAAAAATGACGTACCGATTATTCAATTTTATAACGTTTTATTACTATAATATTATTGTCCATTCTGACTAGGCGGCTACCTGGGAACCATCGTTTCCTTTGCCATGTCAGGGTATTTATGTGATCATGGATTTGCTGGAGGCTGGCCTTCAATATTCTATGTAACAGGTATTCCAAGTGTTACCCTTTTATTGTTTTCGACTCCTATTTAATTTTTTTTGGTATGTTTTGTTGTAATTGCTTTCCTGTTGTTAAAACATTAATTGTAATAGAAGTAGATGTAGTATTTGTAAAACTACTACTACTACTGATAATAATAGTAGTAGTAGTAATAGTGTAGTAGTAGGAGTAGTAGTAGTAGTAGTAGTAGTAGTAGTAGTAGTAGTAGTAGTAGTAGTAGTAAGTAGTGGTAGTAGTAGTAGTAGTAGTAGTAGTAGTAGTAGTAGCAGCAGCAGTAGTAGTAGTAGTAGTAGTAGTAGTAGTAGTAGTAGGAGTAAGAGGAAGAGAAGGAGGAGGAGGAGGAGGAAAAAGAGGAGGAGGAGTGGTGGTGGTAGTAGTAGTTGTTATAGTAGCAGCAGCAGCAGCAGCAGCAGCAGCAGTAGTAGTAGTAGTAGTAGTAGTAGTAGTAGTAGTAGTAGTAGTAGTAGTAGTAGTAGTAGTAGTAGTAGTGGAAATAGTAGTTGTAGCAGCAGTAGTAGTAGTAGTAGTAGTAGTAGTAGTAGTAGTAGTAGTAGTAGTAGTAGTAGTAGTGGCACTGGTGGTAGTGGTCGTGGTAGTGATAGCGGTAGAAGTAGGAGCAGTAGCAAAAACTGTTTAAGATTTGAGAAAGGGAAATAAACTACTAAATTATATAAATGGAATTATTCTTGACTGTATATTATATATTATTTCCCTTGTACTGCATTTTGTTATCGCGTTTACAACTGGCTACTCTAGAACCGACTGACACAGAAGGCCCTGAGCCCCGAAGTTGCAAGTCTTCCCAACATTGTCCATCTTGAAATGGTTTCACAAAGATAACATTTTTGTTTAAAACAGCTGATAACTTGTAAACACTTAAAAGACAGAATGGCGACGTTCAACAGACACGTTAGTGAGAAAGGGTTCTGTATTTTTCACGATGGTCGGGGGCTCAAACCAGGGACCTGTCGGTCTGAAGGCATGTGTCATACCACAAGACCACTAAGCCGCAATCTATCAACCCAGGTACTCATTCATGCATGAGTAAAGTGAATCAACGTATCAGCAGCCAACTTTATCAACGATCACAACGTCAAAATCAAAGTTCAAAATCGAGATCTTTATTTAAGGCCGTGTACTTATTGACAAGTCTGATAACCCAAATTATTGTAGTCTCATTGTTGTCATGGGAATACTCTCGGACCAAAGCAACACATTCCACATCATAACACTACACAAACGTGCTTTATTTATCCTTAAGTCGATGAATTACCACATTCAATAGTGTTCTTGGCTGAAGCACTAGATCATCCATACTCTGCATGATTTGAATACACAGGAAATATGTGTTAAAATATAATCGTGTCTTCAAAGGAACTAAAACCCGCAATGATTGATTTGCAACCACTCGATTCAATCATCAGGCTATCATATTGTCATGCCATGTTGATGTTTCTGAACAGATAAAAATGTTCTTCCTTATCATTTAATTTTTCATTGCTTTTTATCAGGAGGTGCAGCATTGTTGTGGACTATGGCGTGGTACTTCTTTGTTTACGATAGTCCCAGCAAACATCCAACCATCAGTCAGTCGGAGAGAGACTACATCGTAACTAGTCTTGGAGAACGTACACAAGAGGTCCCTTTGATTTTTTTATTTCCTTTGACTGTATAGGTTTTAAAAAAGTCTATACATATTGTTTGTCTTGCACATATAACATGTAGTTTAAATTTAAGATTTTTATTTCAATTTTCTACATCGCCTATCGGTCGATTAATATGACCTACTCAACATTTTAAAAAAATCAAAACAGGGACTTAAAATTGTTTTAGCTAGAGTAATGTTTCACGAGAAACTTGACTAAAGGTAAACTACGATATGCTTTATCAATTTATATAAAATGTATCTAGATTATATATGACATCATGAATCATGAAAGATTTTTTCATATCGAGGAATAAAGTTCTAAGCTGATAAAAAATGTCGCCTCTTACCCTCACTGCGAAATTAATAAGCAAATTCCCAGTAATGAAAAAGATTATGTTGCTCTTGAAAATTTTCTAACGGAAAGATTCTATAAAAAAAGATAAGGTGCTACCGAAGGTTGTGCGTCTTCTTGGGTGCGTACGCACAGAATTAAAATAAAACCTTGACTTTTGACAGTAAAGAAAAAAAATACATCCATAAATTTATAACAATTACCGGCCATCGTTATCTGAAAATGTGTATGAAACGACGTGTCCATATATAGAGGTCTGACATTCGAACGCAATTATGGGCCTAGTTTAACATTGTTGTAATGGACAATATTTTGCGTTATTAAAAAAAATTGAGCCCAAAATAAATTGGGTTATTAGACCTACCCACGTCGGTATGAAACAAACCAGACAAAGCAGAAACAATCATTCCCAAAAGAATTAGCCTGCCTGGCAGGCCAATTTATTTGGGTTTGTCTTTTATGGATGATGTATTACAAATATTTTTTTCTTCCTGCTTGTGGCACACTGGTTCAGAATTACCTTTTAAGCTTTTTATCTTACATCAATGACTGCACCCTAATTTGTCTCTTTGGTGTCTTCATTATCTGTATCTCTTCAGGCCTTGTCCATTCCCTGGAAGTCTATCATGACGTCATCTCCATTCTGGGCTCTCATCATGGCTGTGGTGGCCGTAGCCTGGGCTGACTACACCTTTTTGACGTCATTACCACAATACATGAAGGATGTTCTTGACTACGACATCGAAAAGGTTTAGTTTTCTTTTACTACAAATCGAATGTAGCGTGATGGTGTATTGTTTACTGCGGCTTTATGTTACGGTCTTGTAATCTAACACTCAGCTTCTAACTGTCTGTTTCTGGTTCGAGTTCAGTTTTTGTGGTAAAAGATCGATTCATTGAAATAGTTTCTTACACATATTCTCTCACCATACCCAGAAGTAAAATGAGGACCTGACTGATGACACTGTTATCTGTTAAATTGTAACAGGCGTCATGTCTCGTCCTAAATGTAAAGTACTGTTGTTGCCTGGGACACAATATAATGCTCTTTGAGCATATTCTACATCTATTGCGCTAAATATAAGCTCACGTGCCTTGATTAGAGTAGGATCTAATAAATTAAATAGTTAATTGACTAGGACTATTGGGACCAATCGTCTCAATGGAATATTATATCGTAGTGTTCTAGTTGACAAAAGGTGATTTTAAAGGGTGTTTCTTTTTTTACAAAACCCTCCGAAACCCGCTAAAAACGTTCAAAGTTACAGGTGAGCAGCTGTGGGGAGTGAACCAGGGACTAAGGGAAGTGTACACCAGAGGGGAGTGAACCTGGGAATGTGGAAGGAGAATATCAAAAGGAAATCAACCTGGGACAATGGGAGATTGATACCAGTGGGAATTTAAGCCGGACTATGGGAGATGGGCACCAGAGGGGAATGAACCTGAGACTATATGAGGTGGGCACCGATGTGGAATGAACCTCGGACTACGGGAGCTAAATACCAGTGGAGAGTGAAGCCAGGAATATGGGATTTGGACACCACTGGGAAGTAAACCCAGAAGGGTACTTCATTTTTCCGAAACCGTCCGAAGTTATGGGAAGTGGGCAGTAGTGGGGAGTGAACCAGGGACTAAGGGAAGTGGATACCAGTGGAGAGTGAACCTGGGACTTTGAGAGGAGGATATCAGAGGGAAATGAATCTGGGACTATGAGAGATGGATACAGGCGGGAATTGAAACCGGACTGTGGAATGAAGGTGGCTGGACACCAGATGAAAATGAAACTACAGGAGTTGAGCACCAATGGGGAATGAACCTGGGACTACGAAGGTAGATAGCACTGGAGAGTGAAGTCGGGAATATGGGATTTGGACGCCCGTGGGGAGTGAACCTAGAAAGGTTCTCCTTTTTTTCCGAAACCTCCCGCAGTCCTAGGTTCATTCTTCACTGGTACCACCTCCCATACTCCTAGCTTCGGTCCCCACTGGTATCCACTTCCCATAGTCCCAGGTTTATTCTCCCTTGATATCCACATCTCTGTTTCCTGGTTTCGTTCCCCACAGGTGTTCACTTCCCATAGCCCCAGGTCCACTCCTCACTGGTTTCAACCTCAAATAGCATATGATTCACTTTGCACAGGGTATCTTCTTCCATTGCCTTTAGTTTACTCTCCATTAGTGTTCACCTCTCATAGTCCTGGTTCACTCGCCAATTGTATCTCATCCTATAGTCCTGTGTTCATTCCTCATTGGTACCCACCTCCCCTAGTCCTAGTTTCACTCCCTAGGGGTGCTCACCTACCATAGTCCTACTTCAGTCCCCATTGGTATCCACCTCCCATAGACCCAGTTTCATTCCCCACTGCTGTCCCTCCTCCCATATTCCCAGGTTCACTACCCACTTGTGTCCACCCCAGGTAGTTTCGGGTTCACTCTCCAGTGGGTGTTCTCATTCTCAGCCCTGTGTTCATTCTTCAGTAGTGTCCACATCTCATCGCCCCACGTTTACTCGCCACTTGTATCTCATCTTATATTCATATGATCATTCCTCCTTGGTGTCCATCCCCATTGTTCCGGGTTCACTGCACACTGTGTCCACCTCACACAGTTCTGGGCTCACTCCCTACAACTGCCCACCTCCCTTTGTCCCCGGCTTACTCCCCACTGCTACCACCCAATGGTGCCACCATAGTCCCAGCTTTAATTCCCACTGGTATCCATCTCCAATAGTCCCAGGTTCATTACCCACTAGTGTCCACTTCCATGAGTCCCTGGTTAACTCCCCACTGCTGGCCACTTCCCATATCTTCGGACGGTTTCGGTGGGTTTCGGAAAAAAAGGAAGTAACCTTCTGGGTTTACTCCCCACTGGTGCTCAACTCCCACATTCCCGGCTTCACTCTCCACTGGTATCTACCTCTCGTAGTCCCAGGTTCATTCCCCATTGGTGCCCACCTCCTATAGTCTCAGGATCATTATCCTCATTATCCCCCTTTCATAGTGCGGCTTCAATTCCCACTGTTATCCATCTCCCAGGATGATATCCTCCTCCCATTATCCCAGGTTCACTCTCCACGATGTACCCTTCCCCGAGTCCCTGGTTCACTTCCCACAGCTGTCCACTTCTCATGACTTTGGACGGTTTCGGTGGGTTTAGGCGGGTTTCGTAAAAAAAAAAAAAAAGAAAGAAACATCAATTTTAAAAGTAAAAATGATTAGCTGTGTCACATTTTACATTTTAGTTTCATAAGAATTTATTGATGCTATGAATTTATGTAAAATACTCACGACATCTGCCAGCTGGATATAACGTACCGGCACACAAATTGTGTGTAATATTGATGGTTTATATTTTGATTGATAGAATTTCGTTCTAGGTAATCTCAAAAATAACTGTCTAAAAACAATAACAAAGTTCTGAGTGACGAAAAATCTTTTTTGTCTTTTTAATGTAGCAAACATTAATGTTGCAAAAGACTCAAATTTCTGCCTACAAAAATATCACAATTTTGAGTTTATTTCTAGGCAGTATAGGCTAATATCAGCTCACACAGCAAATTCCATCAAAATATTGCCTTTTTATGAGCCCTATGCAACAAAGAGTTAAAAGTTAACAATCTAACCAGATCAGGCATAATACCGTTTTGATGCGATGGGTCACTTTTGGCTTTGAAATACATCAATGTTTTATATTCTTGTTATGTTTACTTTTAACACGAAGAGTCACAAAAAAGAATATTTGTGATCCATTGAGTACAAACAAAAGGGATGCAGTGCACCCTTGATAAAACACGTTCAAGTTAAAAAATTTTAATTAATAAATCAAAATAACAACGCCGTAAGGTATCTAGAACTAGCAAAAACAAGTATTTAAATTAATAATTCACATTGAACGTCGTAAAAATCAGTATCTAAGTCTACTGAAATTTTGATAACCAAAAACGCATTTGATAATAATCAGTAGAATACGAGTAGATCAATCGCAGACACACAAACAAATACACACACACACATACACACACAGAGAGAAAGAGAGAGAGAGAGAAAGAGAAAGAGAAAGAGAGAGATAGAGAGATGGAGAGAGAGAAAGAAAGAGAGAGATAAATAGATAGATAGATAGAGAGGAGAGAGAGAGAGAGAGAGAGAGAGAGAGAGAGAGAGAGAGAGAGAGAAAGAAAGAAAGAAAGAGAGAGACAATCATATGTATACAAAACAAATATAACAAATATATATATTATAATATAATATAATTGCGGGCGCGCAATTCAAGTAATAGTAACATTCATAGATAACAATGCCGTCAGTAAAAAAAGGAAGTCATTCACATTCGGCAATTTTTGTCTCAAACTTGTCTTGACATTTTGTTCACCACTGTGGCGAAATGGTTAAGAATCTGTTTAGAAATAAGTTTTGGTGTTTATTTGCATGTGAAATAAAATCTTGAGCATCTTTATAGCACAATAGCTGATGAAAGTTCTCAAAGCGCTTTGCATCAAAGTTAAAGGTAACATTCTCTACTCTGTATTGTATTCTTTCCAATGCTCCTTGCGTCAAATTCAGAAAACTCCATTTTTTTGTTTTGCCCCATGCCTGCCAGGATGGTCTTCTTTCCTCTGTGCCATCAATGTGTCAATTTGTCAGCAGCTTATTCTGTGGTCTTGTCGCCGATTGGATGAGGGGCAAAGGGCTCTCAACAAGGCTGGTCAGAAATATTTTCCAACTAACAGGTAACCATCATATATAAAAGCATATATAAAATGAGTAATAAGAAGAGCCAACAAGAATGAGAAAGGGAAGAGGAGGGTTGGTCGACCAAAACCAACATGGCGACGAAGCATTGAGATCGAGCTAAAAGCAGCTGGACAAACCTGGGCCCGGATAAAGAAGACCTCCAAAAACCGAGTCAGATGGAAGAGTGCTGTTGCGGCCCTATGTTCCACAAGGAATGAAGCGTCTTAAGTCAAGTAAGTCAACAAGAGTGAGAAGATCGCAGGGTCTTAAACTGCTATCAATTCCCAAAACAAAGTTGAAAATCTTTCAGTGAATGGTCGTTTGCCAAATCTGGCCCAACTGAAATTACCCTCCTTCATCTGGACGGATCTCAAGCAGTGCAGTGGTTTTCAAGAACCGTCTGAAATCATTTCTTTTCTCAAAGTATTTACTAAAGTTAACTGCCCTAATTTTTTTAATGTTACTGTTTCGTAACACTTTTTTATGTCTGCCATTTTTCGTCGTGTATCTTTGCTGGTATAGATAGTGTGTGCTTGGTTAAGAAAGTCACAACATTGCCATCCGGAAGTAAAACGGACCAACACACAAAACTATGTGTAACCTTAAACGTTTTATAGTCTGGTTAAAACAGTTCAGTGAGAATTACTCACAAACATGGATGGCAAAAAACAATAACAAAGGCCTGAGTGACGTCATCTTCGTTCTATCTATATATGAACCTGCGTGTGTGTGTTGTGTGTGTGTGTGTGTGTGTATGCGTGTTTAAGTGAATTAAGCGTGTGAAAACATTTTAGATGTATGTAATGTAAAGTGTTTAGAGGTTTCGACAGTACCATAATTCTCTCTCTCCTCTCTCTCTCTCTCTCTCTCTCTCTCTCTCTCTCTCTCTCTCTCTTGTTTTTTTTTTCTCTCTCTCTCTCTCTCTCTGTGTCTCTCTCTCTCTCTCTATCTGTGTGTGTGTGTGTGTGTGTATGTGTGTGTGTGTGTTTGTATATGGCTATTGAAACAAATTCCAAATTTCCTGTCATCACAATCCCAATTAGTGTAATATGTAAGTCCTCAATCTATCAATTTCATTATTGAAATTTCTTTTTATTTATCTCCCCCTCCAGTGTTCCTTGGTATCGCTGGATGTCTTCTTGGCGTTGGATACGTAGATCGTGAACACAGAACGACTGCGATTGCACTGCTTGGTTTGTCTGGTTTCTTTGCCGGCCTGCAACAAGCCGGATACATTGCCAATTTCATTGACATTGCCCCAAGGTTAGGTGATCGATATGTTCTAATGAATCCATTCTTAACGATCATAACATCAGAATTGTATCAACTTTGTATATCCATTTTCACAGTTATTACATAAATTGTGTTGTAAACATTCCGGCAGCCAATTAGCCCTGCGGGTTATTGTTACATTTATTTCATTTTTAAAACGAGCTGTTCGTTGTCTTATAAAACAATAAACATATTCAGACAAAATAATTACATTTTTTTTCTATCAAACACTATTTGTCCTATATAAGCATAGACATATATTATGATTATAAGAAACCGTTTTATTCTCAATGTCACATCCTCTGCAATCTGGTATCGTTTAAGTAAAATATTCATTTCAAATGCACGTGATTGGAACATTGATCGGAATTCCAAAGGAAAAACAGAGCAAGAATCCTATGGTACCACCGAGTATTGTTTTTGACCTTTATTTTTGTCTTCACCATTCTGCTGTAAAAAGGGTAAATTCAACAGATAGTTTTTGGATGTCATTTTATCACAAAGGGATTGCATCACAAAAATGTCATTCAACTCTTCTAAAAGCTTCTCGAAGCTTCAAATTTGCTTTGCTAATTGACTTCATGATATCTTTACTTGATTTGAAAAAAAAATCTCGTCGGTCTTCACCTGATTTGAAAAAAAATCCCGGTTTGTTATGTTATATTAGGAAACTCCTGGTGACAAAATAGAATATATTCTCACGCCCGAGGGTCAAATCATCTTATCTTTAATGAATTTTATTGATTGTATTTGATCACAGACATTGTGTTATTATACTTATAAGGTCGAGGTGTACTTTTGAAAATATTTCAGAAACTGAGCATCTGCAGGTTCTATTTTAAACGTAGCTATTATGGCACTTATATATCGATTAACTGTGGCATACACCAGCCAAAGTTACTTGTTCACTCGAGTGTGCCAGATATCATTATTGTACTTCACGATTAAAACTTTTTTTTATAAATGTTGATTTAACCTGTTAAAGTATATGCAAAAATGTGCTTTATGTTTCCATGTCTGTGTTAAAATATTTTTGTTAAGCATAAAATCAACGTAAGGTGGTGCAATTTGAGTGGGCGGGATTTAAATTGCTTCTCAAAGACCATTTATGACACCCCACTCCTCCTCCTCCTCCTCCTCCTTCTTGTCCTCCTCCTTCTCCTCCTCCTCCTCCTCCTCCTCCTCATCATCATCATCATCATCATTATCATCCTCATAATCATTATCATCTTTTTGTTTCCTTTTTTCTGGTAAGCATTCCATTCCTGTGAATGAAATTTACCACTGAGTGACAAGAATAACCCCTTGAATATGGACGATTGGTTTTACTCAAGACTGCACAGGGCAGCATCTGGTCTGTATCGAAACAGGTACCTCCAGATTGGAAGCGAAAACCTTATCGACGTTCAATGCTGCCCGACACTTGATCATCCAATCCAGCTTAAATACTGAAATGGGTCTGGGTGGGGATCCTGACCTCCCATAGCGGGCAGGGAGGTACATACTGTGTCTTCTATCGCCTTATATCTGTTATCCAACAAGCTTTCTGTCTTTGTCTTGGAATGGGATTACTTGTTTTTTTCATGGCCCTGGTCGGAGTCTTGGCTGAGAGGGAAACAGTCAAATGCATAGTTATTGTTTTGGGAGATGATATTTTTTTCCTTGTAAATCATCTCTCTGTTATGTTATATTTGTTATTTTTAATGTTTAGTGTAAGCATTTGAGTGTATTCCTCTTTGTTGGATTTTGTGCTTGTGTCCGGATGAGACTTATAGGTGATCTCAAACTAAGTACAATGATAGTGTGCTCTTGGAATCTACATCTGATCCCTATTTGTTTCCAGTTCCCCTGTGTCTTACTTTTTCTTGGGTTCTTTAACTGTAATTCTAGAACTTTTTACTATCCCATTTTCTTCCTTTTTACTGGCGCTGAATATAACCTAAATGTGTTGCAAGCGCCGTAAAACCCTTAAAAACAAACAACAAACAAACAACACTGAAATGGGTCGAAAAATTCCCTTTATTCATCGTTAAAGCAATCGGTTTTTTAGGGTCCATTGCAAGGGTACACTGGAATACTATAAGCGTCAGCGGTAGTGTAGCGTCACAAACTGAGCGAGGGCGGAGTGCTCAAGGCCACACAGCACAGTGGGAATTGAATTCGGTACCATCTGGGTACGAAGAAAGAACAATACCGCTTTGCCACGCTGCCAGACTGCCCCGCTTCCCTCCCAAACAATTAATAATATGCTTGAATTAATGGTAACTATGCATATTAGTAAAATGCTCACCATTTGTCCCCGCCAAATCAATCGTACAAACACACAACACTATGTGTAACCTTTAACGCTTAAATATGCTAAAGAAAATGTACGAGAATTAATCACCGTTCTGGTAGTCTAGAAACAATAACAAAGAGCTGAATGACGTAAACTTCATTCATTCTATAGTCTAATATACGTTTACTCCATTTTATTCCATTCCCAGGTTTGCTGGTATTATGTATGGAATTGGTAACTGTATCGCTACTCTTCCTGGAATTATATCTCCTACCATTGTTGGAGTAATGACAAAACAGGTTGGAATGTTATGATGTGAATAAAGATGGAGGAGGTGGAGGAGAAGAAGAAGATGAAGAGAAAGAAGAAGAAGAAGAAGAAGAAGAAGAAGAAGAAGAAGAAGAAGAAGAAGAAGAAGAAGAAGAAGAAGAAGAAGAAGGTTTGGAGGAGGAAGACGGAGTAGGAAAGGGACGAAAAGGAGGAGAAACAACTACCGAAATATCATTAAAAAGTATTGAACTACGGTTAAGTATTTTACAATCCAATTTTATTGGCAGTGGTGTTGGTCCAGCAGTCTACTTCATTGATTTTGCCAATTGTGTGTCATATGCTTTAGTATTATTATTTCCAAATTCAGAATCCAGCAACAGAATAGCATCGGGAAATTGCAATCGACAAAGAACGTACCGAATTTATGTTTTTGCCACCCTCTGCATATGACATTAGTCTACCGCAAATCACTTTTTTTCCCAGATCTACAGACCCAACCACCCATTCACTCTTGAACGGACAGGGGACCGATATCCATCCCTTTGATTGTGAGACAATTGATACTGCTATACCGTGGAAAATATACAAACAAACAAAAACACATATTTCAAATTTTGAACAGAAAACTCATCCTTCAAGAGTTTTTGGCAAGATGAAGGTAATTTTAATTGATCGATATTTGAAGGACGAGTTTTCTGGCCAACATTTTAAATACGTTTCTTTCCAGACTATGGCAGACTATAACACTGATAAATCGGGGCTCCTGATATGTTAACCACCATTTCAAAGTGGTTTTGTGTCCAAGTCATATTCATTCTAGACATCATTTTATAATTAAAATATAGAACCTGTGTTAAGTCTATATTATATCTTATTGAATACATATCGATGGTCGGCGGATGTCATCAAAAGTCTGATCCGCCCAAAATTAAATAAAACATGGTGCGCAGAACTCGTTTGTCGATTTCAGAGTTTTGATCCGCCGATCGTAAAAATCGGCCGACAATCGTAGTTTATCAAATGCAGGAACCCAACATTTCTATTTCTAATCATTTTAAATTAAAATTCGTTTCACGCCAACGAATTTGATCCCATGGGTCACACATTGAAGTTGTTGAGGTATATTATTATTAAATTGTCTCCAGAAATCAAGACAAGAATGGCAATCGGTATTCGATGTGTGTGTTGGAATATCCCTATTTGCAGGCTTAGTGTTTCTGCTTTTCTCACGGGGAGACGTTCAGCCTTGGGCTATGGAAGTCTCCAGTCAAGAAGGTCACTCCACTGATACATCACGTGATTGTACAATACAAAGGGAGGACAGGAGAGAAATATTGAGAGAC
>NC_088363.1:77127595-77135095 GCF_034508935.2 Berghia stephanieae
AAATGTTCTTTTTGTTTTCTGTCAAAAAGGTCAATTCCAAGGAAAGAATGGAATAATCCAAGCGTTAGCCGTAGTGCAGCACCCCAAAGTGATCTTGAGCAATATGACTTGGGATCGAACCTGGTACCTTCTGGTTACGAAACAAAGACTATAAAATTGTGCACCACGGTGCCCCCCCCCCCCAACCCCCTCCAAAGCTTACAGCAATCTGTGATGTCATAATGTCAAGCGTTTAATTTAACTATATTATGACAGACGACAAATATTGTTATTTAAATATTTTTAAAAGTACCTTTTAATCAGAATCGTTTGAGCGGTAGTATGAAAGATTTCTTGCACAATTGCGTTATTGGAATCCGAACATTGTTCCCATAGCACACCCGCATGCTCGTGCAGGCTGTGGGAACACGTTTAAAATTCTATAATATAGTAATCGCGTAAGAATCTTAAGTTGCTGGTAGAACTGAGTTAAAAGTAAGAGGTCATTCGTCTTTTCATGCATACGATGCGTCTTTGTGACACAGTGGTATGATCTTTGCTTCATACCCCAAAAAAGTTATCGAATTCGTCTCCCCGCCGCGCCGCGCAGTGTGGGTTAAGCAAGCCATACCCCAACTTACTTTTCGGCACTGCACCGCAGCTAACGCCTCGGTTACTCCAGTCTTCCTTTGGAATAGACCCCTAAGATAAATTTAATCGTTGGGATAAGTAAAGGGATTTTTTTCCATATGAGAGAATTCTGTATCAACAGAAGGTTTGTGTTCATGGATGATTAAGATACTTAATTGATGGCGATCTGATAAATATTTCAAACCGTTTCCTTTCATACTGAAACACACATCTCTTGAACTTGGTTGCAATACGTCCATGTAATCACAGTAATGGCGCTGCAAAGATGAGCAAGGAAATCTGTTTGAGCTCAAAACTATTTACAAATGTTGTTGTTGTTATTGTTGTTGTTGTTAATGTTGTGGTCTTTTTGTTGCTGCTGCTGTCACTACTGTTGTTGTTGTTGTATATAAATATAATTATATATATATATATATATATATATATATATATATATATATATATATACACATTATATATACCGTATTAATTTTATAATATATGTGTTTGCATGATTTCTGCATGTATATTTGTGGATGGATGTTTTATGTTGTTGTGTGAGTTGAGATTTGTAAATAACCAAACAGATGACATTGATAGCTCAATTTTGTGCGGCTTTGTGGTTATGTTGTATGACACTCGCCCATGGTGGGCAAGAGGTCAGTGTGTGTCTTCTATGTCCTTATATCTGTTTTCCAAGTTGCTCTCTGTCTTTGTCTTGGATTGGGATTACTTAGTTTTGTCCCAGCCCTGGTTAGAGTCCTTGACAGGGAGGGAAACAGTCAAATGTATAGTTATAGTTTTGGGAGACGAAATGTATTTTCCTTGTAAATCATCTCTCTGTTATGAATTGTTAGTTATGCATTCTGTAAACCTTTGAGTGTGTTCCTCTTAGTGTGATCCTGTGCTGGATTCTGGATGAGACTTTAAGGTGATCTCAAACTAAATACTTTGATGGTATGATCTTGGAATCTACATTTGTTTCCTATTTGAACCAATTCCCCTCTGCCTTAATTTATCTTGAGTGCTCGAATATGTTGACTATTTTCCATTCTCTTCTTTTTATGTCGCTGATATGACTTAAATGTGTCGCAAATGGCGTAAAACCCTTTAAAACAAACAAACACTCGCCTTCTGACATGTAAGTTGCTGGTCTAAGTTTCCTCGTAGCAGTGCAAAACTGAGTCTTTAGAAAAGGCCCATCATCTTGTGTAAAATGAAGACCTGGCTGGTAACAGCATTGTCTTTGTCCAAAAAAAGATTATTCTATCGTCAAACATGCGTCATGTCTTGTGCTACATCCTCATTGCACCTATGAGCAAGGGGTCCCTTGTAAAGCGTGTTTAGCACATAATTTAGTGGATATGGCAATCTACGAAAGCTCAAGTTTAAGTTCACATAAGGCCAAAAAGCTGTGTCTATTAGTAACGCCCAGAGAGTAGGCTACGCGGGTAGCGGGAAAGAGACCTCTAGCGGGAAATTGCACCGCGAAATCGCTCACACGAGGAGGCGGTTGATGGGGCACATAGAAAACGTCGCAAATTGTGGAGAATTAGACATAGCAATCTGGCCGTTTCCCATTCTACAGAATGGAAATAAACACGTTTGGATGTAGGTTGAGAACAAGAACATAAGGGCATTATAGTCCGTTCCACAACCCGCGCCCACGAGTTGACGTATTCTTCACAACCTTCTGGTGGATAATTTTAATGATAATCGGCACGAACACTAGAATTGTTAGTGACGTTAAACAGATTTTTTTCACTGGTTACAATACCATACTTTGGGATTTTTCTTCTTTACGGTATATAAAAAACGAAGGGTCTAGTATGAGTAAACATTTTGATGTTTTACAATAACTTTACACACACACACACACACACACACACACACACACACATACACTGAATTCTGTTGTGATTACGATAATTGGATTCAGTAGTCTGATGTCACGCGCCCGGCAACGGCGGCCATCTTGGTTCTAAACAAAGAAAATCTTTACTTTTTATTCTTCATGCTGGCGAGAACTTTTCATTCCCTTTTCATATGCCTTGTGATCAGAATGTGTAAAAGTCAAAACATTATCAAATTGATGGGGGTTTTTTCCTCTGGGTACGCTTTTAAGCTCGCCGGAGAAATATTTCATACGGCGTCCGCCATTGTTCCGATAGTTTAGAGCCAGTGTTACTAAGTTACCATACGTCATTAGGAAGAAAGTGACTGTACGACTATTGAATCCTATTGAACTCGCCAACAGGATCGGCGTTTAATTTCACGACATTCACGTACTCTACTCACTAAACTTGCCATTTAAAGGGACACACAGCAAATTGTACAATTTGTAAACATTTGACATAAACAATTGTTACAATTAATAGTTCAAAGCCAGATGCGTAGTTTACTGCTGTGATTTCTACTTTCATAAAATCGATTACAATATGGATTAAACATGCAAATGTGTCACAATGAGGAGTATAGCACTGAACATTTACAAGTATTTCTCCAGAGAGGCAAAGCTCCGAATTATTTTTCATGGCATGCAGCGAATAGCAATTCTATTAACAGATGGCACACAGTCAGAAACTCAAAGGGAAACGGTCAAATTAATACTTATGTCATATTAATTATGCATCTCTTTTATTTGAAAACGGCGGTTCTTTGAAAGGTTATACTGTACAAAACTTACATGAAAATTGTTTGGTATGAAGGAAGTTTAGATTCAATGGTATTCAAAGTGACCCCCTCCATCAACAACATTATTAAAGAAGGGTGAACAAGTACCGTACTCGATGGGTGACCAGTGGGTTGCTGAGACGTGTTTTATGCAAACTTTATCTGTTCTCTTGTTCAACAGTAGGTTCGGCATTGTATCTTTGTGAAAGGTATTTTACACAACTTTCCTCGTCATATCTGATACGGGCGTAAAATTCAGAGGATCCCCCTGTTTTGTCTTTTTTTACATTAATGTCTTGGTTCGAAAAATGGATACGATACCTAAGGGACTGCCTGTATCGTCCAATATACTATATAACAGATAAATCATAAACGCTGGGAGCCTGTTTTCAACAATAGAGAATAACAATTTCGGGGCGATGGGTGAGGGGGTGGGTGGACTCGAACCCACGGCCTTCCTGATACGACAACTCCGCCTGGCCGTGAGAGGGACGCTATGCAGTCGTCGCAGCGACTTCTTATAGTGCTATTAGTAGACGATGAGTCGGCGCCATCCACCACTTTAAACAAGTGGTTTCAAACGTAGTGTCTATCCCGGGTCCCTCTCCCGACTCCTTGAGGTCATGGGTTCAAGACATACAAACACCGGGAAGTTTGTTGACAAGCCAGCAGTAATGCTAAAGCTCTATTCTCAACACAAACATGTAACAGAGAGACGATTGAGACATTGAGTAAGCTCCGATATTGGGGTTGAATATTAATTCAAAATACTATTTAACCATGCTTTTATTACACGATTTGAAACAACCTAAAATTATTTGCTAAGCTACGCCACTGAATGCCACTTTGTTATGGGAGAAAATCAACACGCTATTACGGTAAACAATTTAAAGTTTGAGTCATCCTCATTGCACACGTTGATTCAAAGGAATTCAGCATTGTGAGAATACTGTTTGCTCTATCATTATTGTAACTTTGGAGAAATTTGCAATATTCCGTGCGCTCGGGACTTGGAACGGACTAATAGCTCTTAAGATCTTTATCCAGGCTAAAGCAACACATTCGTACATTAATTATCATCATTTTACTTCACATTCATTGCACTCATCAAGCAAGACTCCTTGGAGAAACCCTCATTGTCTCGCTTCACAACAAGAACACAAAGATGTATGAAGAGACAGATGATGAAGAATTATTGAACAAAGGGTCCGAACCGATGTGGAGCCAACTGGCCTAGGGAATGCAATGTTCTCCAAATTTCATCCAACCCTGCTAACATGAGGAATATGATCAAGATTGTTTTCACGTTATGGGTAATAAAGGAGGCGGTTCTGTCAATAGTAAGAAACCCACTTCACAAGCAACAGTACCACCAGTAACGATCCCAGATGCAGTCAATATTTTTTTCTGGCCCCAACCTATGTCTACCCAACGATGATTGAGTGCATAGGTCTGTTACAAGTTACAACTATAGAAATGTACTAGCGACCTATCGAAATGGGAGCAAGCTATTACTACTGTCTGTTTAACGCTACCAGACACTGGTATATTATATTCCGGCTCTATGGAACATATAGTTCTAAAGAACTACCTTATGGACCATCCAATATAGACAGTGCCATCTGATGAAACTTGGAAATCATTCCATGCTACTCCCCACCTCCACCACACCCACCCCCTCCCCCTTTCCATAAAAAAAAGAAAACATGAATTATTGATACCAACAGAGAGAGAGAGGCTCGCCATTCATTGCCTATTTAATTTTTTAAATAATAGCACTTTTTTCTTTTAGTGTGTATGATCCTCCGATAACCCAAAGTATTATAGAGATTATCTCCTTTCATTTCAAAACATCATGTTATAATTCTGTATGTTCAAAAATAAAAAAGAACACTGGAGGATAGGTATCAAAAAACATTTAAGATTTATTTCTTAGAAAAATGACATGTAGATAATTAAAACAAGATGATATGACGTAAAGAGGTTTGAAAGCGTAGTAACAAAAAGGAATAAATATGACAAAACCAGGATTCGTTTCAAGAACCCCGTATCTGTTAAAGAAGGTAACTTTAGAGAGTTCAATTCCTCGAAACTATTCGATTTCTTTAATTGATTTCTTAAATCTCAAACTCATTAAAGTTACTTTTGATAAAAATCGTGTGATTCCTAGAAATTCTTAATGGCACAAATACATTTTTTTTTAAAATCAATCACTATGGCTGCACTCAAAGTTGGAATCAGAATTAAGTTAAATTAATCTAATAATTTAGACTCGGTCGATGATCACTACAAACAACAAACAAAACTGTTTCAACAAGGCTGTTTCAGATGATTATTAAGAGATCTGCATAATATGTCATAAAAGGATCTCGATGGAGTAAATCTGTTCCGGTTCAACACTCCTTGGAAGTGTGTAACCAGTCTTTCAGACGGAGAACTAACAGTAAAGAGGTAAGGTTGCATGTTGAATCATAAAGTGGCATAACAATTTTAGTAACAGGATGAATAGGCAGGTTCTGAGGAGTACTGGGTGTTAAAAACGAGGATGGATCATCTTTATGGACGACCAGCATTTACTTAGGCTGGAAACTAAGATGCCATCACTGAATCCCGAAGATAGTTACAAAAGACATGTATCCAGAGCACTGGTTTCACACTTCTAATGAGATTTGAACCAGTATTTTGACATCACACTATTGTTGCCTATTGAAGATGCTATACGGTTGTCATTATCCTCATCTCCAACATACCCAACGCTTTCGTATTTGCCGACCAATTTCTATAAAATCGTAGATAAACATGATGCCATAGGCAATTATTAAACCAGAGAGAGCCGTAATTCCCATAGCAATGCTGACGGGTCTGTTGTCGTCGGCAGAGTTCAGTCTCCGAATGGTTGCAGATAAACTAGGTACATGTACAGCAATGTATTCGCGTGTTTCTCGCATGACCTTCTCCAGTTCCTCGTCTGTAATATTGTTGAGTCGTTGATTGCAGTCACAGGTTCCCATAGTCGTTGAAATGTCAGATGCAGTGGTTGACGATTCCGTACTTGGAGTCTGTGTTGTCTCCGTTGTTAAAGGTTCTGTGGTTGTTTCTGTTATTGGCTGTGATGTCGATTCTGTTGATGATTGTGATGTCGGTTGTGATGTTGTTTCTGTTGTCTGTTCTGTTGTTTGTTCTGTTGTTGACTGCGTCGTTGATTGTGTTGTTGGTTCTGCGGTAGTTTCTGTTGTTGATTCCGTTGTCGGTTGTGTCGTTGATTGTGTTGTTGAATCTGTTGTCGGTTGTGTCGTTGGTTGTGTTGTTGGTTCTGGTGTTGTTGTTGTTGTTGTTGTTGTTGTTGTTGTTGTTGTTGTTGTTGTCGTCGTCGTCGTCGTTATTTCCGGTTCTGAAATTTTAAAAACAAAACAAAATGAGATACATGGCATGGATGTAGACTATTCACTGAATGCTCATTAAAATGTATCTGAGGGTAACAATTTCTAATATAAATAAAAATCAATTCAAATGAGGTCTGGCTAATAATTGATTTTGCTTTTCCCTTTTTTTTAACGCTCAAAACGCTCTAGGAAATTGTAATGAACAATATTATCGCTCTTTACACTCTTGACACCACTTGTCATATTATGGGATGTTACATCTGCTATTCAAACATTGCCAACTTGAAATCAAGCCATCATTTAAGTTGGGTCAAAACCATTTTTCTTACTCCGACCGTATGTCCGGTCTCTTACTTCCGTCAGATTAGTTCTTAACTATTGAATTCTTATTATGTCAAACGTTGAGATCGTATTCATTTTGCCCTAATTTTTGCGTGGTGGTAACTCACACACAAATAAACGACAGATCAAATATTACATCGGTAAATGGCAGTATCTAATGTTGTTGTTTTTTTGTGAAAGCAAAATTTTTCTCTAAAACTAGAGATACTTAATTGTGGCTTAAAATAAAAATTCACTGGTTTGGAGAGGAAAAGTCAGGATACCTTGACTAGAGATAGGACCTCAGATCTCGGGGCAATCCGGAGTTCTGAGGTTTGATTCTCAGTCCCTTTTTTGGGATGACTTTTTCGTGTGTTTCTCCTGCTTTGTCTTGCACTGTTTTGTACATACCTAAATTTTTTCTTAAGACTAAGTCACGTTTTATTATCTGTGTAGTAAAGGTTTCTAGCATTAAGGTAAACATACTTTTAATTTCATCGTTGTTTTCTGAGTT
>NC_088363.1:77137595-77145095 GCF_034508935.2 Berghia stephanieae
AACGAGAAAAATGGCGTTCCATGACATTCAACCTCTGTAGGGAGACGGAACTCCGGTAAAGTAAGGTAATATATTAAAAATGAATTATAATGCTTTCTATATTAAATCATTCTAAATACTGTGTAATTTGCGATAAACTAGCGTACTATACGAAAATAGCATGCAATTGCTATTGTTGTTTTCGGGCTATAGAAACCAGGATGAACTTTGGAAATATATTTCGGATAACAAAACTGGTTAAAACTGACAGAAGCCATAATTATTTTACAAAGGGGGGAGGGGGGGGGGGTCGAACATCGACAAAATATTTCCGTTTTGTCCAGAAAACTAACTACAAATGTCGTCCATTGATTGAGACGGAAAATCAGATCTCCAGCTTGTCAAAAAATCCAAATCTGATACTTCAGAGAAGACTCAGGTTTGAGACTTTTGACAAGTTGGAGATCATCTAACCAACTGATGTTAGAAGTAAATTATTTAGGGTAAACTTTTTAAAAAGTATATTTCATAGACATAGAAAGGGAGGGTGTAGAGACCAGCATAAACGTATATCCTATTTTACAAGATGAGTGGTATTTTTCACGTTTTTCAGTTTTATTGTAGATACTTTGCTTTTCATTTGGACAGCAGAGTAGTTGATGAGTTTTCATTGATAAATGATTGCTTTGGATAGGTTTGGTAGGAGTATTGTCACACAAAGGATTAGAGGTAGAAGTGATAGTTGTGTTGACCTATAGATAGAATGAAGTTGACGTCATTCGGGTCTTTGTTATTCTTTTTTGCCATCCGCGTTTATGAGCACTTCTCACTAATCAGTAATAACCAGATTATACACGTTCTTGGTTACACACAGTTTTGTGATTTGTTCCGTTATACTTCCGGATGGCAATGTTATGAGCTTCTTAGCCAAGCGTATAGATAGAATGCGCTTGGCCAAGGAGTTCACAACATTGCCATCCGGAAGTATAACAGACCAACACACAAACTCTGTGTAACCATGAACTTTTATAGTCTGGTTAATACAGTTTAGTGAGAACAACTCACAAACGCGGATGGCAAAAACAATAACAAAGGCCTGAATGACGTCATCTGCATACTATCTATACTATCTATACAACAATAAGATTAAGGGAGAGAATGCAATGCTGCACTAGAGAATTGGATACTTCAGATGGTGATTACCTTACAATAGATACATTCAAAGGTTTATTTTTAGGCAATTGCCAATATAACTCATACATGAATAAAATATTTCCAATCAACAAATCAATGTAAGTAAAATCAATAATAAAGCAGTGACGTCATAGGAAGCTCGACAGTAATCATGAATGACCACATCGTTCAATAATCATTGTGAAGATTCGGCGTTTTGAAGAGGAATAAAAGAAGAAGAAGAAGAAGAAGAAGAAGAAGAAGAAGAAGAAGAAGAAGAAGAAGAAGAAGAAGAAGAAGAAGAAGAAGAAGAAGAAGATAAGAAGAGAGAAGAAGAAGAAGAAGAAGAAGAAGAAGAAGAAGAAGAAGAAGAAGAAGAAGAAGAAGAAGAAGAAAGAAGAAGAA
This sequence comes from Berghia stephanieae, assembly GCF_034508935.2. Classification (NCBI taxonomy): domain Eukaryota; kingdom Metazoa; phylum Mollusca; class Gastropoda; order Nudibranchia; family Aeolidiidae; genus Berghia; species Berghia stephanieae. Next base: position 77,139,153 of record NC_088363.1, read on the forward strand.
GAAGAAGAAGAAGAAGAAGAAGAAGAAGAAGAAGAAGAAGAAGAAGAAGAAGAAGAAGAAGAAGAAGAAGAAGAAGAAGAAGAAGAAGAGAAGAAGAAGAAGAAGAAGAAGAAGAAGAAGAAGAAGAAGAAGAAGAAGAAGAAGAAGAAGAAGAAGAAGAAGAAGAAGAAGAAGAAGAAGAAGAAGAAGAAAGAGGAGGAGTAGGAGGAGGAGAAGAAGGTGAAGGGGAGGAGGAGAAAGAACATGAGGAGGGGGAGGATATGGAGGATGAGCATTTACCTCTCTTTGACAGTGTTTGAGGACATAGTTACTTTTCGTCCATCTACTTGGAAGTCAAAAGCAGCTTTGCACCCAATATAACAAATCACTATGAGATTGAAAACAATGATACATAATGTAGTTGTTGGTTTTTTTCCAACGTAATGAAAGAGAGAAAAAGACTATTTAAACAAGTCATTGCATATTATTGTTTCCCTCATCACCATCATCATCATCATCATCATCATCATCATCATCATCATCATCATCATCATCATCATCATCATACCACCCCCACCACCACCACTATCTTCACACAACCCACCATCTCTTCCATCACAAAATAAAGACAAACAGACGAAGTCCCAGATTTGAGATTTTTTTATTTTGCAAGACGAGGACCAGCCATTTTAATGATTAGTTCTCACTAAATTATATCAATCAGACTATAAACGTTTAAGGTTATACATAATATGTTGGGGTTTTTTTTTTTTTTTGGGGGGGGGGGGCGGAATGGGGGGTTGTTTTGTTTTGTTTTGTTTTGTTTTATTGTGTGTGTTGGTACTTATATCCAGCTGGCGGATGTTGTGAGTATTTTGCCTAAACGCATAGCATCAATAAATGTTAAATATTATTATTATTACTTACCAGAAATAACAAGAATCGGAAGGTGCAATACGAAGGTCATTGCGTCCAATTAACCACCTTTTTCATGATCCCACAGAAACCTCATAGAACCGGCCTTGAGTAGAAATTACCTTATCTGGATAAAGCAACGAAGTCAATTAAAAAATGTATTAATATCTAATTACTTGATAGTATTTTTCAGATGTGTGATATTCATAGGAGTTATTCTTGATTTCACAATGTTTTCAATACGTTTACCCTTACTTATAACACTATTATTTATAAAAGATCCATTTTCTTGATCCTTTTTTGACACTCGCCATTGCTATCTTAATTGCCAATGAGAAGCAGAGATCGTGACGTCTCTTCCGGTTCAAAAACGTCCCACCTACATGAGAGAGAAAACTCTAATCTACCTTCATCACTCAAACCCCGGCAATTCCGGACAATGTAAAATTAAGTGTGAACATCTGGAAGACACGCCCCACCACCTTATCTTCAAAACAAAAACTCATCCCTGTAATGAACAGCAAAAGCTAGTCTTATAAAAAAACCTGCCACTTAAAACATTACCCCTTCTTCCACAAAAAATATATTAAAGAACAGACGTGTTTTTATCATGTTCAGTGGTGTGATACTCATTAATAATGGGTGAGTGGATTACATTGAGTTAACTTTCTTAAATTTCTTTCTAATCTACAGTTTGTATCAACAGCTTTATCTGCATACTTTACGTCTCTATTCTTATGAGGTTGATATGCATGATATCATTATGACTTGGTTACATGTAAAGTGAACATATTTTTCAACACCATGGTTTAGCTAGTGTATTTATCTGATGCAGTTCAGTACTTCTTGAGGCCAGAGTACCTAGCATTTGTTTACTTCATGCTATCTGGGCGTTAGCATTATAAATATGTTACTTAAAATATTCATGAGTCTACACGTGTCACGTTCAAGTGTTAAACTATTTGAATTAAATATCATTAGGCTTGTTTAGCCATTTACACTATTTGAACCTGTTATTAGGGCCGACTTTAGACCCTGTCGCTAAGCCTGTCTGAGGGCACTCCTGTTTATATTCATAACAAACCAGATTTCCATTTCTTCCTAGCACGGGCATAGCAAGAGCTGTCCAACTCCATCTTTGCTTCAAACGGCATTCTTACAAGCAAGACCTGAGAAACGGCCAGTTCGACTAAGGACCTCAGCTGCCACCAAGCTAAGAATCACAACACTACAAAAACATTGTGGTTTTTCCTTTGTTAGTGACCAGTGATGAATTAAACAGTTAAAACATGTAAATACGTACCATATTATTTAAAACAGATTAAATCCGACTTACTTTTATTGTCAACTATAAAGTGGGATTGAAACTGGTTTTATTCATTACTTATTGTATTGTATTGTTTCCTTAGACATCTATTCGAGCCATTAATCATTGTTGTTAAACATGTCCATGTAATATGTAACGGGGAAATCATAGGATTTGCAGACCACTATATAATTTAATTCTAATTAATGGGGCGATTCTGTGAGTGCAGGAGCTGACAACTTATGTAAAAAGCTCGTGTGATGTGGAGAATTATTACAGAAATTTTTCTTTCATAAAAAATTTAATCTCCACCTGAAATATCACAGTACTGTATCCTATAGCTATTAGAAATGAAAATTGGTCGGGTCGCAATGTTGTCTTTGAGACATATTTCCATTTAACATCGCATATTATACTTTAAATTAATATTTCTATATACATGAGTACTTATGATTAATATCGTTCATTCTTAAAACAAGTGAGAAACGCATTTCATCACGTAAAAACATTTTTATCTTGAATATTTAAGGCCTATCTAAATTTAGTTTTAAAATAATTAAAGCCCTTTACTATTACCGTTTTGACTCTAGAACATTTCTTTTTAGACAGTGATGGACTGATGACATTTTGCTATGAACGCCACATGTTTGTAACACGAGAACAGTTTAGCAAAGGTATGATAACGGAAGCAATTTCGGTTGTTTACAAAGGTTGCCACGGTCACAAAAGTAGAAAGGAAAGAAAGAGAGAGAGAGAGAGAGAGAGAGAGAGAGAGAGAGAGAGAGAGAGAGAGAGAGGGGGCGGGAGAGTATGTGTATGGGTGTGTTTTGTTGGTTAGAGAGGAAAGAAGAGAGAAGGTGACCAGAGAGAGAGAGAAGAGAAGAGAGAGAGAGAGAGAGAGAGAGGAGAGGAGAGGAGAGAGAGAGAGATATGGAGACAGGTGTCTATTACAAAAGTGAGCAGCACAAGTGACCGGTTTAGGTGTCTCTCGTGATCGCTGCAGTGAATTTTTTCGCAAAGAAGTTTAATCTATAGGTATAATTAATGAATTCTTTACAAGAATGTCCTAATATAGCATTATATGAATCATTACATGTTATGTAATGGAACATTTATGTAAAGGACACAATTGATTGTCGCGAATTATTTTTCAACGTACTCGAAGCTCACAATGAGGAATTCAGGTCTGTGTAGACTATATCATTGTTTTGTTTTTTTTTTTTTTTTTATTTGATCAAAATAGTAAATTCGTTTCATTCTATGAGGAACATTGATTATATAGAATACATCATATCATACTTTGACAAACACGTAATTCGGTCCATAGAGATAAGTAAGTATTCACAGGATAACCCTGAATGCGTTTAGACATTGGATAATTAGAATGAAGTACTAGACTCACAATTTTTCTCAGTTGCCCTTATCATATCATTCCATCAACGGAACTAACGAAAGAAAAACAATAACAATTTTACAGGTCAAAGTTCAAGCAATTTGCGATCCCATTAGCCAGGAGTTAAAAGTTATGATAACCGTTTAATAATTTTTTATCCACACTGAAAGGTCGGGTGTCCCATTTTTCGGTCGGGTGTCCCAGTCATGGTCTAAAAATATCAAGCACACTAGCCATTTCTTTATATGTACAAACATAACTTGATATCGGTCGATTATGTGTTCATACATCATTATTTTTAGCTCTCCCTCTATTAACATTATAATAATAGGTGACGTATTACATTCACACCAGGAGTACAGTTAGGTTACAGTCTAGCAGTTGCTTGAAATTACAAAATATTCCGTCCAAGTCTTGGCAAATTGTGACTCACTGACTCAAAGCGGTATTACATCGGGGTTTACCTATTGCTATAAATTAAATTTGAAGACTAAATTTAAAGACATAGATCGATTTAATGATTTACTTGAGAGGTGAATGTAGTATAGTGTGTTTAGGTGCCAGAAGCTGAAAATAAGCTTTAACCATAAGTATCTGGGCGGGGTCCTTTCAGCTCTCATGGTGGGCAGGAGGCCACGCTGTCTTCTATCCTCTTATATCTGTTTTTTCGAGTTTCTTTCTTGGTTGTCTTGGAATGATATTACTTAGTTTTGTCCCAGTCCTGGCTGGAGTCTTTGACTTGGAGGGAAACAGTCAAATATATAGTTATAGTTTTTGGAGATAATATTTTTTCCTTGTAAATCGGCTCTCTGATATGTATTGTTAGTTATGTATCGTATAAACATTTGAGTGTGTTCCTCTTAGTGGGATCCTGTGCTGGTGCCTGGATGAGACCAGAGACAACACTGGTGGGGCCAATTACTCATTTTACACCTGAGTACGGTAAGAGAATGTGAGTAAAGAACCTTTTCCAATGACTAAACTATGAGCCGAACGAGGCATCAACCCAGGACCTTCCGATCCGAAAGCGAGTGTCATACCATAAAACCATATAGCCGCACGGTGGTTGTATAGGATAGAGTTAAAGATTAAAGTGACAAGAAGTGTGAAATGTACACAGATTTTTGTCATGTTAAAAGTTTATATACATTCTTCTCAATAAAGCTTGAAAAGTTAGCCTTCTCATTTTTTTAATAGAAAAAAACCCCCAACCTTTATCATCCCGAATCAATACCGTTGTGAGGGGATGGATCTCAAATGTGAACATTATATGAACACCTACGCACATCATGTAATATAAACAGTGCCCAAAACGTGTATTCATATTATTGATTCGCTTTCTACAGTTACAATATCACTTTTACCTCCCGTGGATCAATCATTTGCTTAATCGTTTATTCGTTAATAATATATTATATACATATATATATATATATTATATATTATATAAAGAAACTGTTCGGTCATTCTACGTGGTTCCAACTAACACCCCTCAACCATATATATATATATATATATATATATATATATATATATATATATATATATAATATAATATATATATATATATATATATATATTATATATAACATAGATGCCGTTCAATAAACGGGATGTTAGGTTGACCAACAAAGAATTTAAAATTCAAGTGTTGATGAAAAACTGAACTCATTGTCTATTGTCTAAAATAATTACGTTTTTAACGTCGTAAGAAGACGGCGCTTTTTACTTGTGCACAAAGATATAGATACAGATAGATAGACGAATAGATAGTTATTATGTTGCATTCAAAATGCGTCTCAAAACACTTATAGTCTAGTAGTAGATGTGCCCGCCTAAAGTCTGAAATTTAATTAGGGTTTTGCATTTTAAATCGAATTTTGTTCACTGTACATCTTATTCTTTCACTCATTCTAGCCCAAAAAAATAGATGAATAAATATAGATGAATAAATTCCGATGCTAGCTATGATTTTAATATTGCGTTTTCACTGATGCGAGTGAATGAAGTCAAATGTCTTGAATCATAAATGTATATGTCTCTATTGAGTAGGATTGAATGTCATGGTTGAGTGTAGAAACAATAGGAGAGAGAAGATATACACACACACAAACACACACACACACACACACACACATACAGAGAGAGAGAGAAGGACGAAGAAGGGGGGGGGGGGGTATGAATGTGTTTTATACTGGCGAGTGTAATGTTTGATTGGACACTCGCGTCCATGTGTGTGAGTATGTTTGTATATCTGTGTATGTGCGTGTGTGTGTGTGTGTATGTATGTGCGTGTGCGTTTGCATGTGAATGAACGAAAGAGAGAATCATTTAGAGTTCGAAAGAGGTA
>NC_088363.1:77150095-77152595 GCF_034508935.2 Berghia stephanieae
CTTTCTACATAAGATAGATGTAGAATACCAGGCAAGAGAGTCCAGTAGCGCGCCTTTGTACGTTCTCAATGTCAACAGATTGTCTTAATAAATACAGGACTCCAAATACTATTTTCTTACTCCAACAATGCCTCTTGAAAGATATATAAGGTTGGGCAAATGCTTTTAGATAACTAAATATGATTAATGTTAGTCATTATCAAAAACAAATGTGATTTATTAAGACGTATCAACATCATGTCATGTATAAGTATAAGGTATTGAAAGGATACATTATTCTAGTTGGCATTTTAGTAAGATATGATAAGTAGCGTCTATATACAATATCTGTATACAATTAACAATTCCAATTCCAACAAGCTTTTTGTTTTTTTTATACAGTCACATATATGCTCATAAAAAAAATAATTATCATTATTATCATTATTACTACTATTGTTATTATTATTATTTATTATTATTATTATTATTATTATTATTATTTATTATTATTATTATTATTATTATTATATTATCATTATATATATATTATTTATTATATTATTATTATTATTATTATTATTATTATTATTATTATTATTATTATTATTATTCATCATTCATATATATATTATTATTATTATTATTATTATTATTATATATTATTATTATTATTATTATTATTATTATTATTATTATTATATTATTATTATAGATATTATTATATTAGTTATTATTATTATAGTAGTAGTAGTAGTAGTAGTATAGTTATAGTAGTAGTAGTATAGTATAGTAAGTAGTAGTTAGTAGTAGTAGTAGTAGTAGTATAGTAGTAGTAGTATGTAGTAGTAGTAGTAGTAGTAGTATGTAGTAGTATGTAGTAGTAGTAGTAGTAGTAGTAGTAGTAGTATCGTAGTAGTAGTAGTAGTTAGTAGTAGTAGTAGTAGTAGTCAGCAGCAGCAGCAGCAGTAGTAGTAGTAGTAGTAGTAGTAGTAGTAGTAGTAGTAGTAGTAGTAGTAGTAGTAGTAGTAGTAATAGTAGTAGTAGTAGTAGTAGTAGTAGTAGTAGTAGTAGTAGTAGTAGTAGTAGTAGTAGTAGTAGTAGTAGCATTATTATTACAATCATTATTGAAATTCTATCTATCCTTATCATCACCATTATCATTATCAATTATTGTTTCATGACCATCATTATCATCTTTATCATGCTTTCTTTGGTTTTCATGCAAATCATTTTCTCTTTAAGCACATGTTACTTGTTAACCCTTCTCATGTTCAGTATTACCGATTTAAGACTTTTAAACACTGAGCACAGACCCGCCAAGAGGAGAATACAAATAGAAACAATTTAAAATCCTTATAGTCTTTGGTTTGATGAAATCGAGTGCCGGCACTCCAAATGGCGTTAACTTTATAGCGTGCCGACGAGGGTTCGTGTTGATGTGATTAAATATCGCCAATCGACGCATTGGCTGTTCGTTGGTTTCAAAACCGGGACCTTTTGTCACAGATCAATACTACCTAGAGAAATTGTCAAATAAAAGGTAATGAGGAAAACAAAAATCAGACCTATTTCCAGTTCATTTATTATTCATAATTTTCGTCCATCTATCTTAGATCACATGACCACGATTAATTAATAAAATATGTTTGTTTTTTTTTCAGCAAATATTTATTCGTATATTATATACCATGAAGTCATAAATTAGTATTATTGTAATACAGTACGAGTAATAATCAATTTGCTTTGCAGGGCAAGGTGTTGTGGTTCCCAGCAGCTTTATTTAGTTGTACTTTAATCTCCATGCTTATAAAACCAAAGGGTCAAATCAATATCGAAGGGCATACACCATAATACAAGGTTTTATAATACCATTTTTAGCTTATTGACCTCGCAGGAGAAAGATACAAATTGTTGTGATTAGAAATACTAATTCTACTAACTCTTTTATTTTTATCATGCAATAACACATACTCGCAGGCTCGTTGTGTTATTGGACACGAAAAAAATAACTCGTTTTATAAATACAGCGAGATGAAATAATCGTATAATACTCTTGGAAAATAACTCCTAAAATATGAAAAGGTGAAAATTGACAGAATGTCACTCTACCAGTCAATCATAGAAATTATTTTGTGGTGGAAATTATATTTCATTGGTCACCGTATAATATAATACACTTACTGGAAATATAAATCTTTTCTTTTTATCAGATGTAAAAAATGCTATCTAATTATTATAAAAACATTTTTTAAAAATAAAATTAGGCAACATAATGTTATATCTTAGTCTGGTGGATGTTCATGTTTTATTTGTAATTTACGCTTATAGATTGGTGTCCCGATAGCTTTGTTGGTAAAACACTCGCTTCATACTAGTGCCGCGCTGAGGACCGGTCCTTGGACCACGGTCTTTTAGCTGTGAACCGGGGATCGGTCCCATAGTGGAAGACCGGCGGCGGTCCTCACTTCTTATCACCTTTCAACGGTCTCGCGCCATACTACTTCCCCAGCGATTCGTT
>NC_088363.1:77157595-77170095 GCF_034508935.2 Berghia stephanieae
CCCCAATTTGCCAGCTTAGGTCATCGGAGATCCAGCTACTAAAATTTCCATAAACACCGCTTACTAATTTCGGCGATAGTATAAACCATTTGGAACTCGCTTCCTTTGTCAGTAAGGCTCACCCACAGCGTAGAACATTTTAAGAAAAATCTGAAAACTCATCTTTTCCAGAAATGTTTATCGTAGGAATTTAAATTTTCTTCTTGATGAGTAAATTATTCCTTTTATTTTTTTATTCCATTTTGTTGAATGTCAATATCATATTGTAAAACTTGCATAGTTAGTGTGTGCGATTGTTGTGTGTGTGTGTGTGTGTGTGTGTGTGTGTGTGTATGTATGTATGTATGTGTGTGTGTTTGGTTCGGTATGAGTGTGTTTATGGTTTGATAAGTTTATTGTAAAACGCTTTGAGGCTTCGCATTTAGAGCTATAGAAGAATAGTTTATTATTATTATTATTATTATTATTATTATTATTATTATTATTATTATTATTATTATTATTATTATTATTATTATTATTATTATTATTATTATTATTAATAGTAGTAGTAGTAGTAGTAGTAGTAGTAGTAGTAGTAGTAGTAGTAGTAGTAGTAGTAGTAGTAGTAGTAGTAGTAGTAGTAGCAGTTATACACTTATTTATTTACTATTCATTTGAGATCTTTTTTGGGTATTTGATGTCCAGTACCCTTCTTAGCTGTGTGCGATGGAAGGCATCCAGATGTTCTTCTTCGGATTTTGTCAACGCCCAAGTGCCGCAGTTATACAGAAGTACCGGTTTTACAAGAGCACGGTACAGTTTCAGTTTGGTTTTTCTCTTTATTTTGTCACCTCTAATCCATACATTGGTGAGTTTACTGAGTGCGGCGTTTGATAGCTGTTTTCTTCTTTGTACATCCTCGATGTCTCCAATTAGTGAGCCGACTTTCTTTGTTCTTTTCCATTCCTCTTTGTTCCTCGATATTGTTGTAAATTCGGTTTTATTGGCATTGACTTGGAGGTTATATTTCATGAGGGTATTTTGTATGATGTCTATATTTGCTGGTGTTGATCCAATAAAGCTAAGAAGGGTACTGGACATCAAATACCCAAAAAAGATCTCAAATGAATCACTCTATAAGATCACAAAAGAAAGACCAATCTCCCTTGACATTTTACAACAACGATGGCAACTTTTCGGTCACATACTACGCAGGGACAAAAACATACCAGCTAACCAAGCCATGTCGGGATACTTCCAAAAACACGGGAACCTTTTCAGAGGAAGACCGATCATAACACTCCCTGTGATCCTAAACAAAAACCTCACAACACTTGGACAAAGCATTAGTCTCATAACGGCAGGGGACCTTGAAAATCTGAGAACCCTAGCAGAGGACCGGCAATATTGGAGACACCTCACACAGGAAATACTGGAAACAGCCAAGGCGACCCGATCTTTCGGTCGAGACGCGAAAGGCATCTAAGTCAAGTCAAGTCATTTACTATCGTTATCATCATCATCATCATCATCATTATCATCACCATCATCATCATCATTATTGCCATCAATCCAAAAATTATTATTGATATTATAATCATTAATATAACTATTATTATCATCATCATGATCATCATTATCATCATCATCATCATTGTCATCATCATCACCATCATCATCATCATCATCATGATCATCATTATCATCATCATCATCATTGTTAGGAACAGCGAAGTCGCCTGAAGATGAATGACCAGCTGACAATCACCTCTAGGAACTGCGGTGGTTTGACCAAGACTCTAATATACTTTTGTAGCGACTACATTTATGACATCCTTGCCCTAACAGAGATCCATGACAAAGGCTCTTTCCCTAATAGCTGCAACCTAATCACCGCAGAACTTGTACACCCCCCCCCCCCCCCCCTCTTTCCAGTGACTCCTTCGAATGTGTTGCCATCCGATTAAATGATGAAGTTACAAACTAAGGCTGTACAGACTCTAGAATAGGATAATAATATACTAGATTCCGAGTCATTTCCTAGTCAAGAGTGTATTTATTGCACCTTCAGACTGCTATTAACACAAGACATGCAAGGCTGCTTTTTCGTTTGGAAAATATGATCGCAATTGCCATTGTCATATCCGTCATATAGGAGCACTAGATCTAAGTCACTGGATTTTAGTTAACTCTTTATTCTCTCTTTTTAAAAACCCTCGGAAGGAATTTGCAATTCTTATTACAGAAGTTTTTATGATAAAAGTAATCATCCTATAAAACTTATGTGATTTACCCGACTCTCTCTCTCTCTCTCTCTCTCTCTCTCTCTCTCTCTCTCTCTCTCTCTCTCTTTACTATAGCGTGAAACGAACAATAGCAATGGCTTGCTACTCTCTGGATAGGACGCCAGTCTATCGCAAAGTAACCTTCGCCAGATATAACAGACACAGCTACCTGATGGGTGGACAGGAGGGTCAGGCATAAATCTCGACTGCACCTGGGATCGATCTCGGACTCTCTGATTGTGAAGCGAGTGCTTTACCAACTGAGCTATCGAGACCCCCCCCCCACCACCACCCTTCACCCGATCAATTCCTTTTAAACATGGAGTTAGTTTAAAACAGCCTCACATTTGAATACACTTTCCAGGATATAATTGTTAATCTCCGCGTTTACAACTACAAAAAAGTAATATTTGTAATACAAAATGGCGACACTGTGCTTTATACAGAAAAACTAAGACAAAATTGTCATGAAATATTGCCAGGTCTACATCTACATTTTGAATGAATCGCACCAGTTACTGTAGTGTGTTTTTGTAACCAAATGTACAGTGGCAAAAATTAAACTGGCTGCTCTTGTCTAAGACTTTACTTTACCGATGTTCCATGTCGGACACGACGTTGGAGATCATGGCTCTCTCTCTCTCTCTCTCTCTCTCTCTCTCTCTCTCTCTCTCTCTCTCTCTCTCTCTCTCTCTCTCTCTCTGCGAGTTTCGCACATTGATTTATGGGGCTTCCTACGTACGCTGCGACATTTCCAAGCCAGTTTGTCCTTCTTCGTCCTCGACCACGCTTGCCTTCTATCTTTCCCTCTGCAATGGTCTTCTGTAGTGAGTCGTGCCTTCTGATGTGGCCGAAATATCGGGTTATCCTCTTTCTAATAGTTGAAATGATCGTTGTTGATGTTATTCCTAAAGTTTGGAGACAACCACCATGATAAAAGTAACAATACGGCCTAATGTGACCCACGGCTCCCAACTGGTTTTATGTCGATTTGAACCAGATGCTGATAAGAACTTTTCAAATTGAAATAATCAGATATATAAATGTGTAGCTTTTCGTACGTATAGAAATTATTGTCACCCTCCCCAAGAAATCATCATATGAACTAAATCCAAATCTTATATTATTTAGCTTCTAAACAATTCTAGCTTAAAACCGATTTCTTCTTCTTCTTCTTCTTCTTCTTCTTCTTCTTCTTCTTCTTCTTCTTCTTCTTCTTCTTATTATTATTATTATTATTATTATTATTATTATTATTATTATTATTATTATTATTATTATTACTATTATTATCATTATGATTATGATTATTATTATTAGTATTATTATTATTATTATTATTATTATTATTATTATTATTATTATTATTATTATTATTATTATTATTATTATTATTATTATTATTATTATTATTATTATTATTATTATTATTATTATTATTATTATTATTATTATTATTATTATTATTATTATATTATTATTATTATTATTATATTATTATTATTATTATTATTATTATTATATTATTATTATTATTATTATTATTATTATTATTATTATTATTATTATTATTATATATATTATTATTATTATTATTATTATTATTATTATTATTATTATTATTATTATTATTATTATTATTATTATTATTATACCGATATCTAGCCTTTATCCGTGTCGCAGTGATTAACCTCACACTTTCATAGAAACTGAGACCGCTGCAATCCATGGGTCAATAACTGATTTTGAAAAATGAACTAATATTTACAAGTTGTATTTGTGTATGCATTACAAATTCTTCACGAAATATTTGCTAACAATATCGATTAACTTTAAAACAAAACGAGGGAAATACAATAATGTAACTTAGAGCCTTGTTTTTAATTCCTCGGACAAAAAGAATTATTTTCGGCTATCGGTACAATCTGCCTATCCGCCCACACAAAAAAAAAATAAAAAAATTGGATTTTGTTGATGCTCTTGTATACTAATATGATATCGCACGATAGAAATTACCCGCCTGGCGCAAATTCTTCAGTGAGATGTGACAATAGATAAAAAGGAAAGGACTTGTTAAAATACGATGACTTCCGCCATGCGTAGAACCATTTCCATTTTAATGGCTTACTGGGTCTAAATTCAAGTATTTACCTTAGAAATCTCTTATTTCTCTATAAAGTAATCTTTATCTCAATGATTATGGTTAACTTAAGGCTTTTAAAATTCACACTACTTTTCCCTTTTAAACGCCAAATTATTTTAAAACTAGATTACTGTGGAGCGATGGACGCCCCCCCCCCCCCCCCCCACACACACTTTACTACAGACTTTTAAGCAAGTCAATCTTTAAAGTTTCTTTTCAAACTTATATGTATGATTTTTCCAAATAATAATTGTGCATGATTTTTCCAAATAATAATTGTTTAGAAAAAAAATATCTTTTTGTTTCGAAATAACATAAAGTATTCATTTTATAGCAAATAAAAACAAGCTATTTACAGTAAAGACTATAGATTTATACAACAAAGAGATATTTAACAACCGCCTTTTTGCATGCAAAACTGAAGATCATAAATTTGTCTTTAAGACAAAATAGTAGTGCTGCCAAAATTGTGTCAGCGCGATAAATTGCTTCTTTCCGTTATCTTGATTTCCGAGCTCTTCTTATAGGATGTTTTATTACGCCAGAGGACAACGTTCAATAGAAAAAAAACACGGCTGTCCATTCAATGAATGGTGCTCGTTCAATAAACGTAATGATAAGTCGATCAACTCAAATTTATCGTGTAAGTGTTGAATAAAATTTGAAGTCAATTTCGATTGTCTTATTAGACAAGACATTTTTCGACTTCGTAAGAAAACTCCACGGAGCTATTCGTTTTGGTCACGACAGCAGCCTCTTATGGTTCTCACACTACTACGTTATGACGATCGACCCAATCAGCAAAGTTCGGTCCGCACTCGTGCACCGTTGCGAACCCGCCCGGTAGCATCGTCACAACACACCGTTCAACTAGATGCTCTGCCGTTTCGGGTTCTTCCCCACATCGGGTACATGTGGGACAGGTGGAAAATCCCCACTGATGAAGCGCACTTGCTGTTAGGCAGCTCCTCGACCGAAGCCGATTCGCAGCCACCCAGTGTCTCTTCTTACTGGTATCAAAGCCTGGCAACTTCTCACCAAGCTTAGAGGAGTGCACGTCCCCGCCCCCACGAGGGGTTGAATTCGTCCAAACCGACTTCCATCTCATACATGCATCTCTATCCGTAGTCAGGGAAGCTGCATACAAGGGTTGTCGGGACTTAATTCGGCTAGAAACGGGGCGTCGTCCACAATGTGATTCAGAGGGGTATCTCGGATCTTATTTAGCCAGTTTACCGTAATCGTCTCCCTCCAGACATCGGGGGGTTGGATCGCTGCCATCATCGGGCCCCATTCTCTAGGGGCTGTTGCCAGCGTTCCTGACACTATGTGCATTGACTTGCGAAGTTTTACATCTATCTTCTCAACGTTTCTGCTTCTACCCCAGACTGAAGCGCAATACTCCGTGGTGGAATAGCATAGTGCTTCGAGATGCACCCGATAGGCAAGGCTGCGGTCCAGCGTCACCCCTAAATATTTTGGATGCGGCTCATATGGGAGTGGCTGGTCACCGACGAGGATGTTCAGTTTACGGGTGTGCCATGCACTGCAGAGGTAGAATGCAGTGGCCACGGTTTTTGAAGTGTTCATCTTCAGGTACCACTTGTCCAAGTAGGATTTGAGTCTGGTGACGTCCTCGCTGAGTACGCTCTCGAGACGGGTCCACACTTTACTCTGAGTCACGAGTGCCCAGTCGTCCGCGTATCCCAGCCTCAGGGAGGAAGTGTTCGGCATATCGCTAATGTAAACGTTAAACAACATTGGCGCAAGTACCGGGCCCTGAGGGACCCCATTCTTTAATTTCCTTACTTTACTCGTAGCGTCTCCCAGGTCTTTTTGCACCTTATGATCTTTGCAAGTTTGAGCATTAATCCTTCGCACCAGACCGTATCGTACGTCGCTGATAGGTCTATAAATACAGCACCTGTTTGCTGTTTCCTCTCGTACCCTTGCGCAATATGCTCTGTAAGGGCAATGACCTGTTCCATGCTGCACCTCCCTTCCCTGAAGCCCGCCTGCTCGGGTGGCAGGGCAGAGTCTAGGACCGGCCCCCATCGGTTTAATAGAACTCGCTCCAACAATTTGTAAAGACAGCTCAATAGAGATATGGGTCTGTAACTGTCGGCCTCCTTCGCCGGTTTCCCGGGCTTCATGATGGCAACTATCTTCGCGTGCTTCCTTACTTGTGTGAGCTTTAATTTCGCAAGGACGTCAGACATTGCCTCTGCCAGCCAGGCCCGTGCCCTGGGGCCCAGATGCGTCACCATATCGGGATATACGCCGTCTATCCCTGCTGCTTTGCCGTTCTTTACATCGCTATGGCTGCACCTACTTCTAGGAGACTGAACGGGGACGTCCAGTTTGACTCCTCCGCAGGCAGCGAGTCCAAAATCGTACGGTACGTCTTGTGGACACCGCGCTCAAAAACATGAATAGGGATCCGTTTGCTACGGTTCTTTATATTCTTGGCAATTGTGTCTGCCTCACATTCCGGTGCAGCCTTCGCGTAATTCCGGTCCGGATCCAAAATCTTTATCAGACGCCAAGCATGGCGGCTGGAGTGTGTAAAGTCGAGACTTTCCACGGTCTCCTGCTACCGTTGCTTCCTTCCCTCTGCCAGAGACTGAAGTAGTCTATCGGCTACGTCCTGGGACTGGGTCTGCTGGTACTCCTTGTACAGATTTTCCGACTCTTCCGTCCAGCAAGGAGTGTAGAATTTCCGTTTGCCCCGTGGAATAGAGCGTTGAGCGCTCTTAACCAGTAGTCTGTTAAATCTAGTTATATTCTCGGACTTGGGAGGAATGGCAGGACAAACCTGCTCGATATAGGAACTGCATTCCTCCCAGTTAGCCTTCATGAAGTTCCATCTGCAAAGTGGGAGAGACTGCACCCTCGGTATTGTCACCCCTGCTGTGACAAGAACCGGCCTGTGCTGGCTGTGCCGAAAGTCCCCGAATACTGTTCGCTTCAACTGCAGCGGTTCACCTTTCGCGACTTTCGTAACGAGGGTGAGGTCTGGAGTATACTCCTTCTTATGGCAGGTACCCCTGTAGGTACCCTTGGCTGTAGGATCGTACGCTAGGTGTAGATCGTTACAGTCCATCCATGAGCAGAGTTGTCTTCCTGCCTTTTGCAGTCTCGGTAGCCCCATTCGTGATGGTGGCTACTAAAGTCTCCCAGACAGATGGAAGGTTGGCTAACCACCGGTACCGATGGTGTAATCCAAGTCGCTCTAGGTGGTTTGTAGATATTATGCAAACACAGTCCACCTACTTCCATGGAAATTCGGTTCACCCCATTGCTGTCCGTTGCACTCTCTATGACCCTTACCTTCGATGGCTCTTAAGCGTAAACGCCAATGCCCCCATTGAGCCTCGAAGTGTCCTCTCGTTGGACGACCGTATAGCCTGGGATCTGGAATCGAGAAGATTGCGCGCCTGTGTAAATTTTGGTCTCCTGTAATAGGAGAATATCGACGATATGGTCAGTCAGTAGCTTTGACAAAAGCTCTTTTTTTTGCCATATTCTCGATATTGAGGGATAATATATGGGTCAGGTCGCTATTCCCGATATCGCATTTTCCAGTTGAAAGTGTGTTAGGACGTTCGCTTACTTCTCGAACGTGTCGACGACCCTGGCGACACGAACGCGGTAGTATTTGGCTAGGCGGCCGACCGCTTCGCCATTGAATATACTGTTTTGTGTGACTCATTATTGAACATTATAGTGTGGCGCCCGGGATGGCGGTGGCCATTCGGGCACCGGGTTGGGTCCTTATTAGTCACATACCGGGCGAGCAGCTCATGTGGCTCGTTGGCTCGATACCCGGGATGGTCTCGCCGTGACGGTCAACCGGGATTTACTCCTTTGCCCTCCGTATGCCTCAAGCCCCCTCACCAGCGACAAGGAAGAAGATCCACGAGGAGGGTCACGGCGAGATATTTTCTGCATTTAATATCTTATATATGTCGCTCAGTTATAGTAGAATTCTTTCCCAGTGTTAAGGACGGGAAATGGTTCTTTTGTGATAAAATAAAGCTCAATGTGCGTAATGTTTTTAATATCGATTGTCAAGACACGCAAGATGTGTCTAATATGTCTCGGGAAAACATTAATTGCAGGTTGTTGAGAAACGTAATAATAATAATAATAATAATAATAATAATAATAATAATAATAATAATAAATAATATAATAATAATAATATAATATATAATAATGCTGAAAACTTATATAGCGCTATAACTCCGAGACACCAGACTCTAATTGCTTAAATTACAAATTACTTTGGCTGAAACATACTCATTCACACACACAAGCATACACACACACAAACACACACACACACACACACACACACAACACACGATAGAAACCAGACAGACCTATCTTGCTTCTCATACCATCTACTAAAGACGAAACAGATATATTTTAAGCGAACATTTAAAAATAGACAAAGATTCTTTTTCACGAATGCTCTGTGGTAAGGCGTTCCAAACAGAGGGTCCGAAATGAGAAAAGGATCTCATTCCAGCATTTTTCCGTATTCGAGGGACAACTAGTTTGGTGGAATCACTGGCCGAACGTAAGGGCCGGGTTTTGAATATCTTTCAATTAGTTCCGAAATGTAGGAAGGGCCAGTACCTTCAAGACAACGATACACTAAAACACAAGCTTTGAATTTAATCCTTTTCTCAAAAGGCAGCCAATGCAGGTCATGAAGCAGAGGTCTGGCAGAATCGCACCTACGCTTCATGAATACTAGTCTGGCAGCGCTGTTTTGGGCAATCTGAAGACGTCTCAGACTATATTGCGAAACGCCAAACAACAGAGCATTGCAATAATCCAATTTCGATAGTACGAGGGACACAACAAGGTGTTTGGTCACATCCTCAGATATGAACCGTCTAATGGAAGCAATCTTTTTAGTTGGAAAAAGATAGATCAAACCAAATTATTAACCTGATGCTCCATCGACAGTCCAGAGTCTAAGAATGTGCCAAGGTTTTTCACTTTGTCAACAATTTGAATGGAGGCATCCCCCAGTTTCAAATCTGTTTCACTTTTCAACTTCCTGTTCCCAATATACAGCACCTCTGTCTTGTCATCATTCAGTTTCAGTCTGTTCTTATTCATCCATTTCTCAACACTTTGGATACAATTCATACTATCGGCTGATACTTCTTGTAAATTTCTCGTTTTGGAAACGCAGTACAATTGCGTATCATCAGCGTATTGGTGGTAAGACAGGCCGAAACTTCTAATGATTTTAGACAGAGGTCCAACGTACAGAACAAAAAGAACGGGTCCAAGTACTGAACCCTTGGGAACCCCACAATCAAGAATGATTTCCTCAGATCTATATTCCTCCACCGTAATAATCTGTTTACGATTAAACAAATATGACCTAAACCAATAAAGCGCTGCACCAGACACGCCATAAGTAATTTCAAGACGTTTGATTGAGGAGAAGATGGTGATCAATAGTATCAAAAGCAGACGATAGGTCAATCAAATTCAGCAAAGAACATGAATCATTGTCTATAACAAAGAGGAGATCATTAACAGCCCTAACAAGTGCAGTTTCCGTCGAATGATGCTGCCTATAAGCCGACTGAAATGTTTCTTCACGACAATTATTTTTAAGATGAGACTGTAATTGTTTCAAAAATTTTTAGAGAGAAAAGGAAGATTAGAGACAGGGCGATAGTTTTTTAAGTTCTCTTTATCTAGATCAGGTTTTTTTCAAAAGGGGTTTGACATGAGCAACTTTGTAAATGTCTGGTACAGCACCTGACTGCAACGAATTATTAACAATACATGTAAATGGTGTTAAAATTACATCAATGCACTTTTTAGAATGGCAGTATTTATGGGGTTTAAATCGCAACTTTTATTTGGAGACGACATAATGCAGTCACGTAAGTCAGCTTCAATGATCTTTGAAAAATTTGTTAACGGATCACCATGAAACTTGTCAAATGTTGAAACGTAGAAAACATAATGCCTCACGACAATAGCTACACTCGTCAATAACCTAGAAAAACTGCAATTTCTGTTCCACCCTTCTTCACAAAACAGAATAACATCCAATGTACACGTTAACAATAAACATCCAAATTTATACTCCTATTCACAAGAAAAAATATATTAATGTTATAGCATTTTTCCCTGAGAGAAATCAATGTTTGGAACTACTTGCAGAATAATGAGCAATTCTTTGTATATAGAATCCTTCGAAACATTACTTGCATGACTGTTTAGGGTTGGTTTTTTTTTCCATTCATGTTCTTCTTTCTCATGTCTTTGTAAAGTTGCGGAAACGGCACACGGGGCCTTTTGAAATGCATATACCCAAAAACAAATCCAGAAGTTTCTGACCAGTTTTATTTCTTAAAATATCGATCAATTAAGCCCCCCCCCCCCTCAACTTCTCAAAAATTATCGAATCTGCTTTAAAGTCCCAAGTTCGAGACTTTGATAAGACGAGCATTATCTGTATCGATTGATATTTGTAACAAAATTGTCTTGGCCAAAATGGAAAAAAAAGGTATTTTATCAATTTAAGGGTTATGATTGCTTTGGCAGACAGAATTTATGAGCATTTGATTGAACGCGATCCTGTCAAGGAAAAGTAATATCTTGGCTGACCACGTCGTACTTGATTAATCATTGATCAAGAATCGATATGGTCTTTTCAAAGATAAAGATATGCTACAATATCGTTTCTTCTTGTACAAGGGACGCAAATTTACATTTGTGTGATGGTGCAAATGATTTGACAAATTGTAATAAAAAGACCAACAGCACATCGAATTGTTTCATGGTCCATAAATTTTATATATTACTGTTTCTCGTCTAAAGGAACGTTGAAGTAAGTTTAACCGAACAGAGCATGAAGACTTAATTTTGAAGAAAAAAAAAAGAGAGAAAAAGCTATTCGGCAATTCTGAATGTCAAAAATAATGAATAACGAAAGATATACATTTAGATATATGTACATGCATTAAAATAATGAGTGCATTAATATATAATGCACTTTATTGATTTTTAAAAATGTTTGATTTAATTGTATGTTTGTTTTTTGAAGTCATTTGACGTCATTGAGACGCAATATACAAGGTTTGTTCTTTGATGTTGTATTCTCCTCTCCCCCCCCTCTCTCTCTCTCTCTCTCTCTCTCTCTCTCTCTATCTCTCTCTCTCCATCTCTCTCCCTCTCTCTCCATCTCTTCTCTCTCCATCTCCCTCTCTCTCAAACTTCCTCTTTCTCTCTCTGTCGTAGTGTGCAGCACGTATTTAAGAATGCGGTTTACAATGCCTGTCGATGATAAATAAATGAATTAACATATTGTTTGTTTTCTTTGGGTTTTTTTTTTTGGGGGGGGGGGGTTGGTTTTCTTTTGTTTTTTTTTCTTGCACTTCTCTACGCCATAACATGTGGTGGAGTGAGTCAAACTTGGATACTCAGCTTATAAAACTAAACCATACCGCTGTTTTACGTATTAGTCGTAGAAACAATTGTTTATTTGTTTGCTTGTTTTGATAGTTGTCCCCCCCCCCCCCCCACATAATTGCTATATGGAAACTAACCCCAGTATACCATGCACTGCTTGATGGATCATGCTGGAGGAAGGCCTTCCACACGTTCCTCAAGCTAAGGGAAACAGCCCAAGTATTCCTTTAACTAACCCTAAAAGGAAAAAAAAATCTGGTACCTTTTAAATAATCCTAATAGGAAAAAAAACATATTAGAACCTTTACTACAACCTATTACTAACCCAAATAGAATAAATCTTCAGACCTCGAGTTCACCCTAAAAGAAAAAAAATTCCAACAATCCCCAGGACTGCTGTTGCACTATCTTTCAATACTTCAACGATAATAACAGGGGAGAACCTAAACAATGGGCATATTAAAAGGAAATTTTAAACTTTTACCAATCAATCAAGGTTTGTTCTACATCTTGGAAACTGCAACTAAAAATTGATAAATTGAGTAAATGACGTCTGACAAAAGATCCAGTGTTAAAATAAGAATATAAAGGGAAGCTATATCGAGGAACGTGCGGAAAGTCTCTCTAGCAGGAGA
>NC_088363.1:77175095-77200095 GCF_034508935.2 Berghia stephanieae
TGAGGGCCATATAAATCAATTGATATTTGAAGGACGAGTTTTCTGGCCAAATTTTTTAATAGGTATCTTTCCAGAGTACGGCAGTTACCTGGGTTAAAACTAAGACCCATACCCCGAGCGAATCAGTAATAAATTGTGTTTTTATCTTTTGATGATCAGTACTGAAACTGGCTGTTGTTCTATTGTGTACGATCAATTCAACCGAATGACATTGATTTAAAACGAGTTTTCTTGTGAAAGAAAACACCAGAGGGCTATGTCCGTGAAATTAATAGCTACGTCATCATGACTATCCTTGACATTTCAATCAAAGCGTCTATCAAAATTGAAAGTTACCATGGTGTCTATCTCAGACAATCTAGAAAAAAAAACCTTTTGCTATTTATTTATTCATTTATTTATTCGTTTCTATTTTTTTCCCCTGATCGATCCCGTTATGGACGGCGCGAGGTTAGTCATTTGAAAAGACTCTCTACTCACATAATCTCACCGCACTCAAGTGTAAAACGACTACCAGGCTCTGTCGAATAAATGAAACAGAGCAATACAGGCGTCATGTTTGTCCGACATTTTAAAATGTTGCTATTGACTTGAGACCCCTTGTGAAGCGCATTGAGCACAGTGGAAGTTGCGTTACATAAAAGTTGTAGTTTTTTTTAATGCCTTATTGAAGGCGATGATGCCTGATCGCCTCAACTATCAACAAGACTCCCCCATTCCTCCTTTTGTTTTCGCGACTCCGCCAAATTCACAGTGTATTATCAATGCGTTTGAAATTTGCGTTCAACGTCTTTTACGTATCTAATTCGCGAAGAACTGGTAGGTCTATATCTTATTTAATTAATGCTATATTGTCAAAGACTACTCTTGTCTTCCAAAACGAGTTAGTTTAAATATTTGGACAATGTAAACCACAACCGTGGTTTTGCCTGGTATTTATAAACATGTTATAAATAATGTAGAATTCCGCGTGAAACTGGCAATTTATTGACGTCACTATCAATGCCAAAGTTCATCAATTATTACTCACTGTTGAGGAGAATCGATGACGTTTGTTAAAAACTTATTATTATTATTATTATTATTACTACTACTATTATTATTATTATTATTATTATTATTATTATTATTATTATTATTATTATTATTATTATTATTATTATTATTATTATTATTATTATTATATTATTATTATCATCATCATCATCATATTATTATTATTATTATTATTATTATTATTATTATTATTATTATTATTTTTATTATCATTATTATTATTATTATCATCATCATTATTATTATTATTATTATTATTATTTATTATTATTATTATTATTATATCATCATCATCATTATTATTATTATTATTATTATTATTATTATTATTATTATTATTATTATTATTATTATTATTATTATTATTATCTTTTTTTTCTTTTTTTTTTAGATTTAACAAATCATGATAAAGATTTAACAGATATATTAATTGGCACGACATTTATGAAAGTAATGATGAATAATTATTTATGAGTTAAATCTTTGTCATATTTCCGCACAGGGTAAAAGGTAATTAACCTAAAACTTCTTCTTCACCTCTTTCACTACCTCTTTCTCTTTCATCCCATCATTATTTAATACAGACTGACCCAGTAAGACTAATTGATATTATTCTATATGTACATATACTGGAAATAACAAAATAAAAAAATGAATAGCTTACGTTACTCCTTTTCAAAGTCTGTAGAGTAGTTTCAAACGCCAATCCAAAATTAACTTACACACACACACACACACACACACACACACACACACACACACATACCAACACAGTGCGCAAAACAACTCACTGATTTCTATTATTTATATTCACTACCCGATCTAATCATTTATCAATATTTTATGAGTAATTCCACCAAGTGATTTAATAACTCTTTCAGACATCACAAACAACTTGTCTATCAAATATGAATTCGATTTTGTTGTAATGTTTTATCTTCCAAACATCTAGAAACCGCAACTAAAACGTATTGTTCAGAGGAATTTTTATTTTTTTCTCTTTAAAAAAAACTATGTTATAATTCATGTTAAATGCCATAATGTATTTAATTGTTTTTAAGCATCAAATGCATGCCATTCCATTCAAGAGTTATGTGAACTCTTGTGCGTTTTAGACATTTAAGGTGAAGGTAATATAGATAAATTAGCCAAGAGTATATGTATACCTTTTATTTTTAAAATACAGACAATTAGACTCAATATTCGAAACTTCTAAATCTTGTAAACAATTATTTAACATCTGCAATGATCTACTTGGACGTGAAAGATGCACTTCATTACCATCTACAACCAATCAAAGAGACTTGCCAAACACATTTGTCAACGTTTTTAAAGACAAAATCCATAACATTCGTTCAGAACTAGATCGGCATGAACCATTTATAGATACAAATACATTCTGTGGTACCCCTTTAGACAAGTTCCAACCAGTTTCACCTAGTTTCATAAACGAGTTGATAAAAAAGCCCCCATTAAATCCTGCGACCTTGATCCCCTACCAGCACAGCTTTTGGCCAGCTCCATCGATACATTATTACTGTCACAGTAAAGATTGTTCACAATTATCTTATTAAATTTTATTTTATTAAGAACTGAATTCATCTCACTCCAGTTATATTTCGGTAGGCTTAGATAAACTTTACCTTCTAATATTAGATCGTCTTTCCTTTTATAGCCTTCCCTCGAATTAATTTCTAATTAGTGAATACTTTTCGTTCTACATTCTGTCACGTAGCCACTTATTATAAAAGCTGATAGGTCTAACATTTGACAATCACTTTCTCTCCACAATCTATGCCGGACGGCCAGTCACTCTATTCCTATATATATATTGTAAGATTTTTATCTTTTGGGACTTTGTAGATATTATATCTACACCATTAAGACGCCGGAGCTTTTAACTTTGATTGTATAATCTTCAAGGATCAAACCCAAGCCCGTTGTACTACACTATAACTTCTTACCAATTGCCTGGAAGTGGAATTTTACGAGTCCAATCCTGTTATCAGAGGAATAGATCATCCAAGCCCATCAACTGCCTGGAAACGTAAACTTATGAACCTGACATATTATCATAAGTTACGTAAAATATTCATATCTCTATTTGTAACTGCCACGTTCACTGTTTATCTCTTTTAATTAAATTTCATCATTATTTTTATTTCATTGTAAACAAATCGTTACTTGTTTTTCATTTATAGTAACTAGTAAATTCTGGGGCCTCATTCTACATATATCTTTATGCATAGTCGAGTAGCTCTTTACTCACTTGAGACCATGACATTTTGGAGGGGACACATATAAAGAATTGAATTTATTTAGTTACTTATATCTATTTCATCTAACTTTAAAGTTTAAATTGTAAAACTCTTAATTGCCCCACTTGATCATATTTTAATTGAACTCCCTATTTACAGGATTAATTTTTTTTTCTTTTTCATTTCTTCATTTAAATGGAATAGCAATTTATCCATTCATTCTTTCATTCAAATTGAATAGCATTTTATTGATTCATTCCTTCATTCATTTATTCATTTATAAATTATTCATTCATTCATTGTTCATTCATTTATTTATTCATTCATTCATTCATCCATTCATTCGTTTATTCACTCATTTATCCAATCATTCATACATTTATTCCTCCCTTCATTCTTTCATTCATACATTATCCATTCATTCGTTCATCTATTCACTCAGTTTTTCATTCATTCATTCATTCCTTGTCCACTTTGTTATTATATCACTCATTTCATTTTGTTGTTTGCCTCATTCATGAATTGTTTTCAATATGTTTACATTCCATAACGATTCATTCACCTATCATCCAATCACTCATTGTTGTGAACACATTTTGTAACTATTGTAAATCTTACGATATTTTATTGTTTTGTATTTCAGACATCACTGTTAAACACTCTTCAATGCCTAATTACAATTGTTGAACAACCATTGAACAAGAGAGAGGTCCCAGCCACGAACTGAGTTGGTAGATATATCCTTCATTATTCTCTTTTACATGAGTTGGGCATCACATAGTAACTATAGACATCGTGATTCGTTTTGCATAGTGATTTGTTTTAAATGCATTTTTGGCATATTACTGTTACCGAAAACCACTTATATATATTATGTTCTGAAAAGTGAGTCTTTAAAAATTAATAATAATAAAAGGAGTCTACTAGCCGTCGTGTTATATTTAGTGATAGATAACTTGGGATTATTTTGGCATCCTATTATTGTTATCACACTCTAGTATATTAGCGTCATTGCGAATAATTGTACACAAACTAACGACGAGTCACACACATTGGTGATACATTTTTCGTAGTAACATAGTTTAGAGTACACGCGATTGACACATTGTTATTGACTCAAGTCATAATAACTACGCATTGTATTGACACATTGCTTTATAAGATATAACGATAAAAGGCATCAAATTCAACATACATAATAAGTTGAAATAAGAGAGAGAGATTTCTAAAAATAGAACAGTTCATTCCAGTAAGTGTAAATAAATAAAACAGTCAGTAACAGTATCCTGTCAATATAATATATATAAAATATCGTAACTAATTTATTGCAACATGGAAGCATATAAAAGATACTTAAGTCTCGCAAAGGACTTAGAAATACCCCAGGAAAGAATATTTTCATGGTGCGAAGAGAAAGTAAAAGAAGAAAAAGAACATGAAGAAAGAATTCGTAGAGAAGAAAATGAAGAAAGAATTCGTAGAGAAGAAAATGAAGAAAGAATTCGTAGAGAAGAAAATGAAGAAAGAATTCGTAGAGAAGAAAATGAAGAAAGAATTCGTAGAGAAGAAAAAGAACATGAAGAAAGAATTCGTAGAGAAGAAAAAGAACATGAAGAAAGAATACGTAGAGAAGAACGAGAAGAAAGAGTCCAAGAAAGGGAACTAAAAAGACAAATAGCTTTAGCAGAAGAAGAAACCAAAAGGACCCAAATGATGCTGGAAATTGAAAAAACAAAAACCGGTCATGAAAGAAAACATAATAATAGTGATGAATTTTTCGTGAAACTTCCACGGATGCCAACATACGATGAACGCTCAGACTGTTTAGAATCCTTCTTACACCGATTCGAAGTTCAGGCTAAAGGTTATCGTTGGCCAGAAAGCAAATGGGCCACAGCCTTGATTAACTGCTTATCTGGAGAACCGCTAAACGTTTTCTATACCTTAACAACTGAAGATGCAGATGACTATGGAAAAATTAAAGACGCTCTACTAAAAAGATTTAGATTAACGGAAGATGGTTACCAGGAAAGGTTTCACACTGCAAAACCGGAAAGTGGAGAAGACTTTAATACATTCGTGAACCGAATTACTCAATTTCTAAATCGATGGCTTGAGTTGGCAAACGTAAAACAAGACGACTTTGCAGGCCTTTACTATCTCACGCTGAAGAATCGAATCTATCAAGCTTGCAACCCAGATTTAGTCGCATTCTTTAAAGAGAGAAAGCCAGAAAACTTGGACAGATTAAAAATCTACGCAGAAAACTTTAACAGCGCACATCCATTGACACCCCTTAGCAGAACATTGAAGGAACCATACTACGCTGCTGCTGCTCAGAGTCCAGGTACACCTAAAGTTCAATACTCAAATAGAACGAGCCGATCAATCACTCGGAACACGCAAGTGAAACAGGATGACCATAGTAACAAACCATGGAACAAACAGTTCAATAGAGACCATAGCCGACCCTACCAAAACAAAACAAGAAATAGCACTGACAATAATACTGAGTATAAGAAAACCAACAAACCTATAATTAAATGTCAATATTGTGGAATGAAAGGCCACACAGCAGACAAATGTTACAAAATCGTGGGATATCCAAAAGAAACTGCAAATGCATCACTCCAAACAAGTGTAAACAATCAGACACGAGTAATGTCAGGAGAAAATATAAATGTGTATTGCGTGAAAGGTATGTCACTTTTAACACAAACTCACAAATCAGGATCGCTATCTTTTTGTGAAGGCAAAGCTAATGGAACCGATTGCAAAATATTGAGAGACACAGGATGCAGTACAGTAGGAATAAAAGCATCTTTGATCAATGACGAAGACAAAACTGGAAAAACGGTACAATGCATCACATTCAGTGGCACAGTCGAAACCTTTGAAACAGCTAATGTGTACATAGAAACCCCATACTATACAGGAATAGTGGAATGCTGTATACTTCCCAACCCCGTCGCTGATGTTATTGTTGGCAATATAAAAGGTCTTAAAGACAACCCAACAGATGTAAAAGAATGGTCATTAACCCAAGAAACAGCTTGTCTAGCAGAAACAAGAAAGATGACTAAGACAACAGAGAAGCCAATGACTATTTCTCTAGAACAACAACAATTTGACAGGAACACGTTCATTGAAGAACAGAAAAAGGACCCGACTTTAACTTCATATTTCAATATCGCAAACAAAGGGACGAAATCAAAAGTTGAATACATCATTGAAAAAGATATTCTGTTCAGGTTACATAGGAAAAGAAACAAAATAGCTAAACAACTGGTCACGCCGAGTATTTACAGAAACAAAATCCTTGGAATAGCGCACGATTCAATAACTTCTGGACATCTTGGGAGCTCTTCCACATTGAAGAGAATATCCGAGAATTTCACATGGCCTGGAATTACTAACGACGTCCGAGAATATGTGAAATCTTGTGACACATGCCAAAGAAGAGTCGCAAAAGGCAGAATACCGAGATTGCCATTAGAGACAACCCCAGTTATTGAAAAAGTTTTTCAAAAGTTGCAATTGACATTATAGGCCCTTTAACAAAATCAGATAGAAACCATACACACATACTAACACTAGTCGATTACGCAACCAGGTGGCCAGAAGCGATAGCATTGAAATCAACTACATCGGATCACATAGCTGAAGCATTGATGACAATTTTTACTAGAATAGAGATACTGTCGGACAATGGACCCCAATTTACATCACATATGATGCATGAAACCATGAAACTCATGGGAATCCAACACTCATTCACAACTCCCTACCACCCCCAAGCAAATGGTCTTTGTGAAAGATTTAATGGCACTCTAAAGAATATGTTAAGAAAAGTGTCAGCAGAAAAACCAGATGATTGGGACAGATACTTACCAGCAATCCTATTTGCATATAGAGAAATACCCCAAGAATCTACAGGCTACTCCCCATTTGAGTTGATGTATGGACGATCACCTCGCGGCCCGATCAATATAGTAGCCGACATTTGTAAAGGGAATGAGGAGGACAATAACGAAATTATGTTTGCTTACGAATATGTAAGAAACCTGAAAGACAGAATAGAGGACACATGTAAGCTAGCACAGGAATCCGTCACTAAAAAAGCAGAGAAATACAAGGAATACTCCGATCGAAAAAGCAAATCAAGAAAATTTGAGATTGGTGACAAAGTACTAATACTCTTACCCGATGACTCGAGTAAACTTTTAGCTACATGGAAAGGACCATTCAAAATAACAGCAGTAAAATCTAATGTTAATTACGAGATTAAAATTAACAACACAACAAAGACATTCCATGCAAATACGCTAAAAAAGTATTTTGATAGAGACACAGTGTCGCAACCTATGTTTACTAATATCGAAGCTTCAAATGTAGGATTAATCATACCGTTGGTCATGGGACACAGACACCCGAGACAGAAAAACGAACAAAAATCGCACAATTGCAACCACCTAAGACAAAAAAAGAAGTATGCAAAGTACTTGGGCTCCTAAATTTTTACAGGAAATACATTTACAACTTCGCGCACATCGCGACACCGCTAACAAATCTGACAAAGAATGGGTCACCGAACAAAATTGTTTGGACAGAAGCGTGTCAGAATAGCTTTAACCAATTAAAGGCATTACTCTGTTCAGAACCAATTCTTAAATTACCCGACATATCAAAAGAATTTGTTGTAAGAACTGACGCGTCTGATAAGGGCATCGCAGGTGTACTATTACAGGAGCATGAGGGAACTCTAATGCCTTGCTTATATGCAAGCAGAAAATTATTGGACAGAGAATCACGATACTCTGTAATAGAGCGTGAAGGACTGGCCATCGTCTTTGCTTTAAAGACATTCAGCAGATATCTACTGCTAAAAGAGTTTGTGGTCGAAACGTACCATAAACCACTCACGTACATAAGAAATAACAAAATGAATAATAGTAGAGTACTAAGGTGGAGTCTATTTTTGCAAAATTACACTTTCAGTATCTCTCACATACCAGGCTGTGAAAATATTCACGCCGACCTACTTTCTCGATTAGTGTAATGACGTGAGAAGGGTATAACTTAACCTCCCATGCATACTGTTAGTTACCTCGAAAATTATGCCAAATCAGAACGCACAATTTCGATAATTTTATTTGTAAACATGATGACCCAACTTAATGTAACATTGAGTATTGTTTGGATATATATACCATACCCATTCATGATTTGGGAATCTTCTCTTTATCTATTATTGTTATGAATTTTCACTCATTTATGATTAATAATTGAAATGTCAATATTCCATTTACATTTTCATTCATTTCATTCAGTAAATTACCTTCATATCATCGACTTAAATCATGCTTCATTGCCATCACTATTGTTTATCACAATGATTTGTAATCACATTGCCATCATGTTGTTCATCACAATGATTTGTAATCACAATCTTTCATTGTTATTGTCACCCATTCATATACCTACGTTAATATAAACATTTCCATGTCTAGTTAATAAATAATTTAATTGTAGCACAAATCATAACAATGGATTAATGCTAGAGTATCATGATAGTAAATTTACTTCCGTTTGTAAAATCTATCTTTCCCATAATGGTTAAAGAGTATATTTTAAACGTGGGTGGGGGGTGTCACAGTAAAGATTGTTCACAATTATCTTATTAAATTTTATTTTATTAAGAACTGAATTCATCTCACTCCAGTTATATTTCGGTAGGCTTAGATAAACTTTACCTTCTAATATTAGATCGTCTTTCCTTTTATAGCCTTCCCTCGAATTAATTTCTAATTAGTGAATACTTTTCGTTCTACATTCTGTCACGTAGCCACTTATTATAAAAGCTGATAGGTCTAACATTTGACAATCACTTTCTCTCCACAATCTATGCAGGACGGCCAGTCACTCTATTCCTATATATATATTGTAAGATTTTTATCTTTTGGGACTTTGTAGATATTATATCTACACCATTAAGACGCCGGAGCTTTTAACTTTGATTGTATAATCTTCAAGGATCAAACCCAAGCCCGTTGTACTACACTATAACTTCTTACCAATTGCCTGGAAGTGGAATTTTACGAGTCCAATCCTGTTATCAGAGGAATAGATCATCCAAGCCCATCAACTGCCTGGAAACGTAAACTTATGAACCTGACATATTATCATAAGTTACGTAAAATATTCATATCTCTATTTGTAACTGCCACGATCACTGTTTATCTCTTTTAATTAAATTTCATCATTATTTTTATTTCATTGTAAACAAATCGTTACTTGTTTTTCATTTATAGTAACTAGTAAATTCTGGGGCCTCATTCTACATATATCTTTATGCATAGTCGAGTAGCTCTTTACTCACTTGAGACCATGACAATTACCATCCATTACATCAATCATAAATACATCCATACTGACTGGCGAAGTTCCATCGTGCTTTAAAAGTGCCCTCGTCAAACCATTTCTGAAGAAACCATCACTGGACCACAATATATTGAACAATTATCGTCCTGTATCAAATTTACCTTTTTTGTCAAAACTTTTGGAGAAGGTAGTTCTTACACAATTAACATCTCATCTTAAGAACAACAGTTTGGAACAACCCTTTCAGTCAGCCTACAAACATCAACACAGTACTGAAACGGCGCTTCTTAAAATATTTAATGACTTGTTGTGTAATGCTGATGCTAACAATATCAATGTATTATGCCTTTTAGATCTTTCAGCTGCCTTTAACACTATTGACCATGACATTTTGTTAAGAAGACTAGAAAATACGTTCGGCATAAAAGGAATTGCCCTTAAATGGTTTACATCATATTTACAGGATCGATGGCAGACTGTCGTGGTGAATGGTGTTCAGTCAGAACAAGTTTTACTAAATTTTGGAGTGCCACAAGGCTCTCTTCTTGGCCCTGTTCTTTTTACTGTATATATGCAGCCCCTTTCTAGTGTGATATCCAGATTCAATCTGAGTTATCATTTTTATGCAGATGATACGCAAATATATGATTCAGCATCTCTTAGTAATTTACAGTTCTTAATACAACGAATTACGAGATGTTTTAATGAGATTAAATCTTGGATGTACCACAATAAGTTAAAATTAAATGATAGTAAAACTGAGATTTTAATGTGTGGAAGGCCGAGTATCCTTAAACAGGCAAATAAATCACCTATTACTCTCGGAAATAGGACAATAGAATTTTCAAATAAAGCAAAAAACCTTGGCGTCATCATTGATAAATATCTTTCCATAACAAGCCATGTGAATAACACCATACAATCTATGTACATAGAAATGAAAAAAATAAGCAAAATTCGTAATTTAATACCGAAGCATATAACAGAACTTTTAATTAATTCCCTGGTTTTATCTAAATTGGACTATTGTAACTCCCTTTGGGCGAATTTAGCTAAAGACAAAATTAGCAAACTTCAGGTTGCTCAAAATAACGCAGCCAGGCTCATTGTACGCAATAACAAAAAATACCCGTCAGCATCTCTTCTTCTCCGTGAGTTACATTGGCTTCCTGTGGAAAAAAGAGTTGCCTATAAGATTTGTACTGTTGTCTACAAATCCCTGAGCACGAACAGTCCCTCCTATATTAAAGACCTTCTAAACATATATGTCCCCAATAGAAACTTGAGGTCAAGCAATGACCAATCAATCCTTGTCAAACCTAAGCCATTGCGTAAAATAGGTAAACAGTCTTTTCAATTTTCGGCCCCCCATTTTTGGAACTCTCTCCCATCACACGTGAGATGCTTGGATTCGTTGACAACGTTCAAATCTCGCTTAAAATTTTATCTTTTTACGTCATAATGTTGCAATATTATTTTCATATTCTGTTGTTGTTAAATTGAATTCGTATCACGTTTCCTTCACACTTGTCTCACTGTAATATGTTTTGTTTTATATCACTGTAAAGCGCTTAGAGCCTGTGACAACGGGGTAAAGCGCTATATAAATGCCATTTATTATTATTATTATTAATACAAGATTATAGGTACATACAGAATTAAAGACCTTGAACATGATTACAATGTATCAGTTGAAAGATAATGATAGTATGGTGAGGATGCTAATGGTAATATTATTACTTATTTCATCATCATCACCCCCACCACTACAACCATCATCATCATCATCATCATCATCATCATCATCATCATCATCATCAATATCATCATAATCATCATCAACATCATCGTCATCGTCGTTGTTGTTGTTGTTGTTGTCTGGATCACCATTGTCATAAGCAGTGATCAATAATAAAGGATTTAACGTTAGACTCGCACCGTGCTAATAAAGAAGATAGAGAACACGTTATAACGGAAGAGACAGATTAGATCTAAGATCTAAGATCGCATAAACCAACAACCCTCAATCACTTGTCCTGTCATGTGCAAACGTTATTTTCTGATACAAAGAGTAGTTGATATGATTTGTTTTGGCTTTAAAATTGTCTCAATCAACACAAGTCATGTTAGAAGAAGGAAAAGAAGACATTAATATGATTTAAGTCTATAACATAATGCAATACAAGAAAGAGAAAGGATGTTTGAAAGGTCTCTCAAGTTGTCCTAGAGGTTTGTCTGTAGTCATCAAGCTTTACCTTTGTCTTAGAAGTGGTTGGTTTAAGAATACATTTGACTGTTATTGAATTTGGGATTCCGAGTCCAGGCATACACGAGGAAGGGGACAGTTCTTTATGAAACAGTACAGTACCATATGTACAAACAATAGCAAGTGAAATATTATCTATCTTGAACTATATTCGCATCAGGTTACTTTTCGTCGAGAGGACGTCTAAAAAAAATAAAAGATCAGGTCGGTTGTATCGTGCTTTCTCACAATCTATTGCTGAACACCACTGACTTATTTGTTTTCCTCTTTTTGGATTGTTTTTCCTCACAAGTAATAGCAGAATTTGATTCCATATTGATTTTTTTTAAAGTTTAAAATAAAAAACAACAAAATAATAAATTCAATAAATGTACGGTAAATTATTATACGATACTGAGATTATGTTGAAACCAAACCAAAACAAGAAGAGAACTGCGTATGTCACCGGTGTTACACGCAAAGTTACTTTTAGACGTGACGTAATACGGACGGCGATCACTCTTATGAACCATCTCTATGTATCTATCTCCACTAGTAGTAGCACTATTTATAGTTTTGCAAGCAACTGGCATTCGTTTCAGTAAATGTATCGATCAATTGATTGCAAACACTGCTGATTACTTAACTAGTTACAGATATTGTAGATGGCCTTCCGATGTTTGTTTTTAAAAAAATGAAAATGCAATCCTATGTAGCCACATAGTCAATGAAATTTGACGTTATCCATAATCTCTTAAGCTATAAAATCCAGTAACTGTTGCTTGTATTCTTATATTGTTATGGTAATTACGCTTACCTACTATTTTAGCTTTATCCATTTATTAACAATGTTGTCTGATCTCTATTTTTTTTTAACGTTTTGAATTCGTATTCAATAGTTGTCGTTCAATCCGATAGACAGCTGGGCTGATTTATAGTATTTGCCTCCGATCACCTGTGCATGATCGGGTAATGATAAACCGGACTTAATGATGGGAACGAACCAAATGGAATATAGAAAATCCGATAAGATTTCTTTCATCCAATAATAAAGCCTTTTGCAGCAAGCTTTATCATAGACTACAAAATGGCCTGTTTTTGTCCATTTGCAATCACAATTCTTTCAATTGTTAAGAACGCTTTCTCTGTGATGTTCAATTTATTTGGCTCGAAGTTTTCTCATTTTGTCTACAGTACCTAATGATAAACTTAGACCATGTGTTGAGTCTGAATTTTGAAACCACATTTTGGCTATATGAATTGAACTAAATTTCATTTGGATTAGGCACTTATAAACGACGTGTATGTTCTAGAAATGTTTAAAACGACGTCATTTACATATCTCATTTTGCTTGGGAGTAAGTTATATCGAGATGGTAACGTTGAATGGCATTGAAACTTTAAAATTCTAATTAAGTTTTGTTTCTTCACTTCTGATTGCATGAAATGATCTTGGGGCATCGATTGTGCGATTCTAATGATTTGAATAAGTTTTATAATTTGAAAACTCCTGTCTCCAGCCATACTTAAAACTGTTGTTTCTTTGGGGTTTTTTACGTCCTTTCGTCATGTGTGACCTACCTAAACTAAATTAGAGTATCCATATAGTGCAATATCAATACCACTAAACGTGCTCAAAGCGCTTTACAGTGGGTTCCCAGCCAATAGCAACATTTAACATGGAGGATGACGTCTGTAAGGACACATTACAATTGTTTTTTACCGACTGAGATAACGCCGTAAACGGCCAGGTACTCATTTTCATACCTGAGCAGGGTGAGAGAATGTGAGTTACGAGCATTTTCCAGGTACTCAACTATGCGCCGCTCAGAGCGGGACTCGAACCCATGATCTTCCGGTTCGAAGAAGAGTGTTATACCAATAGACCACATATGTTACAGTGAATGACATAATCATGGTGAAAAAGTTTGAACTGAGATATTGCCAAGTTTAGTAAGGTGGTCAATTTTTATCAAAAATGAGTTCTTGTCATAAATGATTAAATCAACTCTTTTTTTTTTTTTTGTACATCTTCAGGAAATATCAAAGCTTAATTTCACTTCTAAATAATTTTTACAGCTTGTCAAGTTGAAAAAGTAGGACTTTTGAGAAAAGTTGCTGGATACCTTTACCATACATCTGACCATAACTTCATGAAAAATCACCCGATTTACTTCAAATAAAGATTAGAATGCTCTGGGGAGCAAATTCTTTCAAAAAATGCAAAACAATGCAAATCCAAAATTTTCAACTTCCGACTGATTATGTCATGCACTGATACATATATCTTATTCAAGCGTTAATATATAGGGGCGGATCTGTTGCCAAAAAAAGGGAATTTAAAGTAAAAGTGGCCAGGATTTACAGGTTTTAGTTTTTGTCTCTCTAAGAAACTTGTCTACTGTCTTCATAGAGATCTATAACTAACCCAAAAGTCTCTTCTTTGTTAATATTAACGCTGTGTGTTTAGTTAATACTCATCATATCCGTCATAGTTTTTAATCTGATTTATAGAATTTAGTTAGAACTAATCATGAAATAGCTGTCTAAAAACAATATCAAATAGCTGAGTTATGTCAGTTTCATTCCTTTTTTATAGGTTTAATTGCTTGCATCGAAATATTCCCGACATAATATTAACGAAAGAGTGATAATGGAGAAGCTGGGAATGGGAATAATACAGGTAATGGACGTTTCGGGTACAAACCCTTAGTCAGCACAACAGTAAACAAATAAACTTTGAAAACAAATCATATGAATGGAGGCTAAATCTATATCGTCTGTACTCGGTGTCTGACGAAGGGTTTGTACCCAAATTGTTGTGCTGACGAAGGGTTTCTACCCAAAACGTCCATTGTCTTTATTGTTCGCATCCAAAGCCTCTCCATCATCACTCTTTTGTTAGTATTTACACGATCCCAGGCTTCAGGCAGCCCCCACCGCTTTCTACTTTCCCGACATAATACCGATTTGAGTCGGTAAGTTACATATTTAGTTTGAATGATTGCTTTGATATGAGATGAAACGATCAACAAGAATTGAATCATTTTAAATGAATCTATAGTTGGCTTTTTAAAGGACATATGAAAGCAAAACAAAAAGAAAACAAAATACATAACTAGTTAATAGTTATGAAATATTTTAAGCTACGTTAAAATAAATAAACCAACAATTTGCAAACCCATTCTTTGATTATTATATATGCATAAAACACACATTAACCAGTTAACTGCCCTCCTCTGGAAAGACACGTATTTAAACATTCGGCCAGAAAACTAGCCTAACCAGGTTTTGAGAATTTATGCCAAGATGAAGATTATTTAAGTCGATCGATATTTGAAGGACACGTTTTCTTGCCAAATTTTTAATGGCTGTTTTTTTTTTTTTTTCCAGAGGACGGCAGTTAATTGGTTAATACGACTCATCAATACGTGCTTGCGATGAATGCTCAATAAGGTTATTGTATTTCCCCTCAAGCAAGCAATGTTACCGTCCCAATCAGTAAATTTTATTTACAAAATTGATGTTCATATTTGAAAAGAATAAATAAAACTCAGGAATAACTAAAACAACCACCAATGGCTACATATTATAATATTTGCATTGCATTTCTACAGAACTAACAAAAAATGTGAAGAATGAACGCTCATGTGTGAACGCACAAAATAATTCAAACAGGTCTTTGCAGAACATTACTAAACAACATTTTGATGGAAAAATTGGGGACACATTGGGTCACATATGGGCCGTATAAAGGAGAAGTGAAAGATGCTCTCATTTTTCAAAACTGATTTGTTAACTGAAATGTCTTGTCGTATAATATGCTAAGTGTTGCTGTTGCCAGGGCCCCGATATATAAAATATAAATTGTCACTCACATTATCACATTATCGAGCAATTTCGTACCTACAAGTACCCACCAACACTCATATATATATATATATATATATATATATATATATATATATATATATATATATATATATATATATATATATATATATTATAATATATAATATATATATATATATATATATATATATATATATATATATATATATATATATATATATATATATATATATATATATATATATATATAGTATGTATGTGTTTATACGTTTACCTGTGTCCAACAGTTTTCTCTGCCTACAGTAAAGACAAACTTTTCGTGAATAAATATGGTGAAGATGTCTTTCTTATCTCCAACAATTGGATAAGTTATGAGTAAGTATTTAGGAGAAGAAAAAAATAATTCGTTATATTCTTTAATACGTTAATTGAGAAAAAATGGATCTATTCGACAATTTCTTTCGTTTCTCTTTTATTTTAAAGTTCTGTTTAATGCTCTGTTGTTTGGTGTCTCGGGAAAAGAAGCTCAGGCGGAGCAGACGGTCCAAAATAATGCTGGCAGATTGGTCTTTCGAAAGCGGAGATTTGACTCTGCCACTCCTCTCCTTCGAAGATTACACTGGCTACCTGATGAGAAAAGGGTCAAATTCAAAGCATGTGCCTTGGTTTATCGCTGTTTGGAAAACACTGCCCCTCCCTACCTTACAGAACTCCTAAGGAAATATTCCCCCAATGACACCATCCGTTTGGCTATCCCACGCATTCGTCCTTTTCTCAGTTTGGTCCGTCTGTATGGAACACCATTCCACAGAGCATCCGGGAGTCCAAATCATTGTCTGTGTTCAAGAAATCCTTGAAAACATTTTCTTTTTTGATGTCATGTATTTTCTTTGATATTGTTTTGTGTTTGATGTATAGCGCCAAGAGCCTCTTGGTTGAGGACACCGTGCGCTCTATAGGGAATGAGATTAGCGGAAGAGTAGCGTCCGTTGATTGGACGTCACCTTACAGAGAGAACGTCAATTTGGTTTTGCGCATGCGTCTCTCTCGTCCTCGCTTTCGGTGAAGTGTCTCAAGTCTCATGCCGCTTTCACCGGAAGCGAGGACGAGAGACTCATGCGCACAACCAACATGACGTTCTCTCTCTTATAACTTTTCCGCTGGTGACGTCCAATCAAGGGACGCTACTCTTCCGCTAATCTCATTCCCTATTATTATTTTATTATTATTATTATTATTATTATTATTATTATTATTATTATTATTATTATTATTATTATTATTATTATTATATTATTATTATTATTATTATTATTATTATTGTTATATTATTATTATTATTATTATTATTATCATCATCATCATTATTATTATTACTATTATTATTATTATTATTATTATTATTATTATTATCATTATTATTATTATCATCAGCATCATCATCATTATTATTATTATTACTATTTATTATTATTATTATTATTATTATTATTATTATTATTATTATTATTATTATTATTATTATATTATTATCATTATTATATTATTATTATTATTATTATTATTATTATTATTATTATTATTGTTATTATTATTATTATTATTATTATTATTATCATCATCATCATTATTATTATTACTATTATTATTATTATTATTATTATTATTATTATTATCATTATTATTATTATCATCAGCATCATCATCATTATTATTATTATTACTAATTATTATTATTATTATTATTATTATTATTATTATTATTATTATTATTATTATTATTATTATTATTATATCATTATTATCATTATTATTATTATTATTATTATTATTATTATTATTATTATTATTATTATTATATTATTATTATTATTATATAAACACTTAAGTCTTTTTTTAATCACAGAGGCTAAAGATATTATAACACCCTAATTTCCTCTTTTTCTCTATTATGATAAAGGTCAGATTAAAAAGGATATCTGACCAATTTGTGACCTTTTATGCAAATAATTAGAGACCGATTGTTGACGAATACATAAAGCGATATCTGACTTATGATCCAGAAACTACTTGTGAACCAGAAAGTAGCAATGATAAAATATTTCAGTTATTTTATGTAACATTTTAATATTACTTAACTCGTTGAATTATCCTTTCTCACCTCACCAACTAATACATAATGTGAAATATCTGGCTAATTTTGAAGAAATCATGATCAATAATGTTAGATCTTGATACAAACATTTACAAAAATAGAAAGGGGTTATTTTACTCTGACATTTGTCATTTGAAATAATAAATAAATGTTCAGCAATTCGTATTCTTTATCTCTGAATTAAACCTTAAATTTAAATGAAATATTATAATTTACTGTAATCTTGCAATTAAATAAGCTTTGAAATAAGCATCCATTTTGCACTCAAGAAAAAGGGAAAAAATTCTAAGAACTATATTGTGTCAGTGGTAAGGTAAAATATTTCCTCCATATAGATTATGTTTAGCGTTCACTTTTTATCAGTAAGATGTCACTGTCATTCTTAATAATTCAACTGAGAAGTGAGTTGCCACTTTGGTGTATATCAAGTTAGATTATGGATATTGGAAATATATTTTGAATATTGGTTGATTTGATCGTCTAATGGAAGGATTCTCTACGAATTTGTAGTATTTTATTTTCTCAAGCACAGAGACCGAGATCATGATTCAGTCGAAGACCGAGTCTCATCATGTTTATGTATATTATGTAATGATCACATGGGGGTGTTTTAATTTCCTGTTTTGCCATGAAAAGAACATAACATGTATCTAGACGTCTATATATTATTATATTTATTTAACGTAATCATCGTTTGTTGGGCGCACAAAAAGAAAAAATTAAAACGACAAAGAAATCGATTCACAATTGTATGTGAAAAGAAATAGTCTATAGGGTGCGAGGAAAAAAAAACCGGAAAAAAGTATGACACTGTGTAGACATCAGAAACATTAGAAAATTTTTCAAGCAAAAAAGGCAAAATCTTAAGTTATTATTTGCCAAGTTTAATTAAAAATCCGAAATTGGTTAAGAAACGATGTCGGTTATATCAAAGTCGTTCAAAAATCATAAATCAAAAGTTTCCAATGACTTCGGCTTTCACGTATGAACAAAAGACAGCTATGACCTACTTTAGTACAATGCAAAGCGAGCGAAAACAAGCACTGTTGAAAAAATCAAGCACAATTCAGAATCAATCGGAATACCAGGTTTGAAGAAAACGCAAACAACTCTTAATTTGAGCCTTACATCGTTTCCCTATTTATCTTAAGATAACGTGTACGATTGCTGTAATACGTTATAAAGAATTCAACTTAATAATAATAATAATAATAATAATAATAATAATAATAATAATAATAATAATAATAATAATAATAATAATAATAATAATAATAATAATAATAATAATAATAATAATAATAATAAAAAAAAATAATGCTGAAAACTTATTCAGCGCTATAACTCCGAGACACCAGACCCAAAGTGCTTATACAATTGTCTTTGAATCTATCTCTATCACTAATAGCACTCCTTTAAATGTTAAAGATGTAATCTATTTCGTTCATGGATATTAATCTTATTCCGATCATGCATATATTCAAGCCACTGCCCTTTACCTGGAATTCTTTGTTATATCGCCATATGTTAGAATGTTAGTGTTTCTAGCTATTGCGACTTATTTGTAATATATATATATATATATATATATATATATATATATATATATATATATATATATATAAATTAATAGACTGAAATCCCATGTTATGAGGATGTTCTCTTTTATTTTTGTTATTGTAAATCTTATAATAATAATCATGATTGAATTAATAGCATTAAAAATGTATTATATTTGACCATACCATTTTGACAGATATTGATAGGCAATTGTAATTCACTCCCAATATATAAATAAACACATAGTTAGACATGCCAGTTGCGTTCGGCAAACAAAACAAAAACATATTTTAAGCCAATATATCATTGTCACAAGGTGCGTTCGCAACTCGCAATGGATGCGAAGGCCGCTTATGACCTTAAAGTGTGGAGAGGTAGACGTGGACGTTACAATCACCAACAGAACACCGTATCTGACAAGAGAGCCATTATTATTTATTTAAAGTAAAAGAAAGGGGAACAGCTCATAGTTATTGAGCAAAAGAGAATAACATTGCATATATTGACAGGAAAAATCAAAAGTACATACAAGTAAAAAGTAGTAATGCAATATAAAATTCATGTAAGTTTTAACCAAAATAAACTATACTTCACCCAGGTTCCAACCGTTCCATTAATCCCCACTAATAATGAAATTATTAATTACATATAGGGTCAAAATAAACTGTTCATATTCCGAAAGGAGAATAAAATTAATCAACAAAATTGTTCACACAGGGTGCGGTGTTCCAGCCTGTTCAAATCCAAAATTGTTCCTAATAAAACACATAGATCGAGTGTTACTTCCTCATCTTTACAAACGTTACATTGTATTTTGTTCATATTTCTCAAAAATTATATTGTTCAAAAGGGTGCAAACGCATTTACCGGGCGCTATGTCCTAGCCCCGTCAAAATTACAAAGTTCAAAGATGCAAACGCATTTACCGGGCCCTATGTCCTAGCCCCGTCAGCTCTTCACTATATTAGAAGATAGATATAGATATATTAGTAAAAATGAAATTAACATAGACACAATGATAGCGTAAGTGATCAATTAGTATTTACTTAAAAATAATTCATTTAACTGAGGTCACGTTCTCAATTTCAACACAATTGAACTCAATGAATTAATTATTCACTAAAACAATAAAACTGTATATTATTTTAAACTTTAAGATAAGTGAAATAATTTTACGATATTAATCACTTAATCACTTGATGATTACTCAGTACATCAAAACAATATTATAAATTTTATATATTCTCACCGAGCACAAATTACAAAAACACAATATCGCTTAGAGCCCATAACCGGGTACGATATACAAAATACTGGCCATATTAGGCCCACTTCGGCTACAATACAGCCTAAAACACAATGCTGGCCAACACACAGGCCCAACACATATCGCCTGAGAGCCCATAATCGGGTGCGACATAAAATACTGGCCACTTTGGGCCCTTTTCACTGTGGCTTCAACATAGCCAAACAGAAATCCAGCCAACACACAGGCTGTACAGGTCTTCCTTCTTCGACCTCAAATCGCAGACTGCCAGTTGAACATCGGCCCAAGCCGAAACATAGGACAGGGTATCTAACGGTATCTCGGTTGATGCATAAGATTGATGAGGGTGTTTTAACACTGATGGAACATGATAACCCTCCGTTCTTTCATTGCCTTCATAGTCTACACCACCCACGGCGAAAACAAGGGAGTCCCTATTCCAACACCCATCCTACACTCATAAATCATTTAATTATATGGGTTTGATTCTACCCGAGACCTTGGTGGGTAGGACAACTATCTCCCTTTGTTACCTAGAAGGCATTTCTTTACATCCATATCATATCATATCATATCATATCATATCATATCATGTCATGGATTAAAGACTTAAAGACTAAAAATCCTTTGAATGCCATTGACAGGAAGAAGTAAAAAGAATTTTTTTTAAACAGTCATACAGTTAAACAGTGTATACATTTCATAATAAAATTATCAATATTAATTATCATGTCACGTTAGTCAAAACGAAATCGTAAATTGTTTAAGCGTGATCAATAAGAATTTTTAAACGATCAATTGAGCACACATTTTTAGTCTCAAATTTTATATTATTCCAAGTATGGAGTGTTCTATTGTTTCGATATACACATATCAGTATACTGCCTTATTACATAATTTTCCCTCTACTGAATGTTTTAAAGGCAATCTAAAACAGATTGGGTTATTTGCCTTTCAATACCTACCCACCTGCTTTGTGAAACCGTTATATATGTTCGTTTATTTTGTTTGTTTTTTTTTTTATTGACACCCTTCCGCTCATCATCTTTAGGTGTTATTGCCAAAGCATTCCATAAAGTTTAAGACCCCCCCCCCCCTCCAACCAACCCTCTTTTTTTTAAATTTGGTTTTGTTCTAAGCCAATTTAAAGACAGCGTTTCGTTCCTCCAACTATCCCTTACATGCGTTAATTTTTATCATTATGAGTAAAAGCCTCGCAAAAAAATATTTCTCATACAAATGCAAGTAAAAAAAATATTCATAAAACATTGTTATAAATAAATGTACAAATAAGACTGACTGCAAAAGTATGCATTTTTAAAACAAATCCTTATTTTCTCGAAGATTGCATTTAATTAAAAATTTTAGGACCATAACTCTTGAAGTAGACAATAGATTTTAACTCAAAAATTGCTATATCTAGATTTATAATGAAATCCATTTTAATCGAAAATAAAATTCTCCATGTACATGAGACAGGGAGATTTTAGTTCCTTGATCCGACTTTAATTTGATATGTTTTTTATAGTTTTAAGAAAGTGGACATCAAAGTTTGTTTTGATTTTTGTTGTTTTTTTGTTTTTTTTTTTTTGTTGCTTTTTAGAATTTTGCTTGTTTTTTTTGTTTTTTTTTTGCCTGCTGTTGTTTTCTTTGTTTTGTTTGGGGTTTTTTCTTTTGTTTTCTTTTTCTTCTTCTTTTTATAATTTTCATTATAAGCCATATTATAGGTAACTGAATCTAAATATCCATATAATAACATATCTTGGTGAGAATATTTCCGATTAAAATGGTTGTAACTAGTTGTATACCATTAAAATACGCACATTAATTAAAAGCAATAGCTGCTAGAAAGATAAACAAATCTCAAAATGTAGTAGTGATGCTCTCAATGACAATTCAATAACTTGAGAAAGCGGCAATGAAATGTGTCTTGATTTAGAATTATTCTTCTTTAATACCATATGTGAGAATTATATTATTCTCTTGAGTAGTGAGGGGTTTCCAGTATACTGGTTCATCATCGATAAGCATGAATTATCAGCATTTTGAGAAAATAGACCCTAAACTTTGTTTTCCTTATAACGGTCATATTGAATAAAGATGTATTTATAAAACATTTATATGAAGAAGGTTAAGCATAAAAATCACTTAAATTATGCCTAAAAAATCAATGCTTAAACATTGAAATGGTTATTGGAACAAGATGCACCTTTCAAAGATCATGATTGTCGATGAAGAAATAGCCATCAAGTTAAATACATCCTGGATAAAAGAATTCATTACCTGGCAGGAAATTAACTGTGGTTGTAGATGATACTTGTTTTTACTATAACAAATTAAGAAAAGAACAAACGCTCTGAAGTCAGACAACTTTGCTGAAGAAGCTACTCGGCCAGCAAAATAGTTGTATCATCTTTATTTTGATATGATGTGAAGATGACGTTGACGCCATGGAAACTACTGACCTATTTATTGATTGATTTATTAATTGATTGATAAATTAATTGATTGATTGATTCTTCATTACTTATCTATCCAGATTCGATAATGTAAAGAAGGCGTGTCAAAAACTGGGGTTAGAGGAATGGTTTATTCCATCGAATGGTGAATTTTATAATTTGCAAAGAGCGCTTGACAGAAAGGAATATTTCAATACATTGGTATGGGTAAAAATTGAAATGTCCCACAGGTCTAACCCAGTCATTCCGGGTAAGTATTCGACATTTTTGTGCATTTGGGTGGGGTTCTTATTTCCTTACTAAAATGACTCTTTTAAAATATTTCGGCTAAAACATTCTGTTCCATAATTTAAATTATTTTAATTGATGCCTTTTTAAAAAAATGAAAACTGTCATAAAGAA
This sequence comes from Berghia stephanieae, assembly GCF_034508935.2. Taxonomy (NCBI): domain Eukaryota; kingdom Metazoa; phylum Mollusca; class Gastropoda; order Nudibranchia; family Aeolidiidae; genus Berghia; species Berghia stephanieae. Next base: position 77,198,731 of record NC_088363.1, read on the forward strand.
TTTTATTTGAACCGAAATGTGTTCAAAAGTCCAATGTAACAACAACACACACAAACAAAACAGACAAATTAAAATTTACAAAATATTCAAGATTATTAAGCGAATGGAATTCCATTCTGTGACATTCCGAACTTCAGTAAAAATTTTCCTATGCCTTCTCTTGGATTACATAATTACGAAAGAGACTTCATCAAAATCCCTCTGATCACTATTGCGACCGCCTTGCTGACTTCCACAAGACTTGGCACCTTAAGTGGTTTTTTATAATTCGTCGTAACCAAACCTTGCATGATTTGATTGGCGTCGGCCAAGATCAGTTTAGAATATAGAGAATACACGCTATCTCTGACTCCACTCCGGTTCAGACCTTCCGCCATATGCCATGAATGTGGGAAGAAAGGAGTAACATTCTGTCCCAAGGCATTGTCGCAGTAGACTGTTGCACCACTGCTCCCTGGACATGTGTTTGTTGTGTACGTAACATAACTTTTTTCAGGGACAAATGCATTGATTTTGAATTCAAAAAGAGGCTCTCCTATGTTTTCTACTATCTGTCCATCGGGAAAAGTCATAATAGTTCCAGGTGGGAAGGATATCCAACCGGGAGTGTCGCTGTAAACTCGGAATGCGTATTTGGCATTTGGTGGGAGAGTGAATGAGGAACCTGCGGGTACTTTGATTTCTCTTACACCTTCAGCATCAGGAATGTTGTCACTGTTCTTGTTTCTATTGCCACTGAGGTCTTGGTTTCTGTTGTTTGCAGCTGCGTGTGGTAGTGATTGATTTTCCTTTGTAGTTTTATCATCAGATATTGTGGAAACCTGTCTTTGAATTTCATTTCCCTTGTCCTCTTTGGTTTCTTTGTCCATTTTTACATTTTGGGGCATTGTAGTGCAATCATCAGATGCTTTCTTGTCGTCGGCTTCACATGAATATTCATTCTCAAATATTTCAAGTGTCTTTGAGCACGATTCAAAAAGCCGGTCAAATACCAATGGCAAAACATTTTCATTTAACCCTACGTTGTTTTGTTTTGTTTCAGCACGTATAGAATCTATGATGTCTTCAATTTCTATATACATGGACAAAATGACTGATTTGCTCCTTCTATGTTCTGATAACATTAGGGCACTGTGATCCTTTACTTTTGATTTAAAAGAAGCATATTCTTCTTCAGATGCATTGAGCAATGTGTGCCAATAATTCAACCACAAATTGCTCTCGTCATGATCATGCTTTTCAGTCGTATTGCCCCATAAGTCATAGTCGTTGAAACTCGTTTTGTTGTTAGATGCCATTTGAACGGTGTTTGAATATTTTCCCTGTTGATTTGCATTCTGAAATGTCGATGTACTAATACCCTCC
>NC_088363.1:77205095-77207595 GCF_034508935.2 Berghia stephanieae
AAAATGAAAATAATAATAACATCCGTCAGCCGGATAAAACACACCAATAGATAGTATGCAGATGACGTCACTCAGGTCTTTGTTATTGTTTTTTGCCATCCGCGTTTATGAGTAATGCTCACTGAACTGTATTAACCCGACTATAAACGTTCAAGGATACACACAGTTTTGTGTGTTGGTCCGTTTTACTTCCGGATGGCAATGTTATGAGCTTCTTAGCCAAGCGTTACTATCAATAGAAAAAAATGTGTATCCTTAAACGTATATTTTAGTCTGATTAATACAGTTTAGTGAGAACTACTCATAAAATTGGCTGGCATACAATAAAAAGTTGAATGAAATCAATGTCGTTCTCTCTCCTGACGTCACGCACCTCTTTGTTATTGTTTTTCGTCAGCCTTTTTTATGAGTTGTTCTCACTAAAGTCTACGAGTATTAGGGCTAACCCACACCGGAGACTGGGTCCGACGACCCGGCATTGCTGTGCTCTGCCGTCTTCCGGATAAAGATGTCGGGCACGGACAAAATACTAAGAATAAAGAGAAGAGCCGCGAGACCTACCCATACCAAGCACCCGACGTCCTCTCCGTTTTTTGTTGGGTTTTTTTTAAAGCTTTGTATGGGTAGGAAAGATGTATTGAAGTAAATAAAGATCTGTATATGTGTTTCATCGACTATTCAAAAGCCTTTGATAAAGTACAACACAAAAAAACTATTCAAAATTCTACCTTGGACATTGATGGTAAAGATTTAAGAATATTACGGAATTTGTACTGGGAACAAGAAGCAGCAATGCGTGTTGACAACGAGTTGAGCAGTTTTACACCTATTAGAAGAGGAGTTAGGCAGGGGTGTGTTTTGTCTCCAGATTTATTCAACCTCTATAGTGAAATGATATTAAGAGATATCGAACATAAGAAGGGGGTGTGTATTGGAGGAAAGAATGTAACAAATCTGAGGTATGCAGATGATACGGTTCTACTGGCAGAATCTGAACATGAACTACAAAAATTACTGGATGTTGTAGTCAGGAGTAGTGAAAATATGGGACTGGAACTGAATATATCTAAAACAGAATGTATGACGGTATCTAAAAATAATAACCCACCAGCCTGTGTAATAACAAGCAGAGGACAAACAATACAACAAGTTGAATGTTTCAAATATTTAGGCTTCAATGTAACATCCAATGGAAAATCAGATTGTGAAATAAAGAAAAGAATAGGTATGGCTGTGACGAGCGATTTTCTTTCACTGCGTGATTTCTTTATCATTCGTCATCGTCTCGTTCAAAACCACTTCAAACCTAGTGGACGAGACAAATATATTTGCCAAGGCAGATTAACACCTCAAGTAAGATAATCAAAACATGGACAGCCTTTCTCCAATAAAGCTCCAAATCTTTCTAACGGAAATTCTGGTCGTTAGGTGGGAAACATTTCCATTGTATAACGGAACACTCACTTTCAGCTTAAGGCTTATTTACCTGTTCAAATTGTCTGCCCATTGTATTCATGCCACCTGCTAATTACCTTTTCCAACCAAGTCACCATCGTGCGTATGCCCTGAGGTCTTGTCTCGTTCAAGAGTAGCTTAATTGCAATTACTGTCCTAGTCTCTCCGGCAATTCTCCGTTATTCTTTCTTACCAAAGCATCTGGATATCATTGGCTATCTAAAACAGGAAATTCTTCTGATTGGCTATTTTCACTTCACAAAACCAAATTCATATCTGAATCTAATCACACACACGCTAAGAAGCCCAAGAGAAAAGAGCTATCTCTCCAATTTCAAACTTGTAAAAGTTTGTCTATCTCGGCTGGAGGTAAAATGAATTATTGGTTAACATTCAAAGTGGAACGAGATATTACTGTAAATTCAACTTAATCTGTTATTAATATTATAGTTTGTGTATATATTTTAAGTGTGCTATTCCATGGATGTTCGTAAGTTGGAATACCTGTACAAAACTATATCTATATGGATCTTATACTATAGTTAACATTTGCTTATGATCTATGCTATTATTTCATTTATATTCAATATGTATATTGCTTGAATGTCTGTAACCCCACCGCCAATCGCCGGCCACACATCATAACCTCAATTATAATTAATAAAAATAAATAAAGAAATACCAGGGACACAACCCTGTTAAATTCTCATCATGTAAGATAGCTCGACTGTCAGTTGATGTTTAAAACATATACTAACTACCATTATCATGGAGTTACTGCTTCTCCTTGCCTTTGTCGGCAAATAAAGGCTATTATGATGTGTCGCTCAGGACGATTCGGTGGCGAAAGACAAACTCCATTGGTTCTAAGACCTTGTTGTTTCAACTCTTAAATTGAAGGTCCTGGTCCTTTTCCGTGTCGTTGGAGCACCCAGTTGTGCCGAATCCCTGCATCCCAGTCCTTGAACAGCGGTAAAACCCTGATGTCAGCCTAACTACAACACACTGTTGTGATGTCCAGAAAACTCTGCAAAGCAGGCGCCAA
>NC_088363.1:77212595-77275095 GCF_034508935.2 Berghia stephanieae
TAACATTTTTTTAAACTAGCTACTCCAAACCGATTTTTCAAATCATACATTCTAGAGACAATAAATATGTTACGTATTATGAAAAGTAGATATCTAATTCTAAGACTTTTGATATCTCATCAACATGATTGGACAATCAGTTCAAAACTTATGCAACTTTGAACTTTGGACTTTATTTTGTCTCATTTCAAATACGACACTGACAAATAACCCATTTTTTAACAAGACTAACTATGACTGGATTTAAAAAGTTAGAATTTATTGCAATACAAATGGTAAGAGATCAAATTTGCGCAATATTCGAATATCACTAAAAATTACCAAAATAACAAATTTTCAAAAATTCTTTAAAAATTTGAATATAGCCGCACATACATAAATATAAATGATACATCAAATAAAAGTCAGCAATAAGTACCATTTAATAAAAATCAAATTAATTAACAAAAGTTACATATTCATTAAAATATCATTGGCTCAAATTTGATAGTGGAAAATAAGTTTGGAAAAACAAGGAATTTCAAAAATTCACAGAAAATTAAATAATACACATTTTAAAAAACCCCAGTGAAATTGAAACGTCTTACCAGTACTAACGAAAAATGAATCTTTAGAATAAAAATAACAGAGTAACATTTTTATTTAGTTGAAGTTGAAATGGAATTTTTATGAAATAAGATGTCATTTGTGGCCATACTTTCAAAAATAGTGTTCATATGAAGGATTTCGAATTTGGAGCGTTCGGCGAGTCAACAAGATGAATTACACCAAACAGTAGATCCAACTCAAATTTTAACACAAAACGATTTGATACAACTTTAAAAGCTAAAAAAAAAACCCTGAACGTTGTTTTTATATTGGATTCTTTTACGGTTATTTAAAAACTTCAATCCCGCAAACACAGTTTAAAGTTAAACCAAGAGAAAGGTCTTTCTTTCGCCGTTCTTTTGGTACCACTTGTAAATAAATCCAATCATTGGGGTAGTTCAACCTCCGTGGAGAGTGCCAGAGGGGTAAAATTTGACTATCAAAACATTGTAATTTTCGACAAAGGTATCTAAATCAATTTAACATATTTCTAGCAATAATAATGAAGAAAATGTGCTGTTTTTAGATATAAGAAGAATAGCAGTTTTTAACTGTGCAAGAAAAAATGCCTCCAGCTCATTTATGAAGCAAATGCCTGCAGTTTTAAAAGATCGATATTTCGAGGGAAAAACTCCCTCTGATGTCAAAATCGCGCGGTTTGGAGTAGTTTCTAGGAACTTATCACTATCACGTCACTCTCGCATTATATAGGGCTAAACCAGCTGACAGCTTTTGAGTTTTTATTCAAATTAAGAAGACACGGAGTTTGTTTTTTTTTCTTTATTTAAAATACAAGGATCACTCATCCAAATGAAGACATTTATTTTAAATCAACTTTGATAAGCTTACGTTTAATCATAAACATTAATTCTGAGTGAAGTCGAGATTTTTTTTTTTTTCTGAATCGGTCCTTTGTCACCCCCATAGACACAATGTCAATGTGTAAACAAAGGTAGGTACCTTTTTTCATTTACGCAAATCACCACTGATTAATATTAATCCACACAAAGTTTAACCTTACCATATTGAACCAACATACGTAGGAAGGTCATCCCCGAGATTCAAACAATCTAATTTTTACTTTCTCTCTCTCTCTCTCTCTCTCTCTCTCTCTCTCTCTCTCTATATTATATATATAATATATATATATATATATATATATATATATATATAATATATATATAAAAATATATATATATATATGTGTGTGTATATATATATATATCTGTCTATACATCTATCTATCTATCTATCTATCTATCTATATATCTATCTATCTTTCTATCTATCTATCTATCTTTCTATCTATCTATCTATCTATCTATCTATCTATCTATCTATCTATCTATCTATCTATCTGTCTATCTTTATGTTTCTCTGTCTGTCTGTATGTCTATCTATAAAAATCTTTTTTATCTATCTCTGATTACTGGGAACTCCAAGAAGTAAGCTTTCTATTACTTTGCTCAAGATAAATAAACATGCTTTGCGTCAGTATATCAATTCCGCAGGAATATCCGACCAAGTTGACATGAACCAAGTGACTCGAGTTGTTGTCTTTTGTTATTATTATTAAACATGAAATCGGTTATCTTGAATATTTTGTGATAAACACAACGTGGCTAAGCGGTATGGTCTTTTATTTTTTCGCATTCGAAAGGTAGGGCCGTGCTGGGTGGTCTTGAGCAAGTCACATCGCCCTAGCTTAATTTGCGGCGGCGCACTGGGTTATTCCAGTCTTCCCTTGGAATAGACCCTAAAGACAAACTTTCTCTTGGGGAAGAATGAAATGAATTTAAAAAATCATTTCTTAAATTATTTTTTTAAATATTCGATGTTATCTATTCATTGCAGCATCTTTATTATTATAAAGCCTTTGAGCTTTGAAAAAAATATATATTAACTTTTATATAGAGCAATATCCACTAAATGTGCTCAAAGCGCTTTACAGGGGGTACCTGGCCAACAGCAACATTTAACATTTAGGACGGGACATGACGCCTGTTAAGCGATGTTACCATTTTTTTTCAGAGACCACGCTGTTAACGGCCAGGTACTCATTTTACACCTGAGTACGGTGAGAGAATGTGAATAAAGAGCCTTTTCCAACTATGCGCCGAGCAAAGCTCGAACCCAGGATCTTCCGATCTGAAAGCGAGTGTCATACCACTAGACTACATATCTCTTTGAAGTCTGGATTATTTATCAAATTATATAACCTTGAAGTTGTATAAGTCCACGGAATGTGCTTAATAATGTGCTTGCAGATACTTCATGAACCAGCAGCAGCCCTTCACATGAAGGACAAGAAATGAGCATGTAACGCACTTTTAAAATATTCTCCGACAAGGCAACTCTGTTACCGCCCAGGTACTCATTTTACACCTGAGTAAGGTGGGAAAATGCAAAAATAAAAGAGTTTTTTCCAATGATCGTTTTTGCGCCGTCTTCAGCGCGAGGTCCGAAGGCCCAAATTATACCACAAATCCACCCAGTCGGATGTGTCTTTAATTATGTAGATCTAAATTAATGGTTTCACCAAGAGAGAAGTAACAACAAAGCCACTATGATTCCGCATTAATATTGCTGCTCTCTCTGCAAAAATAAAAACAAGATTTGATGTGACATGAAAGTAAAGTCAAATCCTGTTTTAATGAGTTCCCATGGCAGTCTCCTTTTTCTTTCGACCGTTACAAGAGTTATTAATTTAGGAAAACTATTCTTAACATTTTCTTCGCTGCCTATATCTTTTGCATAACGTAGGTACAAAGGTAGACTGAAAAACTTGACGCGGCTCTTGTACTTTCAAAACGATAATAGTTACGAAGTTGACAAAGATACCAAAACCAAGCTCAAGTTATGTCCTTTCCGTCTATCATTTCAAACTTCAGCATAGTCACCGTTCCCATCCACACAGAACCGTCAACGATCCATCAGTTATTGCATCGGGTCGAAGAGGAATTAACGTGGTAAACTTCGACACCATCGTGTCATCTCCGCCTGCACCTCGCCATCATTGCCACCATTATGGTCAAAACCCTGAAACCGCAGAGCCGCAGAGCATCTAGTTGAACGGAGCGGTGTGACGAAGCTTCCGGGTGAGTTTGCGGCGGTACAAGATTGCAGTGCAGAGTTTGCGTCCTGGATAACATGGTAGTGGGAGAACCATTAGAAGCTGCTACCATCACTGCCCAAATTGCCCCCTTGAGGTGTCCTTAAGTCTTAAGAAAAAGAAAAGTCACTTGGAGCTAAATCAGAACTGTAAGGGTGTTCTAGGACTTCAAAATAGAACTTCATATTTCAATGGGTTCATGCGTTTATGTGAACATTCTCGAAATCCAACGGGCACATACCTTTCTCTGTAACCCATGATTTTTCGAACGTTAGATTCATCTTATCTCTATGAAATTCCAATTTTTTATAAAATGTCAGATTGTTTTATAGAGCGATTAACTCGATTAAGTTCTTCAATTTCTTTGGTTGATTTGCTGCAGTTGATGCACTTTGTGGACGACCACTATGAGCCTGCTCATTAATGTTGGTGGAGACAGCATCGGTTCTGGTAAAGCATATAACCCACCTTTTTGATCTGATCGAATACCCACGAGTCACCATAAACACGTTTCAGCCGATTACGAATGTTTACGGGTGCACATCTATCTGCAGTAAAGAACCCAAAGAGCATGCATAATTTTTGTGTGTAATTTCTTCAACCGACATGTTGGAGTCAGTGGCCTTTTAAATAAGACAAATTAAAATCAAGAAATCGCAGCTATACAAAACCTAATAGAAAAATAAATGATACACATTTTGATGTATATTTTATGCTGGTGAGTTCAATACAATCCGAGATTTTTAATAGACGTCAAGACTTTTTGACAAACCTTGCATATGTTTAAAAAACAAGTTTCGTTCTTGTGTTTGATTTTAATGTGCTTGCAACACATTTAGGTCATATGATTAAATTTTGGATAATAAAAACATTCTAGATGTATAATTAAAAGGACTTGAGAAAATATAAGACAATGGGGAATGGTACACCTAGGAAACAGGTGTAGATTCCAAGAGAACACTATCAGTGTACTTAGTTTGAGATCACCTAAATGTTTCACCCAGACACCAGCAGAAGATCCCACTAAAAGGAATAGACTCAAATGTTAACAAATCATATGTTAATAATGAAAAATAACAGTACATAACAGAGAGATGATTTACAAGGAGAAAAATATCATCTCCCAAAATTATACATTCAACTGTTTCCCTCCCAGCCAAGGACTGTTATTCTAGCACAAAATCTAATTTTTGCTTTTCACTCAATCATGTGAAACTCCATTTCTAAGAGAGAAAAAAAATCAATTTCAAAGTTTAATATTTTAAAACTATTGTCAATGTTTTTGGCATGAGAACGCTCACAATAAATCATTTTTTTAAAAATGAAGATAGCAGATCGTAAGATATGAATCAATGATACGTGCGTGCAAATGTACAAAATTACAAATCTATTAATATTTTGAGAGCGATGAAAATAATTTATAAATAGCATAGCGACATTCGGATTTCTTATCGGGGTTATGTTTTCTCCTCAAACAAAATTAATTCATTATTAACTCCTAATTTGATGCCATTTTGTGATTTTCTGTTGGCATCGGATATTGGATTAGATTCCGTCTAAGATGCCGCGGAAAAGAGCGTATTTCACCGTTTTCTTTTTAATGACGTCGATATTTACATTTATATTATTGTGTGTATTACAGAAAAGAAGTCTGCAACAAAAAAGACTAAAGAAAATCCTGACAAACTTACAACACTTCCGGTTTCATCAGCCAGCCACTGTCAATCATCGACAGCAAAAGCAACAGCTGCAACAAAGTCAGATAATAATGGAGAAAAGCACACAGTCGGACCTTCAACCGTAAATGGTGACACAGTAACCTCAACAACCATGGTATCAGCGTCAACTGCGTCAACGGTCACAAAAAATTCAAAAGTTGAAACACCAGCCACAAGTCGATGGAAGAGTGAAAATGATTCATGTGTGTGTTCTCCCGCGATACGTATTAACATTAGCATGGTCGAACTCGGTGAAATTATGGATAAAGAAAGAAAAATGTTGGCTGTGGACAAAACTGTTCTGTCCTCAACGCGACGAAAGCTGGAGTGTGCTAGAGATGACAGAGTGAGCAGTTTTCTAATGTGTGTGATAGCCATGGCTGTGATGGGATGTTTATACATTATGATTTTATGTAACGACATTATCGCCATTGTTTTAAGAATCTACCGAAGTTACATGAAATGAGATGCTGGGAAAATTATAAAATATAAATTCTGCTACCTGATTCTTTGATAATTATTGAACATAAACAAGAATACTACCATAACAGTAGTTAACATGATGTTTTCCCAATTTCATTCAAGAATAAATAAAGGATTTTTCCTCAAGATATTCTAAAATTGTCGTTGTTTGAACTTTTTTTTTCTTTCTTTTTTTTTTTTTTTTTTTTGTCTTTTCTTTAGAAAGCACATATTATCGAGTTCATCTCGGTCATAATATTAAAACAATAAATATTCGGCCGACATATTGAAACTCGAATATTATACATATTATATATACTGTAATATTATATGAAATGTCCAACTTCACATTTGCTTAGCATCGACTTGGAAGATGCCTGTATTGCCGAATGTTTATGGTTTTTGAAAGATGAAAAGAAAATTACATTGTCACTCCAATGAGCAAGGTTTCCTTCTTTTTGTGTGACTTGTGTAAGTACTGTTGATACTTGGCTGCATAAAGTTTGAATTGGCAAAAGGAAAAAAAAACGAAAAGACTACGTCGCTGAAGGTTGGCGATTAGTCTGATTGATTTAGATCGACGTGTAATCAATTTACATGTCTGATGATCCCAATTTGTTATAGTCTCATTGTTATGATAGAAATATTCTCAAACCAATGCAAAATATTCTCCATTTCAACAATGTTAAAACAGATCCATATTTGTTCCGGTTATCAGACCTGCAAAAATGTGCACGTTAATTTAGATCAATCGTCTTTGGAAGATGAAATTATGTTCATTAAGGCAATCTTACAATAGATATTCAAGTAAGGACCTGGCACTATGCTATAATGCATGTAATCTCCATGTCTTTATTGGGTATAAAAATCATTGTAGCATGGTCATATTTCTGAATGATCTTTATAGATAGTTCGAAGATGACGTCACTCAGGTCTTTGTTATTGTTTTTTGCCATCCGCGTTTATGAGTAATGCTCACTGAACTGTATTAACCCGACTATAAATGTTCATGGATACACACAGTTTTGTGTGTTAGTCCGTTATACCTCCGGATGGCAATGTTATGAGCTTCTTAGCCAAGTGCATATTATCTATAGAGAGTGTAATACAGATCAGAAAAACAAAAAAATTCTTAGCGTGCAAACGAATGATAAATGATTACGATTTCCCAGTGTTTTAACGGGTAACAGTTGGACAAAAAGTTGAAATACACTATTACGACTTCTACTGCTCCTACTACTACTACTACAACCACTACTACCATTACTACTACATCTACTATTACCACCACAACTACCACTTGTACTACTACTACTACTACTTCTACTACTACTACTACTACTACTACTACTGCTACTACTACTACTACTACTACTACTACTACTACTACTACTACTACTACTACTACTACTACTACTACTACTAAAAGTTGAAATACACTATTACGACTTCTACTGCTCCTACTACTACTACTACAACCACTACTACCATTACTACTACATCTACTATTACCACCACCACTACCACTTCTACTACTACTACTTCTACTACTACTACTACTACTACTACTGCTACTACTACTACTACTACTACTACTACTACTACTACTACTACTACTACGACGACGACGACGACGACGACGACGACGACTACTACTACTACTACTACTACAACTACAACTACTACTACTACTACTACTACTACTACTACTACTACTACTACTACTACTACTACTACTACTACACTACCACCACTATAATCAGTCAATAAAGGGTCGTGTCCCTAGCCCCTATACAGTCTCTAGTCTAATGTGCTATGGTCGCGTCGTTTCTGTCTCAGTGGTCAAGGCTACATGAAACGAACCAACCAGATTTTGTCAACCACAACAGGTACCCGTCCATTATGCGATTGAGAGAGGTATCCCCATTCCCTCTCTATGATTGCCAGATTATTTTTTAAAATCCACATTTCAAAAAAAATTATAATCCAAATTTCCGAGAAAATATCTTTTAAAAATCCCCCCAAAACATGATTTTTTATATATATTGCAATATCCACTAACCGTGCTCAAATCGCTTTTCAATGGGTCCCTGGTTAACAGCAACGCTTAACATGTAGGACATGACGCCTGTTACGCGAAATAGACAATACTGTTAACAGCCAGGTACTCTTTTTACACCTAAGGTGAGAAAATATGAGTAAAGAGCCTTTTCCAAGGACTAACTATGCGCCAAGCGAGGCTCGAATCCAGGACTTTCCGATCCGAAAGCGAGTATCAAACCACAAGACGTCTTTGGCCGCACTTTCAATCGCTTACCCTAATAGCTAGAGAAATAGAGAAATAGAGAAATACCGTTACAAGAGTGGTGATATTAAATATTGTTATACAAAATGTGTTATTGTTATTCTATAAAATAATAGATATGTAATTTTGAAAAATTTCTTACAGACACATTTTTTTAAAAACTTAAAATAACAATACAAAGACGTCAAAAATAATAAAAATAATAGGCGATTGAATTTAACATTATCCAACCTGGCACCTCTCTCTCTCTCTCTCTCTCTCTCTCTCTCTCTCACACACACACTCTCTCTCTCTCTCTCTCCATATGAGCTCTTCAAGCCGTAAAAACAATCCAATACTCATTTCGTAGCGTCTACGCCCTCTCTCGTGAGACCATATAAAAAGCTTATCTGTGTCCTCTCGTCTGTGAGAAAAAAAAAAAAAAAAGAAGAAGGAAAAACGATGTCTGCTTTCTTTCACTTAAGAGAACCTTTGCTTCCATTATGGTTCTCACACTTGAGAGTATATAGGACGCAGACAGCTTGTCTACCAGCTCGTCTGCATCCTCTCACAAATTCTCGCTTCTCCTTTAGGAGATTTAAATCGAAGAAATGACCTTACCCGTAGCCACCCCCACTTCCTTCACACGCCCACGCATGCACACACTCATGCACATTTTGCATAATATGGTGGAATAGCATGGGAACCTACACGGAATATTTGACGCAGTGAAGGACATCGATTTTAAATGCGGCCTGAATGGGTACTGCGTCTGGCTTTAGGCAGTTACCATTTTTTGTTGTCTTTTTAAATTCAGAGTACAATAAGCACCTGACGCGCAACTTATATGCTCAGCATGAAATGAGTTGGTTCCACGTAACTGAAACTTTTAGAAAAATATTCAGAGAGAGAGAGAGAGAGAGAGAGAGAGAGAGAGAGAGAGAGAGAGAGAGAGAGAGAGAGAGAGAGAGAGAGTCCTTTATTTCTTTCTCTTTTGAAAAACGATTGAAATGAAATTGCCAGACCTGAATGGGTACTGCATCTGGCTTTACCATACTGCATCTGGCTTTACCATTCTTATTTTTAAAAAGGGTTCCGAGTACAAAAGCACCTGACACGCAACTAATATGTACAGCATGAAATTGATTTGGTTTCATCGTACCTTCAAGTTCAAGAAAATTATTCAGGGAGTGGGAGTCTTATATTTTTCTTCTTCTTTAAAAAAAGATCAAGGTGCAGAAAATATCAAACCATTAAAATGCTGGAGAAAAGAACCTCGCTTTGCGATTTGGTACTACACAATAGACAGCTCTGCAACTATTGAAGTGATAGCCTTAGCTCAGATACCAAATTAATTATTATCAAATCAGCCATTCCTTTGCTTCTTATGGGGGAGAAAGTTAACGCCTGTGCAATAATTACTCATTGCAGCATCTATATGCACCTGGCCACTACCTATTTCATTCAACGGTCGACCTCACAAATGGGGCCGTGTTCACCAAACCCTGAAATACTTCCCAGTTGAGAAAGTGCCGCGCGATTCCTTCCATCAATTGTTGACTTCGGTTGATTGAAGATCCTACCAAATTTATTTAATTGATCCCATCTCATTCTAACTCTTTTAGGGGCTTTTTCCAAACGGATTTGAGTTGGTTATCCAAAGTAAACTCCGTGTTATGGGCGCTTTGCAAAGAACATCTCTTGGTGATGAAAACGCGTTCATTTTACACAACAATCACTTCCACCAGGTTAGTATATATTTTGCCGATAAAGACCAAGCTGCTTTACAACAAGGGAATCTCAGAATCAAAGGCCCATCTCCGACATGAAGAAACACAATATGTGTAAAATGTCTTTCCTATTATTACTACTACTACTACTACTACTACTACTACTACTACTACTACTACTACTACTACTACTACTACTACTACTACTACTACTACTACTACTCTACTACTACTACTACTACTACTACTACTACTACTACTACTACTACTACTACTACTACTACTACTACTACTACTACCACCACCACCACCACTACTACTACTACTACTACTACTACTACTACTACTACTACTACTACTACTACTACTACCACTACTACTACAACTACTACTACTACTACTTCTACTATGAGAGAGAGAGAGAGAGAGAGAGAGAGAGAGAGAGAGAGAGAGAGAGAGAGAGAGAGAGAGAGAGAGAGAGAGAGCATCATTGACTCATGTATCCTCTGCGTGTTTTTCTTGCTCATTGTTCGTTTGTTTTTTTAGCTGATGAAGGGTTTTGTTTGAAACGTAAATATATATAATTCAACCATTATTGAAGTCATTATCTTGCCATCCTTTTACGATCATCATAATCTTTGGTCCGTAGCCACCGGACGCGCGGGGGCCCCCGAACTTGATTTCGAGAACAACGGGCTTTGAAACAGGGTTGCTAGTTTGGCCTTCTGGTGGCCAAATTTGAGAAATTTGGCCTTTTCCCAAGCCATTTGGCCTCCCAAAATTTGGTTTGGCCACTTGGCCTCCTGTGACCAACTTTTTGGCCTCCTCTGACTTTCTCCGTTATATCGTTTTACTTTGGTACCGGTAAAACTTATTTTATTTGGCAATCTAAATATCTAAATGCAACACGTACTAACGCCACAGATTGCATTTGCTAATGCTTCTATATATAGAATCTCTGCTATCACGCAATCGCGCCCAAAAGGCCCATATTTATTTTCAAAAAGCAATGCTGTGTGGATTTCCAAGTTACGAAAGACATGATTAATTTGTTTACAGCTGCCATGTACAACCAGAACGAATAGTGTTCTTCGGGATCGAGCACATTTACTTGTAGTAGTAAAAATGCTGAGCAATAATGGATTCTTGGTTCGTTGAAACGGGCCTGTTGAATTCAGTTTAATTTGTAAAAATGTTACTTTTGTTGAGGAGTTCTCCAGGTGTGTAGACCTCTAGAATGAACTTTTTATTCCCATCGTGATAATTCGGTTGTATGTGACATTTTTTCTGAGTCTCAAGTCAATTATTCGTTATTTTCTCGTTGCGCTGATTACAACTCAAATATGTGACCTATGATGTTGTTTAAGTTTAAAAGGAAAAATTCAACGATGTCAACAAATGCACAGAATCTAGTGAGCAATTGCAATGGCGAAATGGTGTTTTGATTAAGGTGAGTACAGCGAATGTTCCTTTAAATTAATTTTCTTTTTTCTTCTTCAAAAATGGGGGGAATAAATTGTTTAACAAATCTAAAGAGTTTTCGCGAGGCTAAGGTGGGTTTGGTGGTATTTGGCCTCCTGCCGAAGAATCTGGCCTCCTGCTATAGCTAGTTTGGTCACTTACTGAAAAATGATCTGGCAACCCTGCTTTGAAACGAGGTCAGAGAACCACACTGTTTACCTATATAGTCTCGCGTGAGAGAATGTAAACGCTACCTTTACTACTTCCTGCGAACTAAAACTGAAAGTTGAAAATCCCATTGAGCGATTGAATCGAAGTTGAAAACATCGTAATCTTGAACACGTTTGGAAAGATCAGCGTATGCAGTTTTGACTTTTCAAAGAGGGAGAATTTGTTGGAACATATTGGAAATGGCTGGTTCCAAAGAAGTTCAGTATGCCACTTTGACAACTGTGGACAACCAAACTTTTCATGGGATGGTATACTCGACCGATGAAAATACTGGGAAAATTGGCCTTAAAAATGGTTCGTATTTGTAATTGTAAGCTTTAATTTAGTGTTATTTTAAATCAATCATAACTGCCATGCTCAGCTTATATCTATTTACGGATATATATTAAGGATGGCACTAGACGAAGATGCGGGCGAAATTCGTTCTCTTCTGTCTTAGTCTTAGTCTTAGTTTGGCGCTTGGTCATAGTCTTACCTGCTTAGGCTTACCTGACTACTGTCTGTACTGTACCAGTACCAATACCACTTAAAATTTGTCACTTACACAACTATGACTATGGTCATTCATTGTTTCTCATTTACAAAATGAGTGTCTCGACAGATTTTTGAAACACTGCAAGGAGCGGTTACAATTATTTATTAGACTGTAGTTATTCACAAACCCCAAATAGTTAGTAGAAAAAAAATGCAGTGGAATTTAAATTTGTGTCATAAAACAGATAATATCAAATGATACTTAACAGGAAAATAAAATAAAAACAATGCTATGATGCCAATGCCTTTTTTTTTTTCAAAAGCAAAGAGCATCAAGTTTGAGGGAGACAAAGACTGTTTGGAAAGAGTGCAAAGGAGAGCAACAAAACTTATCACACACCTGAAAGACAAAACCTACTGTGAAAGATTGAAAGAATTAAATCTCCCGACCTTAGATTACAGGAGAAGAAGGGGAGATATGATCCAAACATATAAAATAGTAAAGGGAATAGACAGGGTAGAGGCAGGATTTCTTAAACCAAACAAGAACAGTCAGACACGAGGAAACAGCAAGAAACTGGAAAAAGAACGTTTTAAAACAAATGAAAGAAGGAACTTTTTTTCATCTAGAATTGTAAATAACTGGAATAAACTGCAAGAAACCACAGTATCAGCAAAAAATTTGAATAAATTCAAAGCAGAGTTGGAGATAAGCAACACCCTAGGAAACAAGTTCAATTATAAAAATTGGTCCAATCATTAATAGATGAGAGGAGCGAAGGAGACAACACCAAGTCTAAAAGCTCTATACAGAGGTATCCAGGTATCAATAAAATACAATATTTTGACATTTTGAACTGAAAATGGGCATTTTTACTTATTGTTTGTTTTTTATCAGGTCTGCGACAGACATGCCCCAACCATTGCCATCTTCTCTTTTGAATTAGACTCTCCAGAGACTCCACTTCAGCTCTCACTCTCAGGTCTCAGATTGTGTGTTGGCCAGAATATCTTGAAGATTCGTCGCAAACATTTGTTTTGGAATACAAGTTTCTGGATGATACTCTCTGTGAGCTTTCAGCATTCTGATCCATAAAACAAAACTCTCAAGACATTACTTTTAACAATCTTTATTTTAGTGCTGGAATATTATGAGTCATGAGAATCAACACATTAAACTAAGATCCAGTGCTTATTGATGGAATTCTGCTAGAAGATATTCAAGAATTCACGTACTTGGGCTGACAATAGATGGTGACTGCAATGCAGAGATCAAAACCACAATCAGTAAGGCAAACCAGACATTTGCTTCCCTCAAACAGATTTGGAGAGCAGCGAGATTATATTCCAGCACTAAAATAAAGATTTTTGAAAGTAATGTCTTGAGCGTTTTGCTCTGTGGATCAGAATGTTGGAAGAATTGCCTAAACAGAGATGATAAAAATAAAAATCTTTAAAAAAAGAAAAACTCACAACAGGGAGTGTGATCGGACCACTTTTCGTCATCTTCAATTACTTAAAAATATAGATACCTACAATAAAGAATAATGTCAACCTTGAACTGTACCTTCGCTAGAATGTGAATCTCTTCACCATCAAACAATCAAGCCTGACACTCATTTACTTACAATCCATTGTAATTTTATAATCTCAACAGTGATAATAATAATCTTCTAGAATGCTGTTTTATTTACCAACATTGAGGTGAAACTTAGAGAGAGTGCTATGTGGTATTTTATTGTATGATGTGCCTATCCATCAAAAAAAAAAAGAAAAGATTTTCTAAACATAGAATTTTGGGAATCTCGTTTCCTGTCTTTTTATCCATTTACAAAGTGTAAAAAGTGTCAGCGTATATTAATATTTCTTTTGTTTATGTTATTTAACTAGTGAAATACAATATTTATTCCACACCTATTTTTTCTCTTTGTCTCACTGTGGTATGGGATAAATATTAAATATCGTCGGATAACTCAGAGATTGAAATGTTGAAATATCTTAGACATATTTTTTCAGAAGTTTTGTGCACCTCCCTCTCCTATTAAATTTCAGCCACAACTTATGCTGGTGAAAATTTCAAAGAGGAAATTAAAAAAAAAAAAAAAAGGGGGGGGGGGGGAGAAGAGGCCCCAAAAATTGTAGAGTTGCTATCGAAATAAAAGCAATATACTTATGTCCATCAGAATCATCACCGACGATGTTTTATCTTAAACATATTTTTCCTCTTTGTCTATGATATACTGGTGGTATGGACTCAGTGGACAATAATAAATGTGTTGGTGGTAGGGTGTTTGATTATTTCACAAATATGTTGTCCATTCCTCAACTGCCGGCTAACCTATTATTTCAAATTCCTTTCCTGTCTTCCACACATTATTATTAAATGTAATTTATTACACAATACTTCCACAAAACTAGATCCTACAACCAATTTTACTTCCTTCTTTATATTTTTTGGTCCTCTCTCTCTTAAAGTAGACTAACTATCCCTGGCAATGCCTTGTGCTCTTTCATTTTATTTATGTTTCTTATGTTATCCTGAATTACATTTTAAGCTCATTCCCTTGTTTTCAGTGACAATGAACAAGACAAAGTTGCCTGGTCTCCAGTACTTTTATGCATCTAATATCCAGGAATGTGAGTAAAATTTTGTGCACATACCACTGGTTACAGCAATGTATTCTACAGACATGCTAATCCAATTAAGTGACAATCCAATGTCACAGTAAGCAGTAAGGATTATTAAAACCATAATGATTTAAAATAAATTTTAAAACATTTTGCATGTTAATTGGGGGGGGGGGGGGGGGGGGGGGGGCACCCAAAAATTTCACTGTTCAGTCAAGTCAATCTGGTCATTCTGTGTTATTTCTATTTTATGAATTTTAACATAAGCTTATTTCAAAGAGAATTTAATTTGTTGATTTTATTTGCAAATCTTTTTATTTTGGTGACAACAGTTGTTTTTTAAAATTATTTTAGGTAACATTTTAAATTTACTCATATATCTATTCGTGATTAAAAATAATACTTTATAAAATTACTCCTCACTCATTATGATGGATTATTTTATTATTATTATTATTATTATTACTAGTAGTAGTAGTAGTAATAGTAGTGGTAGTAGCAGTATTAGTTAGGAGAAAAAGAAATTAAAAGAAAAGTGTTCATAAAATCATCACATCATTTATGGCTACCTTAAAGAATTCCAAAGTGTTTTCAGATGAGTTTGATTGGCACATCTTTGCCACGGGTTCTTTACTATAGCTCTCAATGATGTCATTTACGCCATGGGTCATAAAAGCTCTCAAAATGACTTCATCTCTACAAGTCTTTAAGCTCTGGTACTAGGATTGCTTTTTAGATCCTTTTTTCCATAAATTTGTCAATGATGAGCCATTTTTTTTTCTCCAGATAATTCTATTGGATAACGTGAAATGGAAATTATGGGAGAGGGGATTACTGGGAGAATGGGGGGTAATTAAGAAATTGAGAAGGAAAGGAGGGGCTTGTGAGCAAAGAGAGCATCAACTTTTTTTTTTTTTTTCATGTTCTATTTTTCCACATTTTACATATTTCTGAAACAAATGGTTGATTGCTTCAATTTTGTTTTATTCCTCTCTCTCTCTTTTTTTTTCCCATATATAGTGGTACTGTCAAGCGAAAGACAAGATTTGACAAAAAAAGATATTGCGCGCAATGAGCCTCAAGAGAAAAGTCTGTGAGTTGTTTTCTTTGTTTTTAAATCTTATTTTTTATTCTGGTTTCATGCTAACATTTCTATGTGAACAAAATGTATTTTCATTAAAAATGTCTTCACGGATGCTAGATCTTTGGAATGTACTAAATTTCCAGGGTGTTTGTGTTTTTATTTTTAACTATCAGCATTTGGCACCTCCGTTTTTTTTGTTTTTTTTTAAGCTTAATGACGACTGGCCTACTTTTACTCAAATGCCACCCATTTTTTACAATTAATCTTAAATTAACTCATGTGATTGCATACGTCAGCATAATATGTATTTTGGAGTATTCATTTTTGAAAATCTATATTTCATTTGTTAGTTGTTATTTTTTTTTTTTAATGAATAGATAAACTTGTCAGCAAGTTATTTTATACAATTTGAAGCAGATTTTTAAAGAAATATCTCGGAAAATTGCTTAATTTATCACCTAATAATAATCATATTCTTTTAAAAGGGCTAATTGCCAAATCTTTACAATATTACTGGACTAACCATAAATACTCCCATACAGTGCAAAGACCTATATCAGTTGCACACATTAAATATATATATTTTTACAAGAGAGAATAAAGAGTGATATTTGACATATAACAATTTAAGATATGACAAATGATCAACTAATCAAGCAGAAGTCGTCTGTGACAAAAATTTCTGTAAAAGAATAGCTTTTCAGCTTTTTGTTGAAATTCTTAATGCTGCCTCTGAGCCACACTAACACAGGACAAGGAAGCAAGTCACAAATTGCATTATAGAAACTGCATTATAAACTGCATTATAGAATGTTCTATTGCCAAAATGTGCAAGGCGTGTTTTTTGGGCACTCTTTTTGGCTGGATATCTGATGACCTAATCTGTTGAATTGGAGAGAAAGGGAACAAATGGTTCTTGAATGTAGCTCAGAGATCAGGAATTTAGTGCATTGAATTAGAAAATGGCAATTTTGTATTCTGTTTTGGCTATTGCTCTGAGCATAGCTTGTTTTTTTTTCAGGTCAACCAATGTCTAGATTCTGGCAGTCTTGTTCTGTACCTTTTGGATTCAACTTATTTGTCAGGACAGCCCATTAACAGCAAATTGTAATAGGGATATGTAATAGGATTCTTTATATGTTCACCTGTTTTATGATCAAACTTTCCTTTGGGTCCCGTATGGATAAATTAATTACTGTTGTTTACTTACCAGAATGGGGCAACAACCACAGACCATTAAAGGCATTCTGAAAAACAAAGACGGGTGTAGCTCAGACCAGAAAATTGAAATGCCTCAATATTGTCTTGGAGATGATAGTGGAGATCAAGGTTTGTTTATAAGTTTTTGTGCTCTGCTCAATGTTCTTTTTGAAGGACAGAAAATTTATATTGTTTTGAAATTATATCATATATTAAGTTACATCTGCAAACGGACTGCACTATGTTTATATTTTCTCTATCATTTGACTTTTTTTTCCCACTTAATATCTTCTCATGTTACATAACGTTGAGTTATGAAACACTTTTTTCCACGAGAAATACTTGGGTATGCAATAATCGTGATACTTTTTGCGGTGACAAACTTATCTCAACATTGCGTACCGATTATAACCCTTGGGTTTTTTGTTTTTTTTTACCATAATGCCTTCTATGAAAAAAAAAAAATTAATTCAGGAAAAGCTGGTGACTGGGGTATGTTTGAGAAAAAAAATGGTAACATTTGAAACCATTAAATATATGAATAATTAAGACTTAACTCTCTTAACGCCCAGCTCAAGAAATATTGTGCACTCAAATTGTGGCTTAAAATCTGGATTCATTTTGAATTTGACACAATGTCTGCAAAAAATAATTGTAGACAATACAAAACTACCATAATTATACATTTTTGTGAAGCTAATTTCAGAACAAACATGCAAATAGTATGATTTTTTACAAATAATTATTCAGATTTAAAGGTCGTTTACCTCAAAGATTTTCAATGAATTTAGTTCCACGAGCATAAAAAAATGAGTCCAAAATTTTAAAGTCATATATTTTGCAAGGAGAATGTGAAAAATAAACAGCAGTCATGTTCATGTTCTGAACAAGACAAATGAAATCAATGAAATACATGTGTTCATAATTCCTTTATTAGGGAGAATCAGGATTAAAGAAGTTGAAATACATTTTTGAGGGGAAACGAAATATAATTTGACATAGGTAGCACATAAAAACATAGTGGTATCCATTGTTGTCAGGAAAGCAAAGTCTGATACCTTCGCAAGCAGTTAATAGCTGGTTTTGTTGGTGGGTGATACAAGTAATGATTTAAGCAACGATCATGGCTCAGAGAGGCAAGACGCTTAAAATGGTAATAGTTTAACTTTTTCTAAAATCTCCTGTTCCCTTTTGTTTATGTTTACAGGTATTGGTAGCAGTTCTGAAGAAACTGAGAATTACGAAGATTACTATGAAATGGATAACTACATAATGTTTTGTCGAACTTGTGATAAGTTTCGCAGCAGTGTAAGTAGATTATCGGAAAGTCTTAGCATTTTGTACAATTCTATAATGATAATAATAGTAATAATAACAATGGATAACTACATAATGTTTTGTCGAACTTGTGATAAGTTTCGCAGCAGTGTAAGTAGATCATCTGAAAATCTTAGCATTGTGTACAATTCTAGTATACTGGATTTTTGAATGTCAACAAATAACCATTACTAATTACTAAATTAAAAGACAATTTGTAGAAACTATATGCTACTCTAATAACCTGTACCCACAGCACTGTGGCAAAATTAGGCTTGCTGTTCGACTTGTTGAATTTAAATTTTACAAATTTATGAGGAACAATTTGACAATTCCCCCTTCTCTCTCACACACTCTCTCTCTCTCTCTCTCTCTCTCTCTCTCTCTCTCTCTCTCTCTCTCTCTCTCTCTCTCTCTCTCTCTCTCTCTCTCTCTCTCTTTCCCTTTTTTTTCCTTTTTTTTTCTTGCAAATCTGCAATTTTGTTTAATCTTGCTAACCTTTACTCTCTCCTGTTTGGTACCATTTGCCTGACATTTATTATTTTTATATCTATGACAGATAACATACCTGATGAGACAAGATGTAATAGCTGTGACATTCTATGGTGTGAATGTTTGCCGGAAAGGAACAATATCACTTATTGTGGTGAGAGTGTGTTGTCAGCGCCAGATGATGGCTAATAACACTATTTTTGTATATTTCCAAAGTTATGCCAGAACTAAAGATAAAGCTTTTTTTATTAATGTTGACAATTTTTGTGCTTTATTACAACTCAAGTATAATTGTTTTTGTTGTTGTTTTAGTTGTTTTTGTTTTTTTATCTCTATGTGATTGGGAAGGAATGGACTAGACTTGATGTTGTCCAAGCATATGAAGAGCATGATTAAATTAGCACATGACATTAATTTGTAATAGACTTATATCAATTTAGTTCTCTCTTTCACATAATTGAGTAAACTTCAAGGGAATGGGTGATAGAGGGTGCAGTAATGTAGTAGTTGTGTGGATGTGTCATTCCTGAGTTAAATCGCTAATTACTGTCAATTCCATCCATTTCTGAAATAATTGCAGGTGGCCACAGAAAGTGATATCATCATTTATGACATTCTTAGACTTGGTTTGGAGGGATTTGTGGATGGACTGCAAGCTGTAATGGAATCACAAGATGTTCTTAAGGTACAATTGCTTTTTATCACTCTATCATTCTCTTCAATAATAAGCATTGTTTTTAATCTGGTGAACAAGCATTAATTTTCCCTGCTTGTCATACAAGGGGCGAGATTGTTGAGTGAAGAACTCATCACTCAGATCCATAAGGCTAATGGTGTCCTAGTTTATCTCATTTTCAGTGCGTTTTGCTACCATTTGACTGCGATGCTTGTCTCTCGCAAAGTATTTTGATTGGTTGGTAGACACCTGTGTGCTCCAACACTACCTTTAGTGAGTGCGATTGAATGCCATGCATGCACACATGAATAATCTTCATACTGCTCAACCATCATGGTAAAAATCATAATCATGAGAAGAGTTAAAAAGAAAGATGACAAAAATACAGCAACACCTCTACCACCATTTCAACATCCATGACCGCATCAAACTATTCCTAATACCCTACAGCATCATATTTAAGACCACAACCCACCTCCATGCTAACATTTGTTGTATTTTTAGTGATTTTTTTTTTTTCCTCTCTTTTTTAATTCAGGTCTGCAGGACCCCAAATTTCAAGTCAACTTTATCATATATGAGCTGTTTTTATTTTGAATTTGTATACATTTACAATGTGCATTTTATCATAAATTATAGTTTTAAACGGTTAAATGATGCTTTTGCCTTGAGCTTTCCTTTGATAAGATTAGTTTATTGATAACAGCTATATGAATTAATTTTGCTGTCAGTCAGAAATACATGATAAAGTTTGCACATTAAATTTTAAAATGCAGCGGGAGTAACCAATTTATATGTTTAATACCGTTTCACAATAAATCCATATAAATAAACTATATCATTGATGTAGTGCGAATTTATGTCATCATAGTTGTGCCACTTGGATGTTCTGTTCTTGTTGTTTGAAAAGTTGTTTGCTGTGCATCTTGGTGAATAATTTTGGCAAACACTTTAAATGATGCAAGTCAGTTAAATGATATGCGTTTGTATCAAATTCGAGCGAATAAGTTATTAAAACACATTAAGGGGCGGTTTGGGTCTAATTATTAGGAAAATCCTTCGAAAAATTGATTTTGAGATTTTGGTGGAAAAATATTTTTTATTATCCGAAAAATAATATAATTGAAGTCCAAATTCGTAAAGTAGACTATAAAGGCACAAAAAACACAGTCGAAAATGGTACAGATAGTGAGAAAGTGTGAAAAACGGGAAATTATTTTGCTATTTTCTCAAAATGTCATATTTCTAAGGGTATGGGATACTGTGTCAAACGTTTCTCAGAATCTATTCAATGAAATTGTCTGAAAATTTCCACAGTTATCACAGAGATAATGTATTGTGTCACCATAGAGAGATTTTTTTGATAAGATGTGTGAATTTTGAATTATAATCCTAATTCTGAATTTTTTACATCAATTTTTTTCATAACATTTTGATTCTCAACTTTGTAATGATCTAATAAAAATTTCATAAGCTAAAGCCGTAAAATCTCTCTATGGTGACACACTATGGTACAATGTTGACACGAGGGAAGAATATGGAGGTCATTCCTTCATTAGTTTTTGTGGAACGTTTGCCACAAGATTGTTATATTTTTTGATGTCAGACCCCCAAATTCGGCCGCAAAATGGGCATCAACACAGATGATTAAAATTTTTCACCATAAATGTTGTTTTTTAACCTATAATGACGATACAAAATGATTAAAACCGCCCAATATTGCTAATTAAATTTTTTTTTGAAAAGACCCAAACCGCCCCTTAACTTATATGAAATAAGATCAAGCTTCTTTGGGTGATCTAGTTTTGTTTTGTTTCCACCACTACATTTACCTCAAAATGATAGTGATGTATTGGGTTGGTAGTGATGCTGGTACATGATTGAGTAGATCGAAGATGAATGAGAAATGGATCTTTGGGAGTATGTGTTTCTGTTTATGACAAGATTTCATAATGATGTGTATTTTGTATGATAACTTGAAAGACTCTGCTGGACAGTTAGATATTTGTTTTGAATTTAGAATGTTTTGGTTTCATCTTTTCACCTTAAAGCAGAGATTCCAAAATTCCAGTTTCTTTGGGGGGGGGAACTGATCTGGATCTAGTGGGTGGGGGGGGGGGGGGGGTTAAAAAAATAAGACTGAAATAACCCAATGTCACTTCGGTTCCAAACCAGTACCTTAGCTTGTAAGGGGAATGCTCTATCACTGGGTTATCTGGACCCTCATTTTTTACGTGAGCTAGAAACCCCTCACTTTACAGCAAGTCTCTGCAGCTGACAATGGGTTACTTCAGCCTTTCTCCGAAAGAAATCCTGAAAGAAAAAGCGATATTTTAAATATTTATTTAACTCGGCTCTCATGAATTTTAATTTATCTCTTGAGCAATCAGCATACTTTTCCTCGCCCTTTACCTGTGCCCATGTATGAGGGTGGGCCAGAAAGTTTTGTAATTTTCTTTATACTTTTAAAGACTTAAAACCTTAACATTTGGTATACATATTCTCTAACTAATTGGCTGTAATGAGTCAAAATTTCTAAGGTCTATGACGTAATCACTTTTGTCCTATTATGTGTTCAACACCCTCCGTCAAAACAAAAATTGAAATTATTTGATTCAAGCAATGTGCTTTTATTGATTTTAATGAATGCTGAAGGCTGCTCACCCTTTGAAATCTATACCAGAGTGAAGCAGCTTTATGGTAATGCTTCTGTTGATTACAACACTGTTTGGCAATGGGTAAGGTTTGTGGATGGGGGAGACCGGATTGAAACAAAACTTCCAAGATTAAACTCATTGCAACAGTGAAAACATGATTCTGGCAAATTAGCATGTTAGACAAATTGACATTGCGAAGGGAATTGGTATTCCAAAGGAAAGAGTTCACCACATTGTAACAGTGATCCTTCGATACAGGAAAGGTGGGTCCCAGGAATGTTGACAAGTTGCATGAAAGACCAACGAGAAACTGAAAAGAATAGGATCCTAGAAAAATGCCATATTGCAACACGATAATGCTCGAACCAGCAGACTCAAACCGCATTGAGGAAAATGGATTTCTCCACCTTGCCATATCCACCCTACAGTCCCATCCTAGCACCTTCAGACTTCCTCTTATTCCCTAAATTGAAAGAGTATCTCAAAGGAAACCACTGTGAACGCGACAAAAACGTGGAGGCTGCTGTCCGATCTTGGTCTTGAGAGAAAGTATTCCAGTTTTTAGTCAATGGGGATGCATCAAATGGATTGGCATGACGGCTCTGTGTTGGTTGTGATGGTGACTATATTGAAAAATAAAGTAAGCAATCTGTAACTAAGATTTCAATCCTTCTTTTGATGTATTGTTTAACAATTATTCGTTATTAATAATTATTCGTAAAAAATGAGCAAGTTATCATGGAAATTGCAAAACTTTTCAGCAGACCCTCATACGTCCTTGAATTTTTTCTTCTTCTTTATGACAGATCCTTCTTGGATGCAGCCTCCCAAACAGCCCTGATGTTTTATTAAATAATATTTGTTTTTTACTACCTCTTTCTAGGTCATCCATGACTGTAGGATGGTTTCTGATGCACTATTTCATCAATATGAAGTTCATCTTTCAAATGTTTTTGATACTCAGGTAAGTTATTATGAGAATGATCTGAATGTCTGTTTTTAATTGTAAGGATAATTACCCACTGTCTGTTGCATCTGCAGCATTAATTATAAAAATTATTTTTTTAAAATTAGAACTTTGATATAGAGCAATATCCACTAAATGTGCTCAGAACGCTTTACAAAGGGTCCCTGACCAACAGCAAGTTGTAACATGTAGAACGAGACATGACGCCGGTTCGGCGATTTTACAATTTTTCCGACAGAGACAGTGCTGTTGATGGCCGGGTACTCATTTTACACCTGAGTACGGTGAGAGAATGTGAGTAAAGAGTCTTTTCCAAGGACTCAACTGTGTGCCGAGCGAGGCTCGAACCCAGGACCTTCCGATCCTAAAGCAAGTGTCATAACTCAAGACCACATAGTCGCACAGTAGAGGTAGTTGAATAATTCGGGACTGACAACAAAATGCAAAATTCTAAATATACTTTTCATTTTTAAGTTTTCAATTTTAAGAGTTCTGGTGGAGTTTTGGTATTGATGTGTGAATTATTCATCTATTTCATAGATATTTTGTATATTATTATAGGTTGCTGGAGTTTTTGCTTTTCGTATGACAAGTGGAGGAGATTGGCCAAGAATTGTTGACAACTTACCAATAACTTTGATGACTCACTTAGGTTTAAAGAACAAAGACGTTCATCAATTTTCTGAAAGAACTCTTAACTCGGTAAGTTAATTTAATGGGATTTTTTATCATAAAGTTATTATAATCAAACTGAGAACAGGGTGTCCAGCAAGGTTTTAAAAATGTTGTGAATTTGACCTCGTCGTTACGTAGTTGTTCATCAAGGTTGCCAATTTTCAGTATATTTACGGAATTCAGTCTGTTATAAACCCTCAGTATATTTTCGAATCACCTGCTAAATGGAAAAAAGTAAGTAAATACTGTCTTTTTTACTTGAGTTCAGCACTCAGAAAGAGGTTCGTCCATTTGCATAAATTTTCAGTACAATTTTGCCTTCTGAATTGGCATCCCTGGTTCATAAATTAGTTGAAGATTCAATGAACTAAAATGTTTTAAAATGTTTATTTGAGGAAATCTGGTAGCACAAAATTACAAATGCAAACAATGTCAAGGATTCATTTCGTAGCGGCCATTTTGAAAATCCTAGACACCAGTCAGACATACAGTCTGACCATTGTAATATCCCTTGGTTGTCATTTTGCTTCCCACTGATGATGGGAGACTTCTCTGATCAAGTCTCTGGGGCAACATTAAACATGCACTATTGCACAAACCCCTACAATACCCCCCCCCCCCCCCTTTTTTTTTTTCTTTGACATCTGCTGCGCCTTTATCTCTAAAGATGCCAATACTATTGCTACGACTCCTATTACTACTTCCAACTACTACTACTACTACTACTTCTAACACTTTATTAACACGACTGAAACAACAATTACTTCTGTCCCTACTATTACTTTTACATGTTGCATCTAACATTTCATTTGAAGAGACATTTTGGGAAGAAAAAGTTTATCTAAATATAATATTTTGCCCCTCCCTCCAGTCATAAAATCCAAACCTGCTAGATATCCCAGAAAATCCGTGATTGTTCCAGATTTGAGCTGATAATCCTGGCTTATTGGAGAAAAAATAATTTTTATTATGCTCACACACACCAGCACATAATAACAAGTGAAAAAAATTATATTAAAGTTACTGGAAATGGGTTTTTATAGAAAGATGAAGTTTAGATGATGTTGTAAAACGAGCATAAACAATTTATTTCATAATAAAGTATTTTAAATTCCTAAGTCGTATATTTTGTTTCAAGGTCATAAATTTGACTCTAAAATTTTGCTGGACACCCTGTGAGAAGATAAAGTTGATTGAGGTTGCCTGCAACAGCTAGGTCTAAAAATATGTAATAGCAGTTTTACTTCTTAAATATTATGATTAGCAAACCCTACTGTAATGTTTTGGAAAATATCCTTTCATTGTTCAATTATTTTTTTTCTCCAAATCTAATAGAGTGATGAAATGTGGCTGCAACGTCCATTGTGCAATCAATTGATACAAGACAGTTTAAAGAACGTTGTCCACATGATTCCATTATACAATTCACTTCGTGCAAAGTTGCTGATGGAATTTCAAATTGGAGTGCAGATGTACTTGGATCATGTGAGGAAAATGCCGGAGGACAGGATAAGTAAATACACGGTAAGATGATTTGTTTCATGTACAGTATGTTGAAGTCAGTCAGTACAATGAGTATCTCAATTCAATTTCCAACCTTATCACTTTTTTAAAAAACAAATAGAAGGATCAGAAAATTTCAATTTTGGAGATGTTGATATGACATATAATCTGTTTGCCTGGGTCAGATCCAAGCTTGTCACCATAACCATTTGCACCAGTAAAACGCTAGCATAAATTGTTTGGATTCTTTGGGTTTTTTTAATCTCCTGTGATTTTATAATTTATTTGTTTCAAATGGATTTTTTAAAAAAAAATTGTATTTATTCAATTGGCTATTCTTGTGGACATAGGAGACCTAATCGTTTTGTGCCAATGACATTCATTATTTTTTAAATTATGAACTGAATTATTTTATTGGAGAATTATGGACAACTAGTTGCAACCAGTTATGATTAGTTATGATTAGGAAATAGCATTTAGGGTTTCAGCTAAGGGTATTCAGTCTTAGGAGGAGTACTGGTTAAGAGTTAGAAATAACACTTCCTTGTTATGATAGATCTTGGTTATATCTGTGGCCATGGCAAAACACGTTGTGGGTGTATATCTTAATCCTCATAGGGATTTTTGTTTTGTTTTATGAAGATGCATATGCACATGTTCCTCTTTGTAATACTCAGTGATGCCAAAACTCCGGTTTCACCGGAAAAACCTCCGGTCTGGAGCAAAAAATTCCGGGCTCCGGGCAACTTCCGTCAAATTCCGGCGAGGTCAAATTGTTCCAAGGACACATCCCCCCCCCTCCAACCACCACATCATCATCACTGCCACTAGAATTACAACCATCATCACTACCACTACTACTGCAACCACCACCACCACACATCATCATCAGTACCACAACTACTACTACAACCACCACCACCACATCATCATCATTATTACAACCCACCACCACATCATCATCACTACCACTACCATCACTATTACAGCCACCACCACCACATCATCATCACTTCCACTACTACTACAACCACCACCAACACATCATGATCACTAACGCTACTACTACAACCACACCACCACCACATCATCACTACCACTACTACTACAACCCACCACCCCACCTCATCATCACTACCACTACTACTACAACCACCACCCACCACATCATCATTACCACTACTACTACAACCACCACCACCACATCATCACTACAACTACAACACCACCACCACATCATCATTACCACTACGACTGCAACCACCACCACCACCACATCATCATCACTGCAACTACCACTACTACTGCAACCACCACCACATCATCATCACTATCACTATTACTACAACCACCACCACCACCACCACATCATCATCAGTACCACAACTACTACTACAACCACTCCCAACCACATCATCGTTATCACTACCACTACTACTACAACACCACCTCCACCACATCATCATTACCACTACTACTACAACCACCTCCACCACATCATCACTACCACTACTACTACAACCATCACCACCACATCATCACTACCACTACTACTACAACCACTCCCACCACATCATCACTACCACCACTACTACTACAACCACCCCACCACGTCATCACTACCACTACTACTAAAACACCACCACATCATCACTACCACTACTACTACAACCACCACCACATCATTACTACCACTACTACTACAACCACCCCACCACGTCATCATCACTACCACTAATACTATTACAACCACCACCACATCATCATCACTACCACCACTACCACAACCACCACCACATCATCATCACTACCATTTGTACTAAAATCACCATCACCACCATATCATCATCACTACCACCACTACTACAACCACTACCTCATCTTCATCACCACATCATCATCATTACCACTACTACTACAACCACCACACATCATCATCACTACCACTACTACTTCAATCACCACCACCACCATATCATTATCACTACCACTACTACTACAACCACCACATCATCATTACCACTACTACTACAACAACCACCACCACCACATCATCACTACCACTACTACTTCAACCACCACCACCACATCATCACTACCACTACTACTTCAACCACCACCACCACATCATAATCACTGCAACTACCACTACTACTTTAACCACCACCACCATATCATCATCACTACCACTACTACTACAACCACCACCACCATATCATCATTACTACCACTATTACTTCAACCACCACCACCACCATATCATCATCACTACCACTATTACTACAACCACCAAAACCACATCATTCTCACTACCACTACTACTACAACCACCACCACCATATCATCATCACTACCACTACTACTACAACCACCACCACCATATCATCATCACTACCACTATTACTTCAACCACCACCACCCACCAACACCATATCATCATCACTACCACTATTACTACAACCACCAACACCACATCATTCTCACTACCACCAGTATCTCTACCATTAAGGTTCTGCGCTTTACTACATTTAAAATAAGGAAACTTTGGGATTGTATTTGGCAATGTGTTTATGTATCATAATATAATCCTAATCAGTTACCTATTTAGAACTATACAATATGTAAACACAATGCCAAATACCATTCCAATTCCTTTTTCTTTTGTGCGGAAAGTCCTCTTTCGGCATTGAAATTCCTACGAGTGGTGTCTGAAACTCCTGTGAGCCAAATTTAAAGTTGGCGTCTCTGGTAATACTATTCAATAGAACATCTCAAGTTGTTTCAAGATTCCAAGACAAGTGTACATTGTGTTTTTTCAGTACAAATTTGGAGACAGTACCTCTAGTCTTATCTATGATTTGTTTTTTGTTTTGTTATGTTTTTTAAAATATATTCACATGCAATAATACCTCGTCAGACTAATACAATCAACTTATACAAAGAAGAGGAAGAAGACTTGACTAGATTAAAATCAGATGAAACGATTTCGTTTTTAATTAGTATTTTTTTATATGCTGTTTTTCCTCCAGTCTTGCAGCCATCTTCTTCCATATGTGTTCCAAGAACTTCCAACACGTGTTGCTGAAGCTGCTAAAGAAAAGCCAAAATACAGGAGGGCTGAAACTTCTACTGTGTCGAAGGAGTTCTTGGCTCCATTGACATATAGAAGCAGTTCTACTCTTCATAGTAATTGTAATGAAAAGTTGAAGACTCAAAAGGACTCGGGTGTGTATATATTACCATTATAAAAGTTTTCTATTGATTAGCCATGTTGTAGTTATGCCATTGTGATTTGAAAAATGAATTAATCTAATTTGTGTTTCAGTCATGATTAACCAACTTTCAAATAACAAAATAGACTTGTTAAATATTACTCATAAATAATGTTAGCAACTGTCAGCCACTTTTTATTAGCAGATATTTTATAATTCAACAGGCTTCAGAGCTCTGCCTATAAACCACCAAATATAAGAACAGAAGAGTTTTGTTTGAGATCATTGTATAAAATCAGAAAATTTATATATTTACTGTTTGATCCTAGCTTGAACAATCAATATACTTTAAGGAATATGTTTTTATGGAAAGATGCTGCTTTTAAAAAAACTTTTGTTTTGATGTATGTGTATTCTTTAAAAATAGAATACAAGGGCACTTACATCCATTATATTTGATGTTTGTTTTTTTATCCCTTTTTCTCAACAGAGTCCAACTATAAAGGCAAAAATGTCACACCACAGCACAGCAAGACAAATGAAAAGAAGACTTGGTCTGTAAAGGAAAAGTCTAAACTTTCTCTAGATAAATCAAATTGTCAAACCTTGGACCATGACCAGTCTAGTAACTACGGAGTAACTGAGCTATGCTCGAGCACACCTTCATATTCTGAATTATGTCGTAGACTTTTGCCCTCCAAAAAGTTGGAGTCTCCAAAAAATTTAAAATCAAGCTCACTGTCTGTCATGGAGGGGAATAACTCTCTGTCTTCACTGAAAATATCATCTTCACCATCTTCAAATGTAATAAGTCATCGTCTTATGTCACCTGAAGTGTCTAAGACAGAGACCAAGAGGATAGGACTAGAAAAATCATCATTGAAAGACCAGCCCTCTCTTCATTCGGCTATAGCAAAGTCAGCTTTGATGAAAATCCCATCTTATTCATGTTCGTCAGCTTCTAGTGTGTGTTCAGAAAGTCTTTCAGAACCAGAAATCGAGGATTTCATAGGAGGTAGATTGTTTGTTTAATATTTCTTTCTTCTTTTTTTTGTCTTTTTCTTTTTCTTTTTTTAAATATATATTGTACTGTGAGATTCTGGTGTGACAAATGATATGAAACAATACAATTTGTTTTAAAATATAGATAAGTCAGAGTTCCACGTAATACCGCGGTTGGTTTCCATTCTTGATTTTCTGCGCTCGTGGTGATCTGCGTCAAGCAATATTGTATTCCGTGCTCTGAATCGATCGACTGATTGCATTCTGTGTTAAGAAAAGGCGATTATTTGTCTTTATTGCTATCCATGGGCAACTTTTTATTTGATAAAGAAATAATAAATTCAAAACAATATATTCTAGGGTTAACAAATTACAAAATTTAGACTTTAAACAAAGCATTCTGTGAGCCTTTGTGTCCTTTCTGGTTTCATTATAAAGTTACCATTTCATATTCTGTGGTGGATGCATAGACTTTTGTTTTTTTTGTTTTTTTTAATTATTTTGTAGATTGCCCCTATTTCGTCGGGACAGTCTTGATTCTGTTTTTTAGATTTAAAAAAATCCAAATATAAATTCTTTTTTTTAAAGTAAATAAAATGATGTGATTTTCGTTTTCAAACTTAGACATCCAGTTGAAATTCGACTACAAAAGGTCTGCCGTCGATTGATACCTACAGTAGTGTAGCAGTTTATTATTATTATTATTATCATTATTATCATCCACACATTGATTACCAGTCTTTGCACCCATGTCCGTACTTCCATTTTTAATTGGTTGGCAGGTCTGTGTGTATCTTTGTATAAATTTCGAGAGAAAAAAAAGTTCAAGGGTTGCAACAATTTCACTCTGACACCCCTGATTTGTATGCAAATATGTAATTGTAGAAAAGGTGGCACTAGACATTGGATTTGCTTGGGTCTCGTGTGTGCTTTAGAATTCAAGAGAGGAGTGTTTGTTTCAAGAGTACATTTTTGCATAGGCTACATTTTTTTTACCAGTACTCTTGAAGTCAAAATAATAAGAATGATGCAAAACTTGTATACTTTAACCTTACAGTATTTAGGTTGGCAAGTGATTTTGTTTATTTGATTCTCAAGAAATTGGAAATTGAATAGAACAGAGATTAAATTGTATTTCTATCTTGTTTAGCCACGGTGAAATACCATGCTCTAAGTATTCACAACTCATGGTGATGGAACAGAGAACATTTGATTTATAGAATTAATGTGAGCCAGTCAGACATCAGTACAATTTGGTCAAAACAAGTGCTGCATTGCACCAGAGATACTTTCGAATTTAACATCCACATCTGACAGTTTGAGAAATGTATGCAAAATGCCATTCCTAAGAGCATAGTGGTCTCAAATGCTCAGACCTAACTTGGTCCAAATTGGGAGTTCACAACCATAATTTTATAGTCAAGAAACAATTGGATGCTCAATACAAGTCTTATTTGTGATATAGAGAGATATTTGCTTACAGACCAACTGTAACAGAACAAATAAGATCAACCTCATCCCCAGCACTTTCCCCTCATTTTGATTTTGAAAAATTTGTAGGCCTATTTATTTTATAGTTGTTTTTTTTTAATCTTCTCCATATACATACAGTCTTTGCCTTATTATTTTATCTTGATCATCATTTCTATTATCTCAGCTGTCAATCTTTTTATGAATTCATACTTGCTGCAACTGCATTTCGGTAAAATACGAGAATATAATGCTGAATCTCCGTTTTCCAAATTGACCACCACAGATATTAAAAGAGGCCACCCCGCTGAGAATGATTGGGATGCTGACAGGGTGTTGGAGCTGGAGATGTCACAAAATATCCTCCGGCAGGCCAGACAGAATCATTCCTCCAAGTCAAACATTAAAAGTCGATTGCTACCTTCCAAGATTAAGGTATCTCCTACCAGTGGACGTGGATGCTGAGCATTTAAGTCATGCTTCAATTGTTGTTGTTTTAGACAATCTTAAGTTTTTGTTTTGGATTGTTTTGTCTTTTTCATTTTGTGTCGCTCTGATTTTTTTTGGATTTTTTAAAAAATGTATTTGAAAAGTGGTATGAAATGGTAACTGTTTACAAAAAAACTAAGTTTGTACACAAAAATTATATTGAAGAAAATTAGCGTGTCATAATTTTATTTTTTTCCCCTTGAACCTTCTTCTCCCTCTCCAATTTCTTTCACCAATAATGATCCTGTTTTCAACTGTAATGATATACTTTTGGACTTCTTTGGAGATTTATTTGGTTGGATCATATCTGATCCAAAAGCAATGTCTATTTCAGTGCAAACATGTTTCTGTTTATCTCATCTTTTGTTATTTCCTCTTCTTCAATGTCAGTTATTAACCCTGTTGAGACTTGATTCTTTTTGGGGGTTTTTTAGTATCCATGTTATTTAAAAAGTTGTTGTTCTACCTATAACTTGTGAGAATATTATCATTTGGGTTTTATTTTCGATGACGTACAATAATAGAAATGCTAATTTTTGTCCTTTGCGAAAATTTTGGGGAAACAAAAGTATTCCTTAACACAAATTGGGATTTTGCACACATGCACAAATTAATGGGTCTCCTTATCTCTTTTACAGTTTCCAAAAGCAATGAGAGTTCTTTCTATGTCATTACCTTCAATCTGAAGAACAGTAAACCCTGATCCATGCACTTCTCAATTTCTATCACTGTTTTGGGTTAATTTGATTCCACTGTTCTCAAATTGTGAATGAACACAGTGATCATCCCTAAATATTGGCGAATCTGATCTTCTAGTCTCTGATTGTAGCTTATATGTTTGGTCATTATCAGAGTCCTCATAAAACTCAGAGTCACTATCATCAAAAAGATCAAATGTTTGTTCTGAGACATTTGGAAGTCATTTTAGGGAAATATAAAAGAAAGCAGACACAATTTCTTTTTATGACCAATGAATTCTGACTTTCGGTCACACCTCTCCTCAAAAAGATTTCAATAAAGAGAAGGGTTATAGTCAAATATGGATACAACCCATGCTGTTCACTGATATTTTTTCAAACAAGCGTTGACATGTCCCTGGTCATGGGCATTTCAAAAAAACGAATTGTCTAGTACGATGTTCCATTCTGTGAATTTGTCGAATGTGTCCACACAACGATCATTGCTCCCTTATATGTGTGGGATCTGTAAACTCAATGGTTTTGGTGTGCTCCATGGATGTTGAGAGAAGATTGTTCTCCATATAGGCGGCTTCCAGAGTTGACGGCAATCTGTTATTGTCTGCAAGGAGGAGAGTGATGGTATCCTTGAACTGGAACATGTCTGGCTGTTGTGACCAAAATGTGTCTGGTTGTTGTGACCCACACATATTTGGCTGTAGTGACCACAACATTTCTGGTTGTTGTGACCAATATATATTGAGCTGTTGTGACAGCAACGTGTGCTGTTGAGTTTCATCCTGGGGCATAGCAAGGGTAAAGCCATGATGGTTGACACCACAGTTTGTATACCAATGGAATTGCTGGAAACTTCGTTTTCTCTCCTGGTATGAAAATGAATTAATATAAATAGAAAATAAATATGTAAATGAATAAATAAGTAACTTAATTAATTAATGAATAAATATATAAATTAAGTAATTACTTCATTAATTAATAAATAAATTCATCAATCAATCAATCAATAAATCAAGTTATACAAGAAAGAGTGATTAGATCAAGTTTAATAAGCATTAATATAGAACAATACAGTGAAGCTATCATTCAAGGAACTACACGCAATGACTAGATTCTACATCCCTTTTTTCGCAGTGACCTTGGTGGTATTGGGACAAAAAATTAGTCCAGTATCATTATAATTTCAAATCTTCTGTGGGATGTTCTTGTCATCCAGGCTCTTAAGCACTGGAAGTAATTCGCCATCACCTGTCTTCTCATTTTCATCCTTTCTGGAGTGTGGATAGTCAGATCAGGGTGTTTTGCTATCAAATAATACTAGTGGACCTTTCCTGGTGTATCGATTAAAATATATACCGTAGAACGGGTGACTTTGCATCAATTTTAAAAGTAACTCAAAAAATGAAGTCTTAAAAATATTTCTAAAGATTACTTAATGCTCTTATATCTTGGGTCTGTGGCCCTAATATGCATTTCAATCAATAATTAAATGAAGATTTAAGTTTTATGGCCACAATATAAAATTTATTGACTATTTTGATAACATGCCAAATTGGGGTGACTTTGCAACAACTCAAGTAAAGTGTCATAACATCTCAATACAAAAGACATTAACTAAAAGAACAATCCAAGATAACTTCTTAAACAGAGTACAAGGCAGGCTCCACACAATGTATCTTATGAAAGGTCCTGAAAAACATTTCTACATCTAGCTTTCTTAGTGACACTGGGCTGCCACTCATCCTCACTGCTGACGACTTCACTATCACTGGATTCACTTACAGAATCACTAAGAACTGGTGTCTGAGTCTGACTTTGCAATTTCCTTCTGTCAGATGAACTGGAGGATGTGGATCCATGAGCAGAGTCAGTGCTGGTCATAGATGATGAGGTACCGGTAGCATCAGGAAGTGCAGAGGGGGTTGAGCTAGAGGATGATGAAGATGTGGAGGCTAAGTCCTGGCCAGAGATGGATTTGCCTGGTTCCACTAACAGCCTTTTCCGTGCTGTTCTCTGTTTTTGGTTGCCCCCTGGGTTGTACTTGAATTGCTGAAGGTACTCCAGCAGAGCAGGTGAAAGTTGAGCTGTTCTGGTTCTCTCTGTTGTCCCACCAGCTCGAGGAAACTTCCTCAACACGACGTCCATGTTGAAAGGGGCGATTCCACAAGCCCTAAACCCAGCCTTGAGGTTTGCAGGGATCCTTATCCCCATTCTCTCCATAAGCTGTGACAGCAGGCGAGGGAACAGAGCTTTGTCAAGGGATGTAGAAGAGGGTCGTTGCATCTTGTGTTCTTTCATAATTTGCTTCCATTCTCTCTTCATTGGACCGAAAAAACTGACATCAAGGGGCTGGCATTTATCAGTACTGTTTGGGGGTAAGAGAACAAAGCGGATATCAAGTTGTTGGCACTTTGAGATGACCGCCTCACTGAGGTGTGAGCTTAAATTGTCACCTATCATAAGTTTGGGTCCTTCCCGTCGCCGAGCCCAGTGTACGATTATGACGGAGAACCATTCCTCAAAGCATGCGGCATCAAACCAACCGCTTTTGCTTCGGGCAAACCTTGTCCCGTGGGACCTCCTTGTCGCCATGAGTCGTAGAGGTTAGCGGCTTTGTATACAACAAAGGGGGGCAACAATTCCCCCTCTGCTGTTCCCGAAAAGATTATTGATATATTTCCTTTGGAATGGTTGATAACCCTTTCGGGATACTTAACTCCTCTCCTGAAGATACACTTTGTTACTCCCGGGTCATCGGCTAAATTTGTCTCATCATAATTCACAATATTACCAGTAGGAACACCCAGGGACCCTTTCAAGTTTGAAAAGTACTTCTCCACGTTCTCTGGTTGTACTTGAGCCCTCGAGCGTTTGATGTTTTGGCACATACTATTGGTTAAAATGTCATTTCGTTTCAGAAAACCCCTCACCCAGTCATCCCCAGGAACATTATTTTTGAACACGGTGATTTTTTGCTGTGTGCGATTTAGGTACCCTGAAACCACAAGCTTGACATCTCTGTGTTCCAAGGGCATGCCAAATTCAGAACAGATGAGAAGGCAGTTCACAAGTTCATCTTCCACTTCCTTCCTCAAGGCTGTCTGTCCACCACACGAATTCTGGTGAAGGCCCTTCACCTTGTTCCACAGCGTTCGAAATGGGATTCCGCATCGTTCTGCCACCTTCTTCACACTGTCACTCTTACAATCTTTTATTGCTTGGAGAAGAGTCTGTTCGTCATAATCTCTGTAGCGCCTGGCTCCAGGCTTTTTAGCATACTTTCTCGGCATTGTGGTTCTGGTGAGAAAATTCTGTGAAAAGAAGAAAATGACCCAAAAAAAGGTTAGATCTAGATATCTAGAACTAGGCATTTCATATGATATTAGCCTCTATATTATTCTTAAAACCTTTAAACCTAAAGAAAATCATATCTTTAATTTCAATAAGATATAAGAAACTCACAATCTCCCTTAATTCACATAATACTGCTGCTAAACAAACAAAAGTGTGCACCCACTAATATTATTATTGGGTGGGGTGACTTTGCAACACTCAGATCTAGAAGCTGGGGTGACTTTGCATCAAGCCATTGTAAACAGACAGACAATGAATCATTACTGGGAGCCTAATTGGGAAATGTTAAAGTATTTTGCACTATAAATCAATAGATTATAAAGCTTAAGTCTTAATTTGAGAGTATGAACCAAATAAAGTTTGCACTCACCTGAATTGAGGACGAAATAGGGCTGTTAATTCACCAACCACAAAAACAGGCTTGTCCACCATTGACATTGAAGCAGGAAATTGAAAGGCCAAATGTATTTCCTTCACAGAAGAGCTACATTGGAAGCCTTATGAACTCTTCCACTTCGTCCATAAGCACATTCACTTTTTTAATGAAAATATTGCAAAGTCACCCCAGCATGCAAAGTCACCCCGTTCTACGGTATCACTCAAAAACAAAACAATTGTAATGAATCACAAAAATTACATACTAGTACAAAGACAAACTAGAGGATTATAATGCATAGATTTTACAGATAATTTGAAAGTATACCTCGACAATTAGTATAAGACAGTCAAAGCTTTTCACGGTTAAACAAAAAACTACAGAAACTGTACAATGTCTTTGAAAGGTTCCTCTACAAAGGCACAAATTTCATTAAAACAGATTTCACTGTCTGAGGAGTGAGTCTATTGGGTTGAATTTATGGAGATAAATCAGTAGGAAGAGGCAGCATTACTGTCAAAAGTGAGTGAACACTTTGTTATAAATTCACATTTCCAACAGTGATCCCAGATCCAGTAGAGGTGAAATGAAAGTGATAGTATTTTTAATGCCAGTCAATTTTGAAAAAGAGTTGTCACGTGTTTGGTCCAATCAAACATTGAAATAATTATATTCCCTTCTTCATTGCTGCAATGTTGAATCAAATTAATTGACCACATCAACCACCTGTTTCAGCGTGTTGATCTTGTTTTGTTTTTATTTTATAAAGAAAACTTGATCAGTCCAGATCCTCAGTCTGGACTAAACTTTGTATATCCAATGATCAGGAAACTAAGTTTGATGGAAGAATGTTGACTAGTGATAACTCACCACATAAGATACCAAAACCATGATAGAATTATTGTTGACTGCCACAATTATCCGCGTGTAGATACCAATCTTTTTCTCTCAATGCATAATGCTAAAAAAAGAAATGGCTCAGTTGGCCCCTTTTCCGTGTTGAATTCCACATCGACCAGGAAGTCAATTTGTTATGGTTTAACAGTTGACTCCAAGAAGACTTTACAAACTGGTTGCAGAGGGCTGAAGGGATACATGAGCTGCTGGGCAAAATCGAAGCAGTAGCTCACAGTCCCATCCAAGGATCAGGTTCATGACAGCAGATTTGGCATGATCACAGATGTTTGATAAATGATTGACCTTTGCCAAGCCTGGCTGGCAAATACAACAAAGGTGAGTTGCAGGTTTCATAGTGGTAACAAAGAGAATGAGTCTTTGTCTTAGAGTTCTGAGTTCTCAGTGTTCCGTCTGCAATTTTACAACTGATAATAATCAGATCTTTTCCCATGAAATTTAATTATCAAAAGTTAAGTTACCATTAGCTTTTAGGTGTACATTCAGTACCATGACCATGGAGAAAAATAAATCTCAGCAGATCATGTAGCCATGATGAAAATAATTTTTTCTACTTGTTTTTTTTTTTTTTTTTTTGACATGCTTCGTTGAGGGCAGCAAGTTTTGGCAGACAGATGGGTCAAACTCATCATGTACCATTCTTTTGTAGTCCTGTTGAGTCTCCTAGAGAAGAGTGGGAGAAAATATTAAAGGTGGCACAAGAAAGCCTGAATTTAGTTTGGTGTTGCATGACCTGATCTGGAAATCAACAGATGGCTCACTATGTGTTGCAGTTTTCTCTGCAAGTGTGAAGTTTATGATATTGATTGAATCCACAATGGGATTGAACTTGGTTTGCTTCCTCTTGGGTAGCACTCTCCTCATATGAAATGAATTTAAAGTATTGAGATAGTGTAATAACTTTCCTGGGATACGAGCATGTAGTAGTGGTCAATATATCTAATTTTAATGTACTTATTCTTACCCATGACGAGTTATTTTAGTCTTACAAGGGCCTCGTTTGATTAACCTACCAGTTTTATCAGAAATATGACAGAATCTTAATGGAAATGGGAATGAGTACATTTAATGATAGGAAAATGTGCTATTCATCTATTGTTCCTTCATTCTTTTTCTTCCTTTTTTTTTTTGTGTTAATCGAATATTAATTTGACATTTTATGAATTGTTGGAAGTTACCTTTGTGAGTCCTGCTCATAGTACATTATTTGTATTGATTCATATGAGGGTTTGTTCATTTTCTGCAGCGCTATACTTATACATATTTTTCTTATTACATTGTATACAATCGAATTTCAAAGGCAGCATTTATCCATGTTTGTTCATGTATTGTAAGTATGGGAAATGTAAATAAATCATGTTGGCAATGATATGACAGCTATTGTTACTTTAACTTTTATTGTTTATATGTAATGAGTGTAATGTATGTTTTTTAAAGTTTTCATCAAGATATCTACCGCTTATCTTGTGGATGGGTGGGGTCTTCTATCCCCTATAACTCTTTTCCCTTTCCATATTGCTCTCTGTCTTGATTGAGATTACTCTGTTTTTTTTCCTGGTCCTGGAGGGGATCCTTACCGAGGAGGGAGGGATACAGTCAAATGTATAGTACTAGTACCTTTTTTTGAGATATTTATTTTCCCGTGTAAATCGTCTCTCTGTTACTGTTATAACCTATTACAATTATTAGTTTTGTACATTGTATATTTTTGTAAACATCTCAGTGTATCCTTCATTCCTTGATTCTATTGCTTGTGCCTGGATGGGGCTTTTAATACCGTAGACTGGGATGTCTAAGACCTCACGTCTTTCAGACAGGTTTATTGCATTGTTTTGTTAATAATTTACATATACTTATTATTATGATCTTGAATTGTGGGGAGGAATCGTATTTTCAAATCCATTAAAAATTTTGGCTCATTGAAGTCATCCTCTGTGATCAGGTGGGGAAAAGGGGCGCTTGTTTTAGTTGTTTTAGTCAATCAGGTACGGGGTGACTAAAACCAGCAAGTAAAATCCTTACCATAAGGGGATCCTGTCAAGGCTAAATCCATCCATTCAATGCTTTGCTCTGAGACTGGCAGTAGCAGGGCCTGTGTCCTCTGATATTGTTATTATTATTTGACCCCCTTTTTGGTCTCTAATTCAATCTACACATTTTTACACATTTCATATTGTATCATTTTGAGTACTTTTGAATTGTCTATTACGTTACTGGATGGGGTTCCCGACCTCCCATAGTGGGCAGGGAGGTACTTATTATTGTCTCTTCTATCCCCCTATATATGTTTTCTATTGGCTTTCTGTCTTTGTCTTGGAATGAGATTACTTGGTTTTGTCCTGGCTGAGGGGAAACAGTCAAATGTATAGTTAGTTTTGGGAGATGCTATTTTTTTCCTTGTAAATCATCTCTCTGTTATGAACTGTATTATGTTTTGTTTATGTGTTATATATAATTTGTAAACATTTGAGTGGGTTCCTCTTAGTGGGGACCTGTGCTTGTGTCGGGATGAGACTTTTAGGTGATCTCAAACGAAGTACTTTGATAGTGTGCTCTTGGAATCTACATCTGTTTCCTATTTGAACCAATTCCCCTTTGTCTTACCTTTTCTTGGGTGCTTTAGTTGAATTCTCGAACTTTTTGCTTTCCCATTTTCTCCCTTTTTACTGGCGCTGATATGACCTTAATGTATTGCAAGCGCCGTAAAACCATTAAAAACAAAAACAATCTATTACATTATCTGCAGCAAAGCATGTCATAGTCCATAAAGATAATTTGATTCCGCTTTTTGGTCTCAAATTCTGCTATTTTTGTATTCTGATTCCTCTTTGGGGTTATTGGGGATAGGGGCCTCAGGACCTATTTCATATAATCTCATAAATTGACACAAAAGAAGAGTTTTTCGATTATTTGATTATAAATTTTAGAATGTTCTACAGAATTGAATAAACTGTCTAATAGTACCAAAACCAATGATGTGGCTTTATTACTTTTTAAACTATAAATTAGATAAAATGAGAACTAAAAATCATTTTGATTGGCACCATTTTAGCGCAGTAACATACACAGAAAGTATATAAAATGAATCAAATAGGTAAAACTAAAGATAATAAACAAAGATTAATGTTATACTTATATAGTCTCAAATCATTTTAGCTAGTTTTACTACATTCAATTTGTTTTCACTTTTGTCTACATCACAAACTTTTGTTGACTTACGGTCCTTCTGTTAAAAAAATCGCGGCTGAATGTACTAAAAATCATACAAAATGAAATCA
This sequence comes from Berghia stephanieae, assembly GCF_034508935.2. Taxonomy (NCBI): domain Eukaryota; kingdom Metazoa; phylum Mollusca; class Gastropoda; order Nudibranchia; family Aeolidiidae; genus Berghia; species Berghia stephanieae. The sequence continues at coordinate 77,252,646 of NC_088363.1, forward strand.
AAAGTATAGATCTGTTTATGACTGATTATCTTACCGCAGTTGCGCGTGTCATTGCCGAGTCAAAAATGATCATGGAATGTTAAAATCACATGGGTGCGCTGCCAACCTCTACACAAGATAAGGTGTAAGATTGCTTGTCAAAAAGAGTAAAATTTGGAGAAAAAGTGTACAATTTGAAAATCTAACCTTTAATCATCTCACTCTGTGCCATTGAGTAACATTGGATTTAAATAATTCTTGTATCAATTTTGTGTGGTTGAAAAATTTCAGGAACTTCAGGAAAACTTCAAAATAAAATTATGGAGCAATGCAAATAAACTCCTAAATCTATCAAACACAACAATTATTAATTGTTAAAATTGTAGGAAGCATGAAGAATGCCAAGAAAACTAATGAGAAACAATTAAAATAACTACACATGTTTTTATTTTCATGAAAAAAATGAACAACCTGAGGGAAAAAGCATACAATCTTACAAAAGTGAACTGTAGGCAGGCCTGGATTTCGGTAGTATGATGTCATCATTGATTTATTGCGCATGTGCGATTAAGGTAGGCTATGGGAATACGCTTCAACAGTTGTAACATCACTTCCCTCGTAATGACGCATGGTAACTTAGTAACTGACTCTAAACTATCAGAACAATGGCGGACGCCTTTATGAAATATTTCTCCGACGAGCATAAATCTGATCATGTTTTGACTTTTACACATTCTGATCACAAGACATGAAAAGTTCTAGCCAGCATGAAGAATAAAAAGTACAGATTTTCTTTGAGAACCATTATGGCCTCCGTTGCTGGGCGACGTGACATCAGACTATTGAATCCAATTCATCCTTTGGCAACTGTCTTCCTGTCTGACTGCTTTCAGTCCATGAAAATTGCTCTCCATTTTCTTTTCATCACCAAAGAAGGTCGCATCCAGGAGCTGACACAAATGTGGGGCATTGGGGGCTAGACACGCAAAGGCAGCGTGGCTCAGTGATACCGAGTTCGATCACCCGCCACTGCGCTGTGTGCCCTTGCGCAAGTCACCTTGCCCTAGCTCAAATTGCAGCGCTGCACTGCAGCTGACGCCTGGGTTATTCCACTCTCCCTTTGGAATAGATCCAAGAAACAAATGTCCCCTATGGGATGAATAAAGGGAATTTTATTATTATTTTCTTTTAATCTTGTCCTTGCAAAGCATATGGTCATTAAAATGGAAGGACAAACTGTCACCAATTAACACTTTCTTCCCATCATGCCACCTACAGTGGTGAAGCCAAAGCCAGTCACTGAAGCAGACATCCTGACTTCGAATGGTTGGATTGAGTTCCTTTGGGACCACTCTGCTTCCACATGTCCCAAATGTGTTCGTTTTTGTAAACAATGTTGAGCGGCAGAACCTCCCCCATTGCAGTTCCCACAGGCATGAGACTCGTAGTTGTAGAGGATTTTCTGCTGTTAAGTATCGTCTCTGGTATCTGGTACTGTTTGAAAATCATCATAGGCTGCGTCCCGGATCATAATCATAGGTAAGGTTTGTTTCATATTCATAGTAATTTATTATGTTCTCGGGTGGCACTCCTTTCAGTGTCTATGCCAATTCATCAAAATAGTTTGAAACTGAGTCAGCGGTCACCCCAGCAAGTTTCTTTGAAATGTTCTGGCACATCTTGCTATTGATTCGGTCTTTGTGCCGATGCACCCATCATATTTTCCTTGAATCGTTGAACATGCGCGCTGAGTCTATCGAGCAATCTTTACACGCACATCCAAACTGACACAAGAAGATGACCCGCTTCACTTTAGGTTGAAGAACAGTTTGAATAGGGGGTCCCGATAGCTCAGTTGGTAGAGCACTCGCTTCACACCCAAAGGGACCTAGATTGATCCCGGGTGCAGTCGAGATTTTTTTCTGACCCCCCTGTCCACCCAACAGTGAATGGGTAGCTGCTGACCCCCCTGTCCACCCAACAGTGAATGGGTAGCTGCTGACCCCCCTGTCCACCCAACAGTGAATGGGTAGCTGCTGACCCCCCTGTCCACCCAACAGTGAATGGGTAGCTGAGTCTGTTAGATTTGGCAGAAAGTACTTTGCAATAGACTAGCGTCCTATCCAAAGGATAGCAAGCAATAGCTTTTATCCATTTCACGCTATAGAAACCGGGATACACTCCGGCACATGGGCCGAATGGCTACTTTAAAAAAATTAATAAATAAATAAAAAAACAGTTTTCTTTGCCCAACAGAACTGCAATCAAGTTGCATAATCTTTTGCAATTGAACCCATATCTAATTTGGCATAAACAGCCAGCTCACTGAAGTCTTTTGTGTATTCAACAAAAGCAATCAGTCTCCTTGACAAAATTATTTCCAAACCGTTCTTTGTCACAAAGCCAAACTCTCATGCAACCGTCAGTGAAGTACATCTTGAATTTAGCCACATCAGAATTAAAAACAGATTCCCAGTGTAAATTAAACCAGCATAACCCACATAAAGGCAACATAATGGAAAATATACTGAGGTGTTTTAACATATTGAATTCCGTAAATATATGGAAACTTGGCAACCTTGCAATTTGGAGGGGTGATCATCTTGGAAGGTCACTTAAGTATCTGCACGTATATCAGCCATACTGATTGTAACAGCTATCCTATTGCAGCACGACCGATACCGCTTTACACGAGTGATTGTGATGTTTGTTAATAAATAAACATGCATTTTTGCTGTTTATTTTAGATTAAGTTCTCATTATTCCCAAAGTCTGAATCGCTCTTTTTCATTATAACAAGTCTAATCAAAATAGAGGGGGATAAAATGAGGATTTGAAAAAGTCTCGTTATTATCTAGCTCTCATTATTTCCGATGCTGTTAAACTTAAAGTACCACTGTAATAGTTACAGTGATAATTTGTTACCTTCCAATCCCACCCCTCGCCAATTCACTGCTTTATCTAAAACCTAACCTCTAACCAAATAATGAACATAGATTGTCAAAATTCACAATATTATATTCTCGAAGGGCTTTGCAAGAGGTCTCAATCCAATAGTAATTCTGAACATATTACATGAGACATGACACTTGAAAGGCACAATGACAATTGTCTTTTGACAGACACAATGCTATTGATTTCCAGTAGGCTATACCCCTGAGTATGTTGACAAAATGTGTGCAAAGCTACACAAAGAAAGGTTGAGTACATGTATGATCAGGGGACAGAGGAGACCCTAATGTCACATCCATCAGCCATCCCCTTATCTAGTATACTTCTTAATAACAACTGAACTTAATGAATGTGGTAGGATAAAATGTAAGATAAGAATTAAATAACATTTTCAAAAATTTATTTTAAAAAAGCATACTGAAGCATGTCCCCCCCCCCCCCCACTTCTCTCTCACTACCCTATTTATAGTCTCTCTCTCTCTCTCTCTCTCTCTTTCTCTCTCTCAAATACAAACTTGATCTGTCTTTCTCATGAAGAGAAATTAAATATTTCCACTGTATGGTATGCTCTAAGAACAATAACCGGTTCGTTCTGGTATGGGCCACCACCTTCTTCATAAACGATGGATTTTCTTTCTGAAATCCCAATTTATAAAGATTCATTTAATTCGAACCAAGTTTCCTGTACGGGTTTATTCCAACCAAAGTCTCGATGAAGATGGACTCAATTGTACCCAAAATGCTGCCTCTGTAAAAAATGTATTTTTTTCTTTGTTTTTAAAATTTGATCCATACAACGGAGATCATTTTGACTTGAATGGAAAAGTAACAGGAAGAAGATCTTTGGCTGGAAATCCATGATTCACAAGCAGTATGATGACCATGGCAATAAATGGAGTTGCAACAAGCCATTGAAGATCCAATAGGATGAGTTTGTTGAACCTAGAGATGGAGATTTTGAAGGGAATGCGTGTTAGAGCAAATTTTAATATGTCTCACAAAACAAATGAAACCTATCGCATGAAAAATAAAAATTATTATAATTATAATGATAAAAATAAAAATATTATCAATAATAATAATAATAATATTATATTATAATATATAATAATAATATAATAATAATAATATATATTAATGTTATTATTATAATAATAATAATAATTATTATTATTATTATTATTATAATAACAATAATAATAATAATACTGATGATGATGATGATGATGATGATAATAATAATAATATTATTAATAGTAATCATGACAAAAATGATATAAATGACAATAATAATAATAATAATAATCATCATCATCATCAACTTCATCATCATCATTATTACTAATACTATAATTTTAAGTATCAAAATGAAAATTTGTATTAGAACATCTGGACGAAAATTTCATGCTTCTAAAATGTCATCCTTATGAGGGCCAGAAGATTTGTCACAACCACCAGGAGTCCGATTTGGCAAGTATGTACAGCGATATGATAAAACAATATTGAGTGTGGCCAGTGACAATGTTAACTCTGGACCTGTGTAAGACACTTAACATACATTATCCAATTAAACTAAGGTGTGAAAAGGTACCAGACTATAGGTATTGATGGATATTGTAGGAGTACTTTTACGAAAATGCACCGAACACATGACTGGTACTAAATGAAATTGAAATGTATTGAAATGTTCAACATGACCTGATGGGAAAATAAAGAAAGTATTGTGACATTAAAGACAGTAAATAAGGTGGTGTCTTAAATATACACAATACAACTACACATTCCGTGGTTTGAATATTATTTGCTATATTGAGACTGCTTAGCTGTCCACAGCTTCTGATAGTCACGAGTTAACTTTAATAGACAGTCTGAAGGAGTCACCATCTCACCTACCTGAGATAAACAGAATCACTGTATGAAAAACCATGTTGATCACTCAGGACTATAGTGACCTTTCCTTCCCCAGGCTGGTCTGGGGTTGAAATCTTCAACCAGCCTGGAAGTGATGAAGGTAGTTCTCGTTCAATACGATACACTAAGTCATTGCCTAAATAAACCTGCAAGGATTTGAATTGAAAAAGTTTGTCTTTGTTAAATTTTAAATAAATTAAATTCTTAAACAGTAAAACTATTCAAAAAGACCTGTTGAGATATACTAGTAATGTTGATAATAGTTGGTTTGCAAAAAAATTTTTTTTTAAAATTAAAAAGAATTCAAAGGACAAACACAATATTCACCTCATGATGTATTTAATAAAATAGGATAAGGGAACTTGTATGTCTCTCCAATTCCAAAAATCAATTTCATAAGTTGGACAAATGGATAGCTGTTAAAATTGGGCGCTCGATAAAAGTGGGCCTGATCTTTGACAATTTCTTATTTGGAGTTTCAGTAAAAAAGTTTCAAAATTTAATACAAACTTCCGATATTTGGCAATGGTGTGCAAAAAATTTATTGGTAAATTGATATATTGGTATTTTTGTGAGGCATGTCAAAAAAGTATATAGAATCACTTCTAAATTGCACACATTTCACATTCTGTGCTAAATTTTTCAAATGTTCTCAGGACTGAGTTCAAAGTTAAAAACCAATGACACAAATGTAAACAAGGGAATTATAATAATTTGATTGTTCTTATGTTCATCTACTTTCCCTAGTAAATTTTTAAAAGCCATAAATAAGTAACTATAAATGATGCTGACAAACTTGCACCCCACTTATGTGCAATCTTGATATTCAGTTTTTCTGTGTAACTTTAATTTTTAAAATCACATTTTAATTTCTTGCGTATAGATTTCAATAAAATGTTGCACAATTGTTAAATTATGGTGGATTTATATTTCTTTTTTTTTTTTAAATTGAACAATTATAAAGCTTAACATCCACAAAACACGCACAAAGTGCTTTACAAAGAGTCCCTAGCCAACAGGTTACGACATGTAGGATAATACACGAAGCTTGTTGGGCAATATTACATTTCTTTTCCTCACAGAGACAATACTGTTAACGGCCAGATACTCATTTTATACCTGATTATGATGAGAGAATTTGAATAAAGAGCCTTTTCCATGGACTCTATGTGCCGCTCAGAGAGGGATTTAAACCCAAGACCTTCTGATCAGAAGGTGATTATCATACCACAAGACCACATAGCCGCACACTGGGTAACTATGTAAGTAGTTACAAGACCTTAAAGTGCATGAATGAATTAGATCTATTAAAAATATCCTTTCAAAGGAAAACATTTACATACCCTCAAATTATATCTGCTTTTGTGATTAAGATTTTGGACAGAGAAATCCAAATAGAAAGCATTGCCAGTGACCTCTTTCAAAGTCCTAGTGGTGTCTTCAATGAAAATATCAGGCTGTAGAATGAAAATATTTTAAAATGTAAGTTGACGCAAAACTCATAAACGAATTGTAATTTTTAATTGGCTCCGATTGTTTCAATCCAAACAATTTTTCATAATTCTCATAATTACAGTTCTCCTCATCGTGTAAGTCACAAGGGAAAATGGTGCTCAATTTAATTTCCGACCAAACTATTGTTCTTTCCTCTACTTTCAGAGTAACAAACATTGCATTTTTTTTTCTTGGAGTGAAAAAGCAACAAATACTTCAATTTACTTGTGGCAATGATTAAAACTTCTTAATCGACCTTTTCCTTAAATATACACTAACATAGGAGATCATCCTTTGGGAACGAAACTCAAAGTACATAAATAAGGAGCTTCATTACATTTGAAATCGTCAGGATTAAGAGTCAATATTCAGTATATTTGAGTTATAATTTAATGCATAACACTGATATTTTGGATTCACTGCCATGCTGGTCATTTTGAAAACCTCTCCAGTCTTATCAGTTCCTCTATAACTTCTTAAAATATCAACTCACCTTGCTGTGAAAGGAGACAAAATCATTTTGGGGTAAAGCGTCTCTTGGGTAAATAAATTTACGATGTGATAATCTCACATCTTTGTCAACCAGTTCATCAGGCTTCGATTCTACACCAGATCCAAGACAAATCAAACTGCCATCTGTAGTCGCCACTAACAACTCCAAGCCTTGATTCATCAACACAATGTCATTTGACACTATATCAACCAATGATGAATCGCCAATGGAGAATTTAGATGAACAACTGTGATCACTTGCCAAGATGTGGAGATTACCATCTTCAGATAAGAATACCTAATGGCAAAGGATATTAAACATAGCTAAAAAGTGTCACAATTTTACAAGCTCACAGATTCGAATTTAAAATGAGTAAATAAACATTTTTGAATGATATTTTAGACAAATTTATGTAGCTTCAAACTTCTCAATAAATCTCTTGCATTAAGAGCAAGATGCTTTTTAAGAAAATGGAAATGAGTGGCCTCCTTCTTACAGTTACTTGAATGCATGATGAATAAATACCAAGAAAAGCACAGCTGTGTATTCAAACAATTTTTATCTTGTTACTTCACTGTCTGGGGGTTATTATAGCTCAATTGGTAGAGCACCCTGCTCACATGCAAAGGGACAGAGATTGATCCTGGGTGAAGTCAAGATTTTTTTCCAGCCCCACCCAGCAGTGATTGGAGAGCTGGGTTTTTTAGATCTGTTGGAAAGTACTTTGCGATAGACTAGTGTTCTATCAAGAGGGTAACAAGAAATTGCTATTGTCCATTTCACTTCATAGAAACCAGGTTAAACTCTGGCTCCCTGGGCCAACTGGCTCGGAAAGATTACTTCACTGTCAAACCTTACATGATGACCGATCAATAAGTCACATTATATCAAAATGCTTCAAACATCTTACCAAACCGAGAGGTCCTCGTTTATTCCTATTCAATTTAGTCACCAGAATGCCACCATAGATCTTACTACCAGCCTTGTACGGGTAATGTGGTATCACTGAACCATTATTTCCATAAAGAGCAAAGACTTCCCTTCATAAAAAGAGAGAATAATAAATATAATTGTAATATTTCCACCAGTGGAGCACCTGTTAATATGCAAAGTGATTGTGTTAGTTTCATATCAAATTCATACTTGAGCAGAATAAGGTAAAATGTGCACATTTTCATTGATAAAAAAAAAAAAAACAAAAAAAAAACCAACAATAAATGGCTAAGACATTGACCTCAAACCTATATTTTCTTTAGGATTTATTAACTTGTTTTATCATTTTAGTATATTTTAATTTCTTGTTTAAACCTGATGGAAGCATATTTTTTTTTACCTACCCAGTGTCAGTAGTCAACACAATGTCTAAATGGCCATCCAGATCCACGTCAATAGCACGACTACCAGGAAAACTAGAGCCATCAATTTTGGTAGTCCATTTGTTTTGACCAGTTTTAGAGTCCACGCAAGAAACAGTCCCAGACGTGTTGATGACGAACAGCTCTAAGACGCCATCTCCATCTATGTCCGCTGCAGATACCTATACAGTTCATCAAGACATGTACATTACTTGGTGTTTGTATAATTTCAATTCCTAATAAAGTGTAAAAATATAAACAAAACAAAAAAGTGAATAGAATAAACAAGGAATGTATGAAAAGTTGATGTCTAGGTATGATTCTAAAAAATTCCGTCTCCAAAGTCTATATGAGGCTATGCCAAAAGGTTGATTATAGCAGTTATAGTTTTTTAAAGAGTCAAAAAAAGTGTGGACAAACTTGATATTCTGTCCACACTATTTTTAACCTTTGCGAAACTATTTCTGCTATTCTATTGGAACTAGGTCACCAGTTTTTGGTTTTACAACTGACATAAACTGATAAAAATGAATATTTTCCTTAGTTTTTCCAAAAAATATATTATTGGAGTATTCTAGTGGCGAACATCACAAAAAAAAGACCTATAGGTCTCATAACTTATATGCATTATTGCCTTGCAACTGTCACAAGTGCTCAATTTTGTTCATAAATGACACCCGACTTCAAAGTGTTAATTAACCATTGTCAGTATTCAAAGAAGAAAAATAAATGAAAATAATTCATTACATCAGTAACCATATTTTCCCCCAATTCATCACTTCAAACATATTAATCATCTTCTTTGCTGAATGTATTCAGGTTATCAATTTATCAAATTAATATATAAAGTGTTGCTATTGGTTCATGGTTGTATATTTTTTATGTTTATACATTTTCATGCATGCCACGTCTGTAAACGAATTTCCATTTTTTTTGGATGAATAAAGTATTTATTATTATTATTATTATTATTATTATTATTATTATTATTATTATTATTATTATTATTATTATTATTAATTTTCTCACAAAGGTGGAATAAAGATTTATAATTATTTAACTCGTCATTATGACATTTGGCTTATCATATTTATTCCTTTCAACATTTATGTGAAAATGTGAAAGCATCGGCCCATGCTTATTTTTATAAAATAATACAACAAAAATGTCCTTACTCTTCCTGAAATGGATCCAAAATCTTTTGGAAATCCATTACGATGTTTCCCACTAGTCATTTCCAGGACAAACAAACTGCCTGAGCTGGATCCGTGTATTATTACAGGATCACTTGGCTCTCCATCCAAGTTTATAACCGTTGGAGTGAACAATCCAAATACAGGAGTCTAAGAGTATTACAAAATATGGACAGTTTAATTCAAAATGCAGAAAACTATCATTTCACTATTCCTCTGTATAGAGCATATGAATATGATATTTATAATTAGGAATTTTTTCTTTATGAGGCCAGTAAAATATAGTGGAGGAAAAAAATAGAAAATAATCAAATGGAGCCTTTTAAATCTAAATTTACTAAAACACCCCCATTGACTATTTTAACAAGACATACAAAGCGATACGGCTCTGTAAAACTCTTACTGATTGTTTGTCAAGTTAAATTGAAAATTCTAAATCTATACCCATTTTAACTTTACTATAAAAAGTGCATTATTTGTGATGTTTGTAGATTACATCAGGTTAAAATGCTAATGGCTTAGTTATTCAATCTTATCATAATTGAGGGGAGAATGGTGGTGACATTGAGTATTTTCCAGGCATCTATGCACTAATCCGATTCACCAACACCGTTTTGCTTCTATACGTGTGGTGATCTGACAAAATGTGTGAGATGTCGAAAAAATACAATTCCAATTTTATTACATAACTGCATTGAGGACTATTTCTGAACAAAATGCAGCTTTGAATTTTGTAATTATCTTAATTAGGACCCAAATATTTCACATTTGAAATTTTAAAACAGAGGACATATTAATTGCAAATTGTTTAAAATACAGTTAAATCATCATCACAATAGCACTATATAGCACACAACAAATTAAAAAGATTTAGAATTTCTTTCCCCCCCCCCCCCCCCCCCCCCTTTTTTTTTTTCTCCCCTTCTTGGCTGCATGACTGGAGGAGGGTGATGTGCAACTCCTTCCTCACTATCCAATTGCTCCTTAACTACTCTAGGACAAGAGGGTAATGGAAAAACCAGATCCTGAACATTTTCATCAATGGAAATTCAATCCAATTCATTAGACAAATACCACTGTCTCATTGCATCTAACCCATCAGGATGAATGACAGACGGTACTTCATCTGTGACTGAGACTGTGCTAAAGTCAAAGCCGAAGCCAATGCAGATAACGATTTTTCACCTTAATTCACTCATATCTCAAAACTAGCTTGGGCGACATCCAGCTGGTTTTGTCAGATCACCTCACATAAATCAAAGTTTATATCAAAGTGATAATACTGATAATTTGTTATATGTCATTGCAAAGTGAAACTGTGTGACATTTTCAAATGATGAAGTCAAATTCTAGTTCAACTTAAAAGATTCAAGGATAATACACTACACTGAAATGAATGATTATTCCCAATAACACGAACACTAAAAAAAAAAATGGTGTAGTTGAAAAAGAAAAGAATATTTCAACAAATCATTTAACACAAGAACTTCAGGTTACTCAAAGAGTACCCCTACCCTTCCCCCACCAAATACACAAAGAAAAAAAGAGGGGAAAAACAGCAGTAGATTGATACCAAAAGCCTATTTTTAAAATAACATATGATAAGGAATAGTTCTTACCATTATGATAAAAAATCTACCAAATACATTCACAAACACAATTTTTAGAAGAAATTTCTTTCAAAAGGATTGATTACCTGATGTAATTCCAAAAACATTATTTTCAAGAAGAGCGAGTTACCACTGCTCTTTGATTTCTTTGAAATAATAGATCGAAATTCAACCAAATCTAGAGTTGCGACAGCTGTTACATAGAACTTGTTTTTTATGTCTTCTTTGCCCCATGGTGTGGCTTTGTGTGGATCACTGTAATAAATAGTGTGAAATAAAATTATAATATTGCCTAGTAGCTGCAGCATCTCGTAAATTTATCAATGTTGATAAGCATTGACTTCTGTCGAGACAATGGATTATTTGTCCAAAAAGATGACAATATTCAATCCTCATCATTTTCAATCACATTTTTCAAGGAAAGAGGGAGGAAATTATTCTTAGTGATTTTTGTATTAATTAAAATTTAGTTTGTGAAAATTGTTATTCCTATTCAGCCATAGGAAACATTTATTTATTAGTCAGTAATTACATAACTTATTTCATACAGTTGATATTTGCTGACAACTAAAGATGAGCAGTATTACTTTTAGGAACTTTGCATTTTCATACCCGATTCTTTGATGGTTATTGGTGACAGAATTTGATTTAACCATTAAAAATCAAGTCATTCTTTTGAGGCGCATATTTGAATGTGGTTGGTAAACTTATGGTGTGCTATTTAAATCAAAACTTTGATTCATTCATGTGTCAAGAAAATTGAAATTTAATCTTTCGCAGACCTGCTTCAGTGAAATTTTAACCAAACACACCGGAGCTTGTCATTATGTAGACTCAATGTCAAAGTCATACTTCTTTTATTATCATTAAGAATTTAAATTGAGCTTGAGGGTATTGGTATTGTAATAGTTGATGTAATTGTGAACTAACGTATTTTATTTTACTCCTCGTCTTTGTAATTCATCCCTGAGGCAGCTATAGCTGGGTAGCTGTGCTAAACAAAACAGCATATTACTTAAAATTTATTCAGGCTGTATTTAGTTTTAGGGAATACAGTTGTTGCCTGATCTTAGACTTAAAATATCTAAGTATCCATACATACTTGAGCATTTATATTGATGCTAAAAAACTCACTGGATATAACTACATACCAACGCACAAAACTATGTGTAAACTTAAACATATATGGATTGATTTATAGAATTTAGTGATTCATTAAAATGGCTGTCAAAAAACAAATAGAAAGAGCTGATGACGACAAGATCCTTCCATCTATAGCGCAACATCCACTAAACATTCTCAAAGGAGTCCCTTGCCAATAGCAACATTTAACATTAGAACGAGACACAAGGCCTGTTAGGTGATATTACAATTTTTTTTTTCAGACAGAGGCAATGCTGTTAACAGTCAGGTATTCATTTTACACCTGAGTACGATGAGGTAATATGAGTAAAGTCTTTTTCAAGGATACAACTATGTGCCCCTCTAAGCAGAACTCGAACCTTGGACCTTCCAATTAAAAGATCTCATAGCCATACATACAAAATGGATATCCCACCAGTGTGTCTTATTGTTTTTATAAGCTGTATGATTTGGGTTGCTTTGTTCCCTTGTAGAGATCACAGAGTCCTTAGAAATATTCTTTAAAAGAGTTGTCCTTATAGTGTGTTGTACACAGAATCAATGGCTATCCCATTCTCCTTGTACAAAAATTTACAAATTCACATAGTCATTAGTAATATATGGGGGTCATGATAGCTCAATTGGTGGATCACCCGCTTCACAATCAAAGAGTCTGAGATCAATCCCAGATGAAGTCGAAATTTTTTCCCCACTCCCCTGCCCACCCAGCAGTGACTGAGTAACTGGGTCAGTTAGATCTGGCTGTAAGTTTTCTGCGATAGACTAGCATCCTGTCCAGAGAGTAGTGAGTAATTGCTATTGTCCATTTCATGTTATAGAAACTGGGATAAACTCCTGCTCCATGGGACTGATGTCTCTGAAGAACTACTTTTTTAAAATATAACTTTATGACATGAAAACCACAATACATCAACCTGTTTGTTTTGTATTCCTAATAGGGAGGGAAAGTCATGACGTCACACCTTCTACTTTTCCACTTCCAAAATCCTTGGAAGTGTGTATGTAACCATTCCTTCCGAGGACTAATAATAATAATAAATGAATAGATTACATATCAAATCATAAGGTGGCATAACGGTTTTAGTAACAGGATGTATAGGCAGATACTGAGGATTACGTGACGAATAAGAGCGAGGATAGACGATCTTTATTGACGATCAGCATTTATTTGGACTAGAAAATGAGATGCGATCACTTTGAAACCAGAGGATATACAAGGTATGTAATATCAGTCCTCCAAAACAGTGGTTTTACACTTCCAATGGTATTGGAACCAGTATTTTGACATCACACTTTTGTTCTCTACATCCACTGAATATTTGACTCTCAATCCAATATAAATTTAAATCCATAAATCAGCCAATTCTTCATGTAACAATATCAAGAACAAATCTAATTCCATAACAATTTGTGACCCACCGCCTCACAGCTGTATTATACCAGGATGAACTGGTGGTAGAAATTGAAATTCTAAGCCACAGATATGAAAATTGGGGATAATATCTATTCTTCATGGTAAAGAATAGAAATAATATCTCACATTTTAGGAGACCCAAAGTTCGTATGTCTTATAATTTTAATTCTAAATTCACTTTTTCATCCTGACATAATACTGTTTCAAGACTAAAGGTCACATTTTTAGTTATCGCACCTATAATCCTCACTACTATAGTAGAATGAGACCGGTATTACAAGGTATCTCATATTTTGAAGCACAGGTGTACTCAATACATGAGGATCTACAGGTACATGGCCAGGCTCCTATTTGAAATGTGGAAAATAAATAATATATATGAATAATCAAATTCTTACAAACATCAATAATCCCTTCTTTTAAACATATTAAATAAACATGTATATTTAACAAGAGCATAATCAGCCTGTGCAACACATTTCAGGTTGTTCTGGATGGATTTCCCACAAAGACAATATTGAACCAAATTAAATTTTAATAAAAAGCCTATACTGAATCCTTTTAAACGAGGACAAAAATGTATGTTATAAAAAAAAAAAGAAGAAAATTAAGATCTACGGGTTAATCATAATTTCAAAACTATCAGAAAAAAAATAATGATAATAATACTAATAAAAACACTAATCATCATCATCATCGACATCATTATTATTATTATTTTACAATTATTATTATTATTATCATTATTATTATTATTATTATTATTATTATTATTATTATTATTATTATTATTATTATTATTATTATCATTATCTAATAATCACAATAATTATAAACAGCACTAGTATAGCACTTATAACAACATACTCTGTCCACAGACACGAATTGTGAAACAGTCAGGTGATCAGCAACTGATTTTTCTTTGTACCAGTCTGCCTTCACATAAGCAGATGGAATCTGAGAACAAAAAAAAAAAAACAAAAAAACATAAATGAAATATCGCAGTTTGTTTTTTAATGGCTCAAATAGTTGTTTTGTTTTTTTAATGAATGTGATAAGTTGATCAACTCAAAATTTATGATTCAAGTGTTGAATAAAATTTTAACTCAATTTTAATAGACAACACATTTTCCAACATCATAAGAGAACTCCACGGAGCTTTTCATTTGGGCAAAGAGAGATATTTTCTGCAGTTAAGATCTTATATATTTCACTCCTTACTCCACAACTACTTATCGTAGAATTCTTTCCCAGTGTTAAGAGCGGAAAATGGTTGATAAAAATTTTTTTAATGATTGTAGTCAATATAATGAGAGGAACCACTAACTCGTATTGATTCAATGCAAGTACCTCCACCTCATTGTCATGCTCGCTAACCAGAAGGTTGACACACAAGCCTCGTGCTAAAAAGGACGGCATCTTTTTTTATGGTGAGAGTTGTCAGATTAAAATATTTTGATTACAAAACCATGACGGTCATAGATGGGCAAGTCCCATGTCAGAATGAAGGCATGGTGTCATTGTCATTATTTACACTGACTTCATGCCAACACAAAGTATTGTTTGCTCATGTTTTGATGGGTTAAAGCAGCCAATATTTTGTCATTTCATAAGAGATTGATGTATGGTGCTGGTTTCTGGCTTCTTCTGTGTGTGCCATACCTAGTCCCACTTCCTCTGCAGAATCTGCTCTGTCACTGGATCCTGCCCAGCTCGCTCCCCCAGGTCTTTCTTTCTGATCTTGTCTGGTCAATCCTTGACCTGGAACCCGCAAGGCAAAAGGAAGACAGGCTCGCCATACAGTAGTTGGAGGCGAAACTCAGAGGTAGAGCTAGATGAGATGGGAATTAGCTGGCAGAGAGCAACAAAAGCAGCCCAGAACAGAGTGAGCCGGAGAGGAGTCGTTTGATATACTATGCTCTTCCAAAGAGCTAAGAGCCCAAATAAGTAAGTATTTCATAAGACAAATCACAATCTGGCATATTAAAATTAACAAGTCACCTCTGGCTGATACATCCATACTTTTAAGTATTTGATTTACAAACCATATCAACCTAGAAAACCAAAATGCTACTATTGATTGTTTTATCAATGGAACAAAATATATCTATCTTTATGATGAATGTAGAAATTAATGCCTTTGCCACAAATTAAAAGGTAACATGGACATCAAAATAATCATCTTTTACAATAAGTCTTGCTCATTACTTACTGCAAAGGAGAAATTGACGAGAGAAATACCCATCTTCGAGTAAAACAATCCTTCCCCAGAAGAGGTTATAATCAGGACATCTTGAATCCCATCACCATCAATATCAAACTGGAAAAAAATTATTTGAAAATACAAAGCATTTTGATATATATATCACATCTAAAAATAGCTCTTTTTGTCATAGTGATTCACATGATTAATGCAGAATAATGAATATGAAAATGCCTAAAACAAAACACCAGAATTTTTAATAAAAAACAAAAAAAACTACAGATTCGTTTATCAATACCTTTATAACCAATTTTGCTGGTTTCACACAATGGCTAGAACATGATAAATACTTAGCTGCTATTCTCCATGAGGTGAGGATTGACTATTGGGGACAAGAGACTAATTCTCTTATTTATTTTATTTTGATAACCTTTTTTGTACGTGCATCCATGCATGTGTGTGTGTGTGTGTGTGTGTGTGTGTGTGTGTGTGTCTGTTTTTGAGTCTGATTTTATTGTGATTCACTGCAAAGCACTTTTAAGTGGATGCTTGGCCTGGGCGCTATAGAAATACAATGTTATCATCATCATTCTTCTTCTTTCAACTTATCTCGCATTTTGCAGGGTTGCCGTAATGAATGCCACATTAATATGCATCTCGGTTCATAGCATCATCTTCCTCAAGGCCCAGTTCTTTCATATCGTCCTTTACCCTATCCATCCATCTAGTCTTTGGGCATCCCTTTTTTCTCTTTCCCACTAACTGTATATCCAATAATTTATTTCCCACAAACTCCCCCTCTCTTGTCCATTAACATGTCCGAACCATTTCAATCTATCTTCTCTCATCTTTATTGATACATTCTTCACTTCAGTCAACCTTCGAAATCATTCATTTCTTACTTTATATTTTCTTGTCCAGCCAAGTGACCATCTCAACATCCTCATTTCTGCCACCTCAACTTCTTGTTTCTTTGTTGTAGCGGCTGTCTCTAATCCATACAACATCGCTGTTCTTACAACACACGTATATGTTTTTCCCTTCAGATTTGTGGAATTTGTTTGTTACACATAACTCCAGTTACCTTCCTCCAATTATTCCAGCCTGTCTGGATCCTCTTCTTAACCTCCATCTCATTACCCCCACCTCCTAGAACAGTGGTTCCTACCTATTTGAATTGGTTTGTCTCTGGCACATCCTCTTTTCCTATCTTTATTGGTGGTCCTGCTCTCTTTTGTCTGATGCACAAATACTCTGTCTTAGATCTGCTTCCCCTTAACCTCCTCCTTTCCAACACCTGTCTCCAGCTCCTTTTCCGCCTCAGCTTTTGTATCATTCAACAGTGATAATAACGGCAATTTGTCAATAAGGAGGAAAATTCATTTGTCCGTCAGTCAAAACAATCAAAACCATAACATAAAATATCATAGTTTTGTATAGTATATTACTATTTCTAGTGTACATCTATTCCTTATAGTAGAGTATAACTTTATGTAAATTTTTTTATGAATTGTCCTTTCCTTAAATCGATTTTTTAAATGATTCTATTCAAGAGATCAAAAGGCCTGAAAGTATTTAGAATATAATGTATAGAATAGAAAGTAGCAACATTAATTTATAAATGTCTAGATAACAGCGCCCCTTCTTATCTGACAGAGCTCATTAAGATATATGAACCGTAAAAATGTCTTCGATCTTCTTCCGATTCAAAAACTCTAAAGACACCCAATACTAGACTTAAAGCCGAGATGAAAAGCTTTTGGTCCGCCGCTACAATTTGGAATAAATTGCCTTTAGAAATAAGAGAATCAACAGCCATAAAAACATTAAAAAAGAAACTGAAAACTCATCTTTTTTGGTCACATTTCGGTGAGCAGCTATTCCAATGAATGATAAATGAATTATTATTATTATTATTATTACACACTCATTTTACGCATGAGTATGGTAAAAGAATGTGAGTAAAGAACCTTTTCCAATGACTCAACTATGTCAAATGAGGCTCAAAGCCAGGACCATCTGATCCAAAAGCGAGTGTCGTACCACAAGACCAATTCGCCGCATGGACATTGTTGATAATATAATATCAATACAAATCTGAACATTTCTAGCTGTTTAAGAACATAAATTGCTAATTGAAGTTTGATTGCAGTTTATGTTAAATGTATTGATTCACTCTCTTATCTTATAATATTACTGTCACTACAACATTACACTCTACTCTCCGGGAGGATGCAACAGTGGAGCCTGGCCAACTGATCAAAAAGCACTTTCTCCAGTATGAAAATTTTGATTAATTACAATGCAAGATACACAGGCTTGAGAGAAATTACTGCGCAATTGTGAGTTTGCTAATCGATGTGGATAAAATATGTAATAAAACCTAAGTACTCAATTACATATATTGAAAGGGAAAAAAATGCTGTACAACTATCCAAAATGTTCCCCAAAAAAATTGTAATGAGATTTTAGATGTATATATGTATATATCTTTTTATTAGATTCATAAGCTAATTTATTTCATATCCTCATCTACTTGAACCTCTGTGATGTAGCAAAAAAACAGTTGTTAGTGTGAACAGTTGTTCTGAAGAATGTCTTTCTTATGGAATTATAAGCCTTATTTTCTCAAAAGCGTAATCAAATATATTTAAAGCAGTGGTACTCAAATATATTTAAAACATTGCTCTTGTCATCAACTATGTCCTTATGTGTTGCTTTTATATCAGGTACTGGAGGAGAGGGAGTTTCAACGTACAGTTCCTCCAAGGAATAGCGGGACAATTTATATCAGAGCAGACCAGAGTGTGTCATTGATAAGAAAGGACCCTCCAGACGTCTATTCCTGGGTTGTTTTCACCTACTTTGACAACACAATTAACCATAAGAACCCATTTATTTTTCAAAGTTGAAAGGAAAGTGAAAAAATATTACACAAATTATTTTTTCTCATATAATTATCCCCCTTGCTGTATAATAAATTTAGTTCCACTACAAGTACAAACATATGTTCCTTCACAAGCATTTTAAAATTAAAGAGACAAAATTATTGATGAAAAACATATGGCCTTCATAAAAGGATAAACTTATCTTATTTATAATACCTCATTTAATTTAACAAAACAATCATAAAACACATAATAATAACAAAATGCATAAAGAATGCCTAACACTCTTATTCTTATTCCGACAGGCTTTCTTTTGATTATGTGTATAATTAGCGTTCTTCGTGTACTGTGTTAGGGCTTAATGATTAAGTTAATCTATGTTATGCACCCAGAGCCCTCCTGATGAAGGGATGTTTGGCGCACTATAAATCTATACCATTATTATTATTATTATTTTTAACAAACCTGCAATGGCGATGAGTAAACAGATTTATCAAGGTTCTGATGAGGCCAACCAGAACTGTGTAGGTTTTTTCCGGACTCTCCTTCAATGACTGTGACTGTCTCTCCAAATGGAGCTACGACAATGTCTAAACCTCCATCTCCATCAACATCAGTGACTAAAGGAGGTGCTGAGAATGGGAAAGAACTAACTTCAACATGCCACAACTTTTTCAATGTGTAATGACACCTGTAAGGGAACAAAAATATATTTCACTTTTTAAAACAAAAATTAACATAATGTTGTATTAAAAAATACTGAGGGAAAATCAGATTTTTTTAAAATGGCAATAAATCAAACATTGTGCAAAAAAACGAACATTAACTGAATTTGTTTCCATAAGGGCAGCGTTATCCGAGCTATGAATATAAGTACAGTGCATTCAATTAAAGTCAAAATCACGAGACCAGAAAAAAATTGTTGACTTTAAGTCGGGAGACGTGATCTGATTTCAAAGGAAAATTAAGCATGGGATATCAAAACATTGTGTCAAGACAATTCATATGGCTGTCTTGTATGTTCTGATGGGTGTTTTTGGTGTTGATGACTGTCAGAAAGTTACAAATCAAACATTACACATGGATGCTGTTTGAAACATCCCCTCCCTCTCAATTCCCTAAGGCTTGACACCATCATCATCTCATAATGGTAAATCAATTTCCTCAGATTTCATTTTATTTTATAAATTGTTATTAATTTTCTTTTTGGAGAGTAAGATGAAAAAGTGCTCAAATGCCAAATCCAGCTTTTTTTTAAAAAAGCAAATGGATCGATGAAATGTAAGTTTTTAACTCTTTGAACTGAAACATCAAACTGGCAATTCGCCTTCTTTCTTCAACCAGTAAGAAACTTGTCAATCATCAAATCGGTTCATAGTCCACCAACCATTAAAATTTTCACTACCTACCTACCCGTTAACTTTATTGATCTTCTTTTTGTTTCTATAATTTGTTCATTCTGAGCACAATTTTGGGGATATTGATGATGGCTGGCAATTTGTTTATTTCACGGATGAATCCCAAGGCCAAGGTGTTATTCGCCCCAAAACCGACCACACCTGCTTTTTTCCTGTCTTCTTAATTCAAAGCAATACAATTTATTATCACACTTTCACAAAATCCAACATGTTATTCGAATGAGAGATAAAAATAACTATCAAAACAAGGAAACAAAGATGGTGGGAAATTCTCTAGCTCATATATTATGAATTTTAAGATACACCGATATCGTGTCGACAAACAGTTCAGTAGGTTAGACCACCCTTCATTTTGTTCCTTTTAGCTGCACAGGTTCGAATCCGATCACTCCCTTTTTTTTTTTTCTTTTTTGAGTGAGTCTATTCCTTTCTCCTTTGAGCCATGGATGCCAGCAGGAAGAAGTGCTGAAACCTAAAACTAAAATCTCGACACTTTGCCAAACCTGAAAATGTTCCTACTGAAAATGTGACCTAAACTTTACTCTTATTTCATCAGCGTTTTTATACCATTATTAAATGATTACACAGCAAACATATTGACACAATGAGGAAATTAATTTGATTTTAAAACCAACTTATAATGCATAGTGAAATACTCACGGTGCAGTTGTCTACCTCTAGGGGAGCCAAAGAACAGAGAGAGACAGAGAGTACCAGAAATTTAGTGATGGACACCGGCTTGGGCCCATCACTCAGCCCCCACTGAAACCGGAGGTATTTGACTTCGAGATATCACGAAACCAGAATTCCGGCATGAACCAGAAAACTGGCACCAATGCTTTGAGTGAGTCTTTTCTTTTCTCCTTTTTTGTTTGACCTTGTTCCATTTCTGAGAATGAATTTCTTAAAATTGTTTTTATCATATTTATTGTATTTTTTTCTCTATCTGACGATTTGGTCACTCTCTGGACATTTTTGTTTGTTAGCTATTTAATTATTTATTCTTTCTAGAATATACTTTGAGATCGGAGTGGGGACAAATATGACAATGTGCTATAAGGGAATCAGAGAGAGAAAAATAAATTATTTTTTTTAAAAGAGAGGGGGGGGGGGGGGGTGGATGGGACATTTATCATTTGAAACGCTCTGTAGAAAGAAGACGAGGGGAAAAAAAGGCCACCTCTATAGTTATTTCCTCTATTCGCAGTAGTACTGCGAATACTGCCCTAACCAACAAAAGGACAGTATCTGGGCTGACCCAGATACAACCAGTTTGCCGCAATCGACACATTTAGTTTTTTCATTCATAACTCTTTAATTTTATTACATAGTGGAAGTCTTCTAACATTAAATAATAGCTAATGATAAATTGCGTTTTTCTGTTAGTCGGCGATTTCATTGACGTAATATGTTGCGTAATATTTTGAGATACTGTTCTTTCTTGGTTAAAGCCAAGCAAATAACTCTACCTGTAACCAACAAAAGGACAGTATCTTATACGACCGTCTCACATACTGTTCACCCTGGTTAACCGCAACGCAAAATGCCTCGTCCGTATTCACCAAAAGAACAGTATCTCAGTTAAGAATATAGCAAAATACGAATAACTCGATCGACAAACGTTTTACGTCAGCGAGGGCGAGCACTCGCCATCACGGACGAGTGAGAGGCAAGGCTAAGTGTGGTTGACCTGGCGTGAGGGGAATGAATAAATTATCTCCGTCGAGTTTGTAGGCGTGACTCTGATATAATATTACTACATTAGACTATTCCTCAATCTTTTAGACCCTGACTCCTTTTTCAAGATGAGTCTATTTTTATTAAGCATAATAGCTTTAATTTACGCTTATTGATGATTTTGGCTATCTTGTAAATTAGACTTTAATTGTGTATCAAGGTTTTGTCATTGTACAACGATATTGGGGTGAGTGAGTGATAGTGAATTAAACCTAAGAATAGCTGGGAAATAGGGTATGTCCCCCTTCCCCCGCCCCCAACACGTACAACACACATACCTTTTTTGTTTTAAAATCAATATCTTCCTTGTCATAGGAAACGAAAAGCATGAAATGGAACGAAATCTGTTGGTACATTTATACTGAATGATATAGGCGACATCATTCTTACTAAATTTAAAAGGTGCCTAAATTATGAGCTAATAAGATGAACAAAAAAAAATATTTTGTCTTTAGCTAATTTCGCTCACAGGGAGTTACAATAGTACAATTTAGATACAACAAGGGAATTAATTAAAAGTTCTGCTACATTAAATTACGAATTTTGCTTATTTTATTCATTTCTATGTACATAGATTGTATGGTGTTATTCACGTAGCAGCTTGTTATGGAAAGATGTTTACCAATGATGACGCTAAGGTTTTTTGATTTATTTGAAAAT